>NW_024425452.1:5937029-6151713 GCF_017311325.1 Ursus maritimus | reverse complement strand
TGAAAGGCTATGGTGGAGTTGCCTGGCCCTGCTGGCTTTGCCCAGGCCTTGGTTTTTAGTGACATTGGAAGCTTCCTTGTTGAATGAAATGGAAAGGTGGATTCTACAGGGCTTTGGGAGCTCTGCAGTTTACTGTGAAAGGTTCAGATGATAAGAATCCTACGTCTCATTAGCATCTAAGCCATGATGTCACCTTTGTCTTTTCTTTGGTTATTTTGGAAGAATTGGATACTCCTGTTTGCATTTCTTTCTCTCTTTCTTTCTTTCTTTCTTTCTTTCTTTCTTTCTTTCTTTCTTTCTTTTAAAAAAGATTTTATTTATTTATGTGACAGAGAGACAGCCAGCGAGAGAAGGAACACAGCAGGGGAGTGGGAGAGGAAGAAGCAGGCTCCCAGCGGAGGGGCCGGATGCGGGACTCGATCCCAGAACGCTGGGATCACGCCCTGAGCCGAAGGCAGACGCTTAACGACTGTGCTACCCAGGCGCCCCCTGCATTTCTTATCTGTCTTTGAGAAGTAGCAGAGTACAGGGTAACAGATGACAGCCTTTGAAGGCAGGTTGGCGCCCTGGCCCATCATTTACCTAAGCGCTCTGTACCTCCATTTCCTCACCTGGGAAATGGCGATGGTAGTGGTGATGTCTTGCAGGTTGCTGGGAGTATAAAAACACACAGGTGCTGCTCAGAACAGTACTTGGAACATAGTAAGTGCTTAGTAAATGTGAGCTGTTACTACGTGCTCGATCATTGATGTCTTCTCTGGTTTTCTGTCCCGACCAGAGTTCATGTGTGTAGATTGTTACTCTTGTCACTGATACCATGGAAAAAGATTTCCTAGAGTTGTGTGAACTCTCCCTCTGTTTATTTGAATGTACTTTATTTAAAGGCTAACATTACAATTATTATTGAATATCACCCCCCCAAGAGTTTCTTATAAGTCCCTTTGACTAAGCTTTATCCTCAAATAGCTTAATAATTCCCTGTCCACCTCTCTTTATTTTAAGTCCTAGTTCTGAGTGTTAGGAGACTATATCTGTTTTGAGAAAATCTTATCATATTAGTTAGGAAAACTTTATAATTTACATTTTACACTCAACCTTTCTTCTTTCCACTGTTCTTTTCAGGGTTTTAAAAAATATATGCCTGAAATATTTCTTTTCTTCTCCTTCCTTCCTTCCTTTTTTTTTTTTTTTTTTTTTTTAGAGAAAGAGGGAGCGAGCAAGAGTGAGTGGAGGGAGAGGGAGAGAGAATCTTAAGCAGGCTCCATACCCAATGTGGAGCCCAATGCAGGGCTTGATCTCACAACGATGAGATCGTGACCTGAGCCGAAATCAGGAGCTGGATGCTTAACTGACTGAGCCACCTAGGCGGTCCATACCTGAAATATATTTTTAAAGATTTTATTTATGTATTTGAGAGAGTGAGCCAGAGAAAGAGAAAGAGAGAGCACGAGTGGGGGGAGGAGCAGAGGGAGAGGGAGAAGCAGACTCCTGCTGAGCAGGAAGCCCCACATGGGGCTTCATCCCAGGACCCCGAGATCATGACCTGAGCCAAAGGCAGATGCTTAACTGACTGAGCCACCCAGGCACCCCAAAATATATTTTTTAAAGATTTTATTTAATTAATTATATATTTGAGAGAGAGAGAGTGAGTGCGAGCAGAGCAGGGGGAAGAGCAGAAGGAGAGGGACAAGCAGACTCCACGCTGAGCACAGAGCCCAATGTGGGCCTCGATCCCCTGACCCAGAGATCATGACCTGAGCCGAAATCAAGAGTCGGATGCTCATCCGACTGAGCCACCCAGGCGCCCCTGAAATGTTTCTTACTGCACTGAATCATTTCATAATATGAAATGAAGCCACTTGAAACAGCTCAGGGCCTATCCACCCTTGAGTCACCATATCACTCAAGGCAGCCAATTGTGTTTGCGGCCCCTGGATTAGAGCTTCTCTAAGACCAAAGGCAAAGAATGCCTAGCACCTCTGAGGGTTACACACTCTCCTCCAGAGTCTGCTCCAGGTTCACCTACTGCCCTCATTCAGGTATCACCTCACACCCGGTGATAAGACGGGATGAGATTTAGAAAATGAGTTCCAATATCGTGATTCTGTTTTCCAGTCCTTTCTCCAGGGCCTCAGGTTTGTTGCTGTTTATTCCTGTGACTCTGCTCTTTTGCTGGGAAACTAAGCCATCGGACTGTTCAGGAAACCAACACAAACAAACAGAAGACATGGCAGGTCTCAAAGTGCTCCCTCAGCCTCTGGTCTTCCTCCTTGTTCTCTTGGGCATCTGTAGAATGCTGGGCCCGGCCTAGTCAAGGAAACTCTGTGGTCAAGATTACCAGAAAAGAGATGTAAAGTAGACCAGAAGGACTAAAACACATTTGTTTAGCTGCCTTTGTGTGCTCAGGTGAACAGCGTGTTCCTGCTTCACGGGTGAATGTGGGTGAGATTTCGTAGCGGAAGGAGAATTACAATTATACCAGAGGAGCAAGGCTTCCTCAACTCTGCCTTCGCAGAAGCTCAGCTCTTTCTGGGCACAGAACAATGATATGTCACAATGCTGCCACAGTGCTAAAACCCGTGCTGCTTTCTTTTGTTTTCTGTCCTCTGCAGGGACTGGAGAACCCTATAACCTGACCAGGAAGTACTGAGGAATTAACATCGCATGTGTTAGTACATCGTTAGGGGGAAACTAGAAGGGGTGAGTAAGTGGCTTACTGGTGAGTCATCAGTAATTCAAAAGCACACCCTCTTTGTGAAGCAACCTAAATATTGGGCATACGCTATGGTTGCCTTCCATTAGATATGGAATTAAAAACTATTAAATATATTCATTTGTTTAGAGTCAGATTTCCCCCCCAAACCAATGTGCTCAAGAAATTATTGATGTCTATTGGTTGTCTCATTTTCTACTATCTGTTAAAATGTTTTTGGTCTAATAAGAAACTGTAGGGATTCCTTTGGTTCCTTGGGCCATAGGCCAGCCCCTCGGAAGTTACTGGGCTTTACAACACAACGAGCTGGAGATCAGTAACAAAGGTCTATGCGAGCGTCAAGCCCTCCCCACGCGAAGCTCCACAGTGAGGGGCCATTTGGTCTGCCTTACTCTTTCCCTTTACCCCTGTCCAGTTCCATAGCACTTTGCCCCTAAGTCATCGGTAGATTATTAGCCCCGTTTTATAAACACATTCCCGCTAAGGTATCAGTGACTTCTGTGCTCCTTCAGGCACTCACACTTTAATACAGATAATAGGAAAAGGGCAGCACTGAGCTGAAAAGATAGCATTTAATCCTAGGACTTCAGACATTGGATCAATTAAGTGAAGTCCTTCTGGAAGCTCTCCACTCTCTGTATTTGGTCTCTACTTACAATTGGTGGATCAGGGAAGAGGCAAAACCCTGCGGAAAGGGCACAGAGGAGAATGGGATTAACTTGATTAAATTATGAGACCAGCTCTATCCTGCCCAGGCTGGTGGGATACAAAGGCTGGTTGATGCTTTGAACAGTTAGGGACAGTCAAGGAGACCTTTTTCTCTTGACAGGTTTTCCCTGGACCAGATTCCTACTTAATCAGGAAGAATTGTGCTAAAGACCAAGTGGCTCAGCTGGTGTAGGAAACAAGAGGGTCACATTGTGTTTGGGCCTTCTTGGCACAAAAGACCTTCAGCATGAAATTATGGGCTCCGATTTTATTAGGAGTATTGTTCATTCTGTAAAAGATGTTTCTATTAGACTTTAGTGCTCCGAAGATTATTTTCTCCTTCCTAGAAGAAGAATGTTTCCTCTTTTGTGATAAGAACAATATACCTGATTAGCTTCCCCTTTTCTTTGAATGCTAGGCAGCTCTGCTCCTAAAGTGAAGTTTCAAATTTATAAAATAGTGTAGATACCGCATAGGTTTTTATTTGCATTCTTTTTCTTAATTGACACTCTGCTTTTATAGCTTCCCTTTTTATAGTTTGTGTAGTTTATAAGGAAATTTTACAGTTTGTGTTTCCTTATTTCTGTTCTTTTTTAAAAAAATTATTATGTTAGTCACCATACAGTATATCCTTGGTTTGTGATGTAATGTTCCATGATTCATTATTTGCGTTTAACACCCAGTGCTCCATGCAATACATGCTCCTTAATACCCGTCACCAGCCTATCCCAATCCCTCACCCCCCTCCACTCTGAAGCCCTCAGTTTGTTTCCCAGAGTCAATAGTCTCTCGTGGTTCGGCTCCCCCTCTGTTTTGCCCCCTTTATTTTTCCCTTCCTTCTTCTAATGTCCTCCCTGCTATTCCTTATGTTCCACAAATGAGTGAAACCATGTGATAATTGTCTTTCTCTGCTTGGCTTATTTCACTTAGCATAATCCCCTCTAGCTCCATCCATGCTGATGGAAATGGAAATGTTGGGTAATCTTTCTTTCTGATGGCTGAGTAATATTCCATTGTATATATGGACCACATCTTCTTTATCCATTCGTCTGTTGAAGGGCATCTCAGCTTCTTCCACAGTTTGGCTATTGTGGACATTGCTGCTATGAACATCGGGGTGCATGTGCCCCTTCTTTTCACTATGTATCTTTGGGATAAATACCCAGTAGTGCAATTGCTGGGTCATAGGGTAGCTCTATTTTTAACTTTTTGAAGGACCTCCACACTGTTTTCCAAAGTGGCTGTACCAACTTGCATTCCCACTAACAGTGTAAGAGGGATCCCCTTTCTCCGCATCCTCTCCAACATTTGTTGTTTCCTGCCTTGTCAATTTTGCCATTCTAACTGGTATAAGGTGGTATCTCAATGTGGTTTTGATTTGAATTTCCCTGATGGCTAATGATGTTGAACATTTTTTTATGTGCCTATTAGCCATTCGTACGTCGTCTTTGGAGAAGTGTCTGTTCATGTCTTCTGCCCATTTTTTGACTTATTTGTTTTTTGGATGTTGAGTTTGAGAAGTTCTTTATAGATCTTGGATACCCGCCCTTTATCTGTAGTGTCATTTGGAAATATCTTCTCCCATTCCATGGATTGCCTCTTTGTTTTGTTGACTGTTTCCTTTGCTGTGCAGAAGCTTTTTATTTCTATAATTTTTTTAAAGGATTTTATGTATTTATTTGACAGAGAGAATGAGAGAAGGAGCACAAGCGGGGGGAGGGGCTGAGGCAGAGGGAGAAGCAGGCTCCCAGCTGAGCAGGGAGCTGGAGGCGAGGAAGGGCTCGATTTCAGGACTCTGGGATCATGACCTGAGCCGAAGGCAGACAGGCAGACGCTTAACAGTCTGAGCCACCTAGGCACCCTCCCTATTTCTATTCTAATATAGTTTTTTTAGTGCACTGGTATTGTGAGCCACCCCAAGTCATTTGCAAAACAGGGAGTGGCTTAAGGCCACTTCAAGTCATTTGTAATACAGACAGTGTTAGTTTTCTAACCAGGTGGGTCCTTAAGAAGGAAAGAAACATGTATGAAAAAGTTAAGTTTAGTTCTAGGTTTTCTAAGGACAAAGAATCTACAGAAGTCATTCACCGTCGGCATGTACACTGTTGTTCTGTTTGGCCAGCCCCCGTTCCGTATTATGCCCCCAATCCATAACACGCCACCGCTAGGGCTGAGCTTCCTTTGGGAAAGAACCGAGTTGGTTCTTCAGCTTTGAGTGAGAATGTCAGCAAAGGAAAAATAATACGGATCCCTCCCTTTACTCCCCTGGAATTGCCCACCTCCCCCAAGTGGAATGATACGTGAAGGTCGCATTCCTTCTGCTTTATGGGGTATGACCCGGGGCGTCCTGAGGCTGGACCCGAAAGCTCGACAGAGCGGCATTTTGTAGCAGACAGATCTAGGACAGAAGTGGTCCGCATTCCCCGGAGCATTTTTCTCCCATTTTCCTTTTGTGGTTTCAGAAATCTGTCTGTTGTCGGTGGCAAGAATCATTAGGTCTTGGACTCAGAGCTCCTTCCTCTTACCCGCCTGGTATTGACTCCAAGTGGGAGGGAGAGTCAGCCGAAAAGTATTTCACTTTTCTTTCTTGAAGGGGGTGTGTCCTGGGCTTGTCTGCCTACAAGGACAGCCGCGTGCACCAGGAGTTGATTAGGTATCAGTGGACCTGCCTGAACGTCCGTGAGCTGCTGTTCAGATATTAATCAGCGATGTCTTTCCAAACAGCATTAAGAAGTGATTGAATCACAAGTACAGGAGGAAGGGCTCCCAGAGGCTGTGGAGAGAGGAATCACCAGGTAAGCCCGAGAGCTGTGATTTGATTCCTTAGAATGTGTATTACTCTCACCAGTACTATCTGTTAATTTGAGACGGTTTCCCCTCCCCCCTGGGGAAAGACTCTGATTTCAAAAACCCATTTCCTGAAGAAGGTTAAATAAAGGAACAGAGAATGGAAAAAGCAATGTGTTGGTGACTGTATTAATTGAGGTGATTTGCTAATTTGCAGATTTCAGGTTTTCCCACTCAAAGCACACACTTCTTTTTGTGGATTAGAACCCAGGACCCCCTATTCTCCAGGTGCGCCTGAGAGGTAGATTGACTGGACTAAAGAAGATGCCACCAAGAATCCTCATTAAACATAACAATTTCAGGATTCCACTGGTCACTAACATACCCGCTTTAGCAATCTCTTTAAAAAATATGCTTGAGCGGATTAAGTTTATTTTCACTTTAAGACGAATTTATAATGAGCTTTGCCCGAACCAGTGTAACTCTGGGAAGTATTTCCCAACTTAGCTCCCTCCCTGGACTCAGAAAAATCCCAAAATTGACCCTTATAATCATTTCTCCTCTCCTTCCCCCTAATAAATACAAAAGGATACACTGTATTTTCTGACTGACAGGCGTTGAAAATTGGCAATTTTTCTTTCCCTTTTCTTTTTTTTTTTTTTTTAAAGAAAAATCCATTTATGTAAACCCGATATCCTAGATGATGGGAAGTTACTGAAGAAAGTACAGAAAGAAGGTCAAAGGGGAAGCGATGTGGAGAAATGATGTCTGTGGCTTTTGCATGGTGATATTCATTAATCGAATCCTGATAACAACACACACAGGTGGAAAATTACAGATAGAAAAAAAATAATAAAGACAGATAAACATTTATTCTATAATTTATTCAAATATTAGCAGAGCCTTTTATGGGTATTTCCCTATAATAGAGCCACCGCTAATTATCCAACCATAACCAAAATCAAAAACAATCTAACAAAAACGGCTGCAAAAATAATACTTTACTCAACTATTAGCCAGTATTGTAACTTTGAGCACATTATTTAGCTTTTCATGCTCTGGTTACTTGATTTGCAAAATGATGGCAATAAGCATTAAGATTTAAAATAAGAGGGGCTCCTGGGTGGCTCAGTTGGTTAAGCGTCTGCCTTCAGCTCAGGGCATGATCCCAGGGTCCTGGGATCGAGCCCCAGGTCGGGCTCCCTGCTCAGTGGGGAGTCTGCTTCTCCGTCTCCCTCAGCCTGTCGCTGCCCCTGCTTGTGAGTATACGTGCGCTCTCTCTCTCTCTGTCAAGTAAATAAATAAAATCTTCCAAACAAACAAACAAAAGATTTAAAATACGATTTAAATTAGGATTTAAAATACGTATATGCATGTTGAGGCTTCTCAGGTTGACTTGCAAACCTTTCTCTGTGCACAGCCACAGATTGATGGGAGTTGTTGCTGACGTGCCTCGTAGGTATGCATGTCCTACTTCTCTAGAAAGAGAGTACATTTCTTTAATTTTTTTTCCAAGTAGGGATACAGTTCCCATTAGAGGATTTATGTCTTGTTGTGCTGAAGGTAAGGGGAACACCAGACTTTTGCATCCATACGCCCTCTGCTGTCATTCATTGCACAATTAAAGGAATGCGACTATTCTGGGAAAAAAAATAAATGAGCACATTCACTTAAACTAGGGTATAAGTGACTAATTTAAGCCCTTTGGTTGGGAGCGAGGGCAAACTGAAAGCAGTAAGAGCGTCCTGGGTATTGAAGGGCGCCACCAGTGGTAGGGGTGTGTCACAAGGGGGAAGAGCTCAGAAGGTAGACAAGCGGCGTCCTTGGGACAATGGCACTGAATTCGGTTTTGCTGAACGCCACTCCTTATGAAACCGCGTTCCACCCAATCTAAACATGTATTTGCAACTTTAACAATATTCTACCTTGTTCTCTCTCTAAAGTTCTTTGGCAGGAAATACCCATAGCTACAGAAAAGAGGAAACCCTGTTCCCAAACACATCACGGAGTTTGAGTTGTGTGTGAGCAGGGAAGTGCTGTCGGGATGTCAGGGTCTGTCTCCACAGTTCCAGAGGGGCTAGATACCTGGTCTTAGTAGCTGTGAAAATAATCTAGAAACTTGGAGAGACAGTGCGAAAGGTCTACAGCATCATGGCCTGACACATCCTCTCTCACACGCCCCGCTGGTTCCAGACTTGCTGAGAGCCACAACCCTAGTACCCAAACCAGTGGGGAAGGGAAGCTCTCTTACCACACCCCTCCCCTGCAAGCCACAGAGAGTCTCAGAGGCTCCTGTCCCATGGCAGGTGGAAACCCGGAACTCTGAGATGTTGCGAATGAAAATCCATGAGAATGAACAAGTGTGGAAGTGCCCAGGCATTTCATGGAGTTGTGGTAAATTCCCCGTGCGCAGTCGGTTGAATAAATGAGATGTAAAGGAAACAGCGGTAAGGTATGTAGCTCTCACACTGGGCAAACTGGAGTTAAATCTTGTTGATGGGGGTTCTCATGGCCGCCGTGGGGTCTCCGGGTCCTCGGTGCAAATGTCCGTTCTTGATCTCTGAGACCCACAAACCTTGGAAGCCTAGTTTTTCATTTTGTTTTAAATAAAGTCTTTTAGAATAAAGACTTTAAATGAAGTCTTGGATAATTTCCTTGTTTGCTTTTTTATCATAAGATGAAATTTAAAAAACCGATTGTATGAGTTTCTTTATTGTGAGGGATAAGCAGGCGTTTACTATAAATTCGCACTATTGGGTAGCTTTTCATAATGGGATAGATCCACACCTGTGAAGTTTTGGGTGAAGAGACTTGGTATTAAGCAGATTATATTTTCCATGAAAACCCTGCATACTTGTGTTTGTAGTTTAGCCCAGTTTTGCTTGAAGACTTCCCTGTGCTTAATCTCTTAGAGACCCAGGCTAATTGTTTCTCATAAGAAACTTAATGATTTATTTCTGAGGCATGTAACACTCTACTAGGTTGTTGACCAAAATACCGATTAAACAAGTAAGTAGAAGAAAAGACACAGCGGTAGAATTTACAGATATTTAAGTCAGGATTTTATTATACGACGAAGGTGGCCTTTAAAGCTGATAAAGAATTATCAAGGTGTCTTGCTAAAGAATGTTTTAGTCAAGAAACATAGTTGGGATAACTGGTTGTTCATTTGGAGGAAAATGAAAATAAACACTTATTTCATACCAAAACCTAAAGTAACTCCAGAAGGATTAAAAGTTTAAACGTATTTTAAGATTAAAGAAGGTTTAGAAAAAAAAAAAAAGAATATTTTTACAGTCATTTCATAAAAAAGATTTTTGAGCAGAACCCCTAGTTTAAAATGTATCTTGGGAAAGAGTGACAGATGTGATTTCATGAGCTCTTGTGCAGAACACAGAAAGTTAAAAAAATTTTAACAGAATTTATACCAGAAGTAACAAAGAGCTAATATCCATGTTATATAAAAATTCCAAAGAAGCAGTTCTTAAGAAAAAGTAAACATTCCAATAGAAAAACTTAGAACAATGACTTAAAAAGTTAAGCCAGGAAAAAAAAAAAGTACAAATGGCTAATAAACATCTGAAAAAAAAGAAGGCATAATCTTAGCGAAAATCAAAGACATGAAAATTAAATCAATTAGACAGAAATTTTGCCTATCATTTTGGCAAACTTTAAAAAAGGTGCTGGGGACGGTGTGATGAAACTGGCATTTCTACGCCTCGCTGGGGTGTGTACAAATGGGGAGGGCATTTTGGCCACGCTGATCAAAATTCAAAATGCATAGACCTTTTGAAGTAGCTGGAAAAATCCCAGTTTGCCCAGAATTAAGGATGCACAGGAAGAAGCTTAACAGAAAGGAATGTTTGAAGGCAGATTGTAGGAATCTAAAGAACTAATTTGCCACCGTCATGCGTGTGCTCTTTATCTGAACATAGCGTGGGGCCTGGGAGGTTTTGGAGTATGGACTGCGGTAATATTTGCAGGATAGGTGGAATGCCAGGAAACTGGTTGTTTGTCTAGAAGAAGCATTTGGGGAATATGATTGGGAAACCTGCTTTTACTCATTAGGAACTTATGATGAAAATACTGTTAATAGGCATAGGGAAACAAAGAATGAATGTTCTTAAGTATATTTGAAATAATTAAGATTTATCAGTCTAAGCATTGAATGAAAGTTGGGTATCCGTTTTTCTCTTATCTAAAAAGGTACCCAAGAAAAGCTTGTAGCATCTTTAATCTGACCATTCGCATAGGAAGATGCCACAAACTTGTTCTCTGGTTCTTTCCAATAGGCCTGATAAAGTGTGTTTTCATCCTTAGACACTGACAACACTCACATTTGCTAGGAGGATAGCTTTGAAATGGATATTCTTCTTTTTCTTGAACAAAGAAAGCTTATTTGTAAGGAACTCAGATGGACATCAAATTAACAATCAAGACCTTATTAAAATCATATCCCAAGCAACAAAATGCACTGGCTCAGAGTCCAAGAAAAATACTAGATTCTTTGGGGAGAGAAATAGTTGATAAACTCTTTTTATTTAGAATTTAGGTTTACCCTTCTCTTTTTCCGCAAGTGTGAAATAGAAATGATCCCCACTTTATTTATAAGATTGTCAAAAGAAGCAAATCGATACATATGAGAGCATTTAGCAAATTACAAAGAATTTCTCTTATTTCTTATCATGTAACCATCACCTCCCTCAAGTGCTATTCAAGTACTTTTTCAAGGGAACAATGTAAGAGGAAGTTCAAATTCCTTGGGTTTTTACCCGCTCTAAGTAAGCAGAATCATGCGGGGAAGATGGGAAATAAACCCGACCTGGGGATTCCGGGAAGGCTGGGTCCCCACTGCTGAGCCAAAGGCTTGGCTAGAAGAAGCATCTTGGCGCCTTCCCTGGAATGCCACTAATCGTCCTTTAAGGGCTTGGTGCTAATGTTGGCTCTACCGAACCATGAATGAGAGGAGAAAATCTTCAGTTATAAGGGGTTGGAAGAGAGCCAACCCCTGAGTGTGGCAGTCAGGCTCTTACAACGGAGTTGAGCTGGACTTGTCTGTAGGAAATGAACTCTACCAGGACATCGGAAGAAGTATTGGGTGATGAACTAAGAACAACAGATCATCCTGTATCTTCGCTGAGATACAAAGTACAGATGAAAAAGCTTTAAAAAGCCCAGAATCTTTGTTACTGGGGAGCACACAGCCGTGCTGGGCCGACAGCATCAGCAATATGAGAAACGCTCTGTAGCCAAAGGTCCCACGAGTGGGAAAGGACACACAGACTTGTAAAAAGTGTTTCTCAATTTTTGGATCGAAGAGGACCCGACGAGGAGGTAGGGTCACATACTGGACTCTAAAGGGAGATCCATTCAAGGAAACGTTGCAGAGTTTAAAATAGGGAACAAAGAGACCCTAGCCACCCAGCAGTTGTTTTCAAAAGTGGGTCTGGATCACTGCTTTTGGAGTTTCCCTTAATGGGAGGAGCTAGCGTGTATGAATGCCCTGCCTGACTGTATTGTGAACCGCCAGTGCCTGGCACCGTGCCTGGGAAATTAGAGGCTCTCAATATCCAGTGGTTGAACAAATTAGAGTTTAGCAGATTGGTAAAGCGTCCTGGGGAAGGAATGACCGAGCTAAATCATTCCTTTTGTCTCTTCCAGCCTTATGATCCTAGGATTCTTAAAAATCACACCTCTCTTCTCAACCCAAGGACTTCATTCTTAATAGGTGCTCAGCCCATCTCAACAGATAACCCAGAATTATAATAACAAGTTTAAGGAGGAAACAGGTATAAAGCCCAGGAAAATTTTAAAATCTTTCCTAGCTTAGATTTGATGACCAACAGACACTAAAGAAAAGAATAAATAAATAATACCCAAAGAGAAACTGGGCAATGGGTGTATGACAGTAGAATCCAAATGTGGGTGGATCTGAGCTCACCTTATCCTATTGCTTATTTTATAGAAGAGGAAACTGAGTTCCAGCATTGTTCGCTTTTCTCTTTAACTGTCACAAGTTCTGACAGGTAAGAGACAAACCTGTGGTTAGAGTCTAAGTCATCCAGCTCTTTGCCATTATGGTACACAAGAGAAACACGAAAAACATGCGAAAATGTAAAATACACCCTTAAAATTGTACCGTGCACACGTTTCTGCAGACAGTCACTGAGATCTTAAATAACTTTAAATCGTAGTTCTTTCAGAAATGCGTCTAGCTCAAGAGTCACCAAACCTCTCCGTAGTTTTCCAGATGTGGAGTGGTGGTTTTCTCTATCCCCACCTACCTTTTCATCTGACGGCTACTCCATCTGCCTACTTAAAGCAGCACAAAGAAACTTGTCTCAAAGGCAAAAGACCCAAGGATTCCTCCACAAAGGCAGATCCCAATGAAAATGTTACCAAAAAGTTATAAAACACAGGGTGAAATAAAACCAAGGTTTTACAGGTCCTCCGCCTGTAAAACAGTCACTTGTATTTGAGTCATGGTGTCCTTCAGATCCTAACTGGAGATCTGCTGTTTCCAATAGTGTATGAATGCACATGTGTGTGTGTGTGGTATGCACGTGTGCTCCTGTGAGCTCAGGACAGAGAGGAGGGAGACAACTCTACTGGGAATTCTTCTATTTATAGAGGAAGAAACAATCCCATAAATATTGGTGCCAGGAAAGCAAGCCACGTGTGCAACAGAGCCTAAGTTTGGACTGTTGCTAAAAATGTTGGGAAGTGTAGGTGCGGGCAGTTCCAACTCAGCACTACTGTTGATAAGGTGACAGCTGTTGACATAAATAACTAATATTTGGAGCCCGTAAATACGTAACTGGAAGAATGGAGAGACAATGGACGGCCTTCTCCAGAGGCACAGTAGCAAATCCTAATGATTGTTCTCTGGAAACTGAAGGACAGGGATTATCAGGAATGAATTCACTTGAATGAATTCGAGGAAGTGAGGGGGGTTCTACCATGACCACGCCTTCCCACCGCAGCTGGTGCCAACACAGCTGTGGTTCGGGCATCATCGGCCCCCAGCTGCCACAGAGCACGGGATGTAAACACACATACTGTGATATCAACAAGAGCTCCTTGTCTGTGGCAGGGGCACACAGATTCCGAGAAGTTTTTCATAACCAGGACCCTTTCAGCTTGGAAAGGAAGTGCTGAAAATGCCATGAGGGTTGCCTCTAGGAAAGTCGGAGTTAAGTGGGGTTTAAGATTACCCTGGACACACAGACACACAGACACACAGACACACACACAGACACACAGACACAGACACACACAGACACACAGACACACACACACACACACACACACACACAGAGTATTTCTTGACATCCACACTGTCGAGGACTCTCTTTTGAGTCAGATAATTCAGTTACTCTAACAATGTATTTTTATTACCTTGAGGCTGGGTCCCATCCTTCCATTTACATCGTGGTGGTCATTGACCCGGGAGCACTTTTTATTTGGTAAGTTAATCTGACTCACAATTGAAGTCAAATTCTGACACAATTCAACAAGTAACTATAAAGAGTGGTGATGAAATTTAAATTTCAGTAATGTAGTATTAATTGCTAACCATAATTGAGGCTTACTACCCGCGAGGCATTGTTCTGGGTACTTTACATGCAATAATGCATTCAGATCTCCTAAGAACCTCTGAATTAATACTGTTTTCTCCATGTGATAGATTAGTAAACTGAGGTATGGAAACCCTGTCAAATGTCAGAGCTGGCCCCTGAACCCTGGGCAATCCAGCCACAGTGCTTGGGTCCCGTGTGCCTTGAGATACCATTTTCCCAAATTGACTAATTGTTAAATAGAGGATGCCCAGTTAAATTTGAATTTCAGAAAACCAACAAATAATTCTGGACAATGAACAGTGTCTCAAATATTGTGTGGCACATACTGAACACTAAAAAATTAGTCATTATTTATCTGAAATTGAGTCTTCCAATTACCCCAGAAGGAGGTGTATGCACCAAAGAAGCAAAGAAAACATTTTGACTAGTTTGAGCTTTGGTCCCATACCCCAGAGTAGAATTCAAATCACAGGCTTGGCCTCAGTGCTGAACTCCTGTTTCCCATTCCAGAACCAGTCTAGAATAACAACTCTGACATCCCTTGGTTGCTTTAATTATGCACATGGCTGGGCCTGGCCTGTCTAAGGTTTAGTAGGGTTTAGGGTGGGATGGGGGCACCTGTATTTTCTAATGAGTCTCCAAATATTTTCCTTTCTCTCCCTCCTCTTCCTTCCCCCTCTCTCCCCCTTCTCCTCCTCCTTTTTTAGAGTCTAGCTATTCATGATTGGCCTACAGAACAGTGACCAGGAATCACTGGTCTTGAAACCCTGACTGTAAGTAACAATTTACCATTTCTAGCAAGTCCAAGAGACAGCCTGGAATACACCCTCCACATGGGAGGACGAAGGGATAAAGAGGCCAAGAGTATGGGAGAGAGTTTCCTCGTAATGTCCAGGCTGTCATCCAGGCTTTCTAGACTTGGGTTTGCAGGCTCAAGCCTGGACAACATGAGGGAGAAAGAAGATTTTTCAGAGAGAGAGAGATATTGAGAGAAATGATTGAGAGAAAGAGCCATAAAAGGACCAGGCCTCCCATCTGGAAGCAGGCCCTGGCATGAGGAGAGGATAGGTCACACCCACATGCATGGTGACTGTTTCCCTCTTTGAAAGCTCTAGCACTACAGACCTGGTCCCAATAGTGCTCAGCGTCAGGAAGTGACATTAAAAAGTTTTCTCTGGAAGTAGAGAAAAAGTGACAATGAGGTTGGAAAGAGCACAAGCTTCCTCTGTAATGTGGCTGCGCTCGAAGCAGGTATTGGTAAATCAATTTAGTAGGATGTGACGATTTACCAAAGCAGAAACAAAAACAAAAACAAAAAACAAATGAAATAAAGACAAGTAGTTATATTACAAAACTATAGTGATAAAAACAGTATGGTACTGGCACCAAAAAAAAGACACATAGATCAATGGAACAGATTAGAAAACTCAGAAATGAACCCACAACCATATGGTCAATTAATCTTTGACAAAACAGGAAAGAATATCCAATGGGAAAAAGACAGTCTTTTCAACAAATGGTGCTGGGAAAACTGGACAGCCACATGAAGAATGAAACTGGACCGCTTTCTTCTACCATACATGAAAATAAATTCAAAATGGATTAAAGACCTCAATGTGAGTTAGGAAACTGCAAAACTCCTTGAGGAGAACACAGGAAGTAACCTCTTTGACATCAGGCATAGCAACTTCTTTCTAGATATGTCTCTTCAGGCAAGGGAAACAAAAGCAAAAATTAACTCTTGGGACTTCATCAAAATAAAAAGCTTCTGCACAGTGAGGGAAACAATCAACAAAACTACAAGATAACCAACGGAATGGGAGAAGATATTTGCAAAGGACATATCTGATACAGGGTTAGTATGCAAAAAATATAAAGAACTTGTAAAACTCAACACCCCAAAAATGAATAATCCAATTAAACGATGGGCAGAAGACATGAATAGACATTTTTCCAAATAAGACATGCAGATGGTCAACAGACACATGAAAAGATGCCAGCATCACTCACCATCAAGGACATGCAAAGCAAAACTATAATGAGATATCACCTCACACCTGTCAGAATGGCTAAAATCAACGACACAGGAAACAACAGATGTTGGCGAGGATGTGGAGAAAGGGGAACCCTCTTACACTGTCGGAGGAAATGCAAACTGGTGCAGCCACTCTGGAAAACAGTATGGAGGTTCCTCAAAAAGTTAAAAAGAGAACTACCCTGGGGCACCTGGGTGCCTCTGTCAGTTAAGCACCCGACTCTTGGTTTCAGCTCAGGTCGTGACCTCAGGGTCATGAGATCAAGCCCTGCATCAGGTTCTGTGCTCAGCCCAGAGTCTACTTGAGATTCTCTCCCTCTCTCTCTCTTTCCCTCTGCCTGCTCGCTCTCTCTCTGTCATAAAATAAATAAATAAAATCTTAAAAAAATAGAACTACCCTACAATCCAGAAATTACACTACTAGGTATTTACCCAAGAATACAAAAATACTAATTCAAAGGGATACATGCACCCCAATATTTATAACAACATTGTCTACAATAGCCACATTATGGAAACAGACCAAGTGTCCATTGGCGGATGAGTGGGTAAGGAAGATGTGGGGTATATATACAATGGAATATTACTCAGTCATATAAAAGAATGAAATCTTGCCGTTTGCAATGACATGGCTGGAGATGGAGAATATTATGCTAAACTGAAATAAGTCAGTCAGAGAAAGACAAATACCATATGACTCGTGTGGAATTTAAAGAATAAAACAAATGAGCAAAGGGTAAACAAAGAGAGAGAGGCAAACCAAGAAATAGACTTTTAACTAGAGAGAACAAACTGAGGGTTAGCAGAGGGCACGGTGGATGGGGGATGAGTGAAACAGGTGATGGGGATGAAGGAGAGCACTTGTTGTGATGAGCACGGGGTGTTGTATGGAAGTGTTGCATCACTATATTGTACACCTGAAACTAATCTTGCACTGACATTAACTAACTGGAATTAAAGTAAAAACGTGGAAAAAAAGAGTAGGAATAATCAAGGGCACACCTCAGAAATATTAAGTTCTGTTTCACAGAGCTGTTTTCTTATTTAACTATTCTGTTTTGGTTTTTATACATACACACTCATACATTTTATTATATATGTGTATATATACACGTTATAAAATATATTTCTTTTTATGGGTCCTGATCAAAATGTTTGGAAACCCCTGCTCTATGGATAAATGCCTATCACTTTTGGAAAGCACAGAGCCGGCCAGAGCGAATAAGACCCAGAGCAGATAAGTTTAGAGAAGCATGATCTAGAAGAACAATCTGGAGCACAGGGTGTTGCTCAGAGTCAGATCTTAGGTAGATTTTTGGAGGAGCTTTGGCAAGCGAGAATGTAGGGACGGGAGAGGACCATTCAGCTTAGGGGAGAAGGGAAACATGAAAGTTGTGTGTTTCATTCCTTTTCATGTTTCTCTAGAAAGCTCTGGAAAGGGTCTCTGCTAACATGTAGGCCACATCTATGGTAGTCTTTATCCTGTCTCTAACATCTTTTTTCTTTTTTTGTAGATCAGAGAGCGAAGTGTGGGGTAGCGCTGTCAGGCATGGTCCGGTTTCTAGGAGGGTTAAGTACACCCGGGGAAACTAGGGAAGGGCTGGAAGGGAGGGTCCAGCTCTGCATTTTCTGTGCTGCTAATTGAGGACACTTATTCTCATGGTGAGGTAGTGAGTTTGGGAATTAGAGTTTTTCATTTTTTCCCATGGAGATATGAAAGAACGCGGAGAGGCCCTACGGATGTATTCCTTCATTTCCTTCCATCCTGGCCAGTACAACTTTTCAAAAAATGGTGTTTAAAACCCCACATAACGCAGAATGTACCATCTTAACCATTTGTAACTGTGCAGTTTCAGTGGTTTTAAGTACATTCGCATTGTTGGGCATCAGAGCTCTGGAACTTTCTTGTCCGGCAACCCTGAAACTTACACCCATTAAATAATAAGTCCCTGTTTTCCCCTCCACCAAGCCCTTGGCAGCCACCATTCTACTTTCTGTTTCTATGAGCTTGACTTCTTTAGATACTTCATAGAAGTGGAAGCATACAGGATTTGTCTTTTTCCGATTGGCTTCTATTTTTAAATCTAAGGTCCTTGAGGTTTATCCACGTTGTATCATGTGACAGCATTTCCTTCTGTTTTAAGGCTGAATATTATTCCATGCCTGAGAAAACTTTTGGCAATAATGGAAGTGTTCTGGGGCGCCTGGGTGGCTCGGTCAGATGAGCGTCTGGCTCTTGATTTCGTCTCAGGTCATGATCTCAGGGTTGTGGGATCAAGCCCCATATCCGGGTCCCCGCTCAGCATTGAGACTGCTTGAGATTCTCTCTCTCCTGTCCCTCTGCCTCTCCCCGTGTGCACTCTCTTTCTCTCTCTCAAAATAATAAATAAAGAAAGAAATAAATCTTTCAAAAAAATAGTGGAAGTGTTCTGTGTCTTCACTGCCTGACATTGGTAGCTCCTAGTTACATGTGGGTATTGAGCACTTGAAATGTGGCTAGTGTGACTGAGAAATTTCATTTCATTTCATTTTGTTGTAATTAAAATTAAAATTTAGGTCACCATATGTATCCATTGGCTACCATATTGGACAGAACCGTTCTAACTTACGGTGATTTTGTTGTTGTTGTTGACACCAAATAACTTGGGTATACATAGTTAATTTTGTGACCATGACTATGTGCTGAATTTTGTCCAAATTATTCTGACATAAGCATAAACTTGAGGATAATTTGTTGATAATTACATCAACTATGAAGAAAGAAATTTGCTGGATTGATTCATTATTATTTTTATGCTTAAACCCTCTGATTCTACCTTTGTATTCATGGTTCTAAGGATCTTTGGTTATTTTAATGCTTGTTTTTACTGAGATGAAAAGGCAACCATGAAATATAAAAAGGCTGGATGTTAAATGCATTTGGTGGCAAAGTTAAGCAAGTCATGATTTTAAAATAGCCTGTGTTTTGTCAAATGTGATCATCAAGAAGAGAGCTCTTGAGCAATTTTCTAGGCAGTTTGTAAAGATGGAAACTTCCTACTTCTGCAACTGGAGTGGAAGTAATGGTATCTCAGGCTACATATTCGAAGTTGAAAAACCATCAACCACTTGGGGCTTCTGATTCGCTCAGTTAGGCCCTACCATTGTGTACATTTTTACATTTTGTCTCGAAGGACTTGTTTTCGTGCCTCAGCCTTGCATGGTTCATCTGTTGTCTAGCCACAGACTGCGGCCCAGGTTGTTTACGTTGAGTCCAGGAGGAGGAGGGAGGCCTGCTGAAGATGCAAGTCTGCGCGGTCTGGCTCCTCTCTTTCTTCACCCTCATTGAAGGCCGGGAAGGCTTCCTGGGGGTGAGTTGGCCTATGCCTCGTTTTCCCTCCCTACCACCTCCCCTCTCCCTCTGCACTTTGAAAACCCGTCTCCACCACTGGAACTACATAATTTAATAGACTTGAAATCAGGAGTCTTGGGTCCTTGTCTCAATAGGATCCACGTTAGCTGTGTGTAGCCTTGGACAAACAGTTTCATCTCTTGGAATTTAAAGGACCTAACTACAAAATAAGGAACCCAGACCGAGCCATCTTGGAGATCTCCTGTAGCTCAGCACATTTCTTTCTATGGCTTCTTTGACCGAGGAAAGCCATAAAGAATGGCATGGTCAATCCTGGGACTCTCTTCCTTCACTACACTCACTTTCTTGACCCTTTCATCTAGGATCATGGTTTTAAGGTTTTCTATACCCTGATGGCTCCCAAATTTACATCTGCATCTCAGCCTTCTGCTCTGAACTCTATACCCACGTATCTAATACCTCCATGGTATCTCCAGTTGGGTGTCCGATAGGCCCCTTAACTTAATACGTCCAAAATTAAATTCTTGATTTTTTTTTTCTCACCAAACCTGCTTCTCCTTTCTCATCTCAGCAAGTGGTATCAATGTCCTTCCATTGTCCTTGGGCAAAAAACTGATTTTCATATTTGACTCTTTCCATAATCCCTATCTAAATCGTTGGCTCTTGTTTTGTTTTGCTTTATCTTTAAAGTACACCCAGAATTCAAACATTTCTCACTACCTCTATGGCTACCACCTTAATCCACACCTTCAGTATCTCTCACAGTATCTCTCACCTGTGTTATTTCAGTAACTCCTAGGATGCTGTCATTGCTTCTGTGCTTGTCTATTCCTAACATGGCTACAGGATTGAGCCATCCAAAAAGTAGAGTAGAGCACTCTCACCTCTGTTCAGAGCTCTCTGGTGGGTTCCCATCTCACTCGAGTAAAAACCAAGCCATTGCCTTATAAAGATCTACACAGCCTACCTCCTTGGAGATAATCTCTGATCTCACTTCCTCCCCCTCTCCCCTTACCCACTCCACTGGGCAACTCTGGCCTCCTTGCTCTGTTCTCACATGCTAGGCATACGCTTACCCCAGGGCCATTGCATGTGCTATTCCCTCTGCTAGGAAAGTTCTTTCTCCAGGGATCCTTACTTCCTCACCTCCTTCAGCATTGTGCCCAAAAGTTGCCTCAGGGAGGCCTTCCCTAGCTGCCTCTCCACCATCCCTGATTTGGATTTTAGATCCATAATTTCAGTTCATCCGGAGATCCAACAAGGCCTTAGGAAGTACATCTTTACCAAACCCTTCCATAATTATTCTTGTTTTCTTTTAAACAGAGAAATGAAGGCATCAAAACAAAAAGAGGACTCAGTGTGAATAAGAAAAAGCATCCAGGTGAGTCTCCCTTAGGGAGTGTGGTGCAGTAGACCTGGTGCTAAGGGACCAGGGTGCCAACCTCAGTGCTGCTTCTGGCCATAGGACCTTTAAAACACTATTAAACACCTCAAATCTGGGAAATGAGCATAATGGCAATCTGTACTAGCAAAACATTTGTGAAGATTAAATAATACATAAAGGCATAGTATCCTGCACCATACCTGAGAAGTAGCTATTCCATACTCTTCCTTTCCTTCCTTATCTCAATCCCAACAGTGTAATTAGTGGGTGCAACCCTCAGTCTAGGAATAGGTTGTGTTCTGGAATTTAATTTGTTGTTCTGATGTTTCAAGCACTGCATATATTTCCTCATGGAAACAATGATGCACGCAGATGGTTGTTAGGTCAGTCCACAAAAGCCTTTCTGCAGGGCAGTGATCTCTCATACAACAGTGTGCTAATGGTGTCATTGAACTTCCACCACACAAGGCTGCAATTCTCCAGTAAATGAAATAAAAATTCAACTTGGAATGTCATGAAAACATTTTCTCTGACAGTAAAACTACAGTTAGTATTTAATGCGCTGTTCCTAGGTGCCAGGCACTATTTTAAGTGCCTTAGATGAATTAAATCCTCACAATGACCCTCTGATTTAGGCACAACGGTCATCTTTATTTTACAGATGCTGAAATTAAGACACAGAGCAGGAGGGATGATGCAAACCTAGTCAGTCTGGCTCTAGAACCAGTGCCAGGAGCCTCTGACACTGACTGTTCCCCCACTTCTTACCTGCTTGGGCAGTGGGAGAAGGAGTCCCCTTAGCTTTCCCTCCTTGGTGTGGCTCCCAAGACCTGGGACAGAGGTTCCAATCTGCAAAGAGAGGCGGCGCTGAAGCTCTATGCAGTGAGGTGGTAGAAGTTATGACAGCGGGAAGCCCTTGTCCATGTTTGGGACATGTCAGACTCAGCCAGCTTCCTGCTACCTTCTTGACTGCCACCTCCGAAGTCTAGGGATTGATCTGCTCATTTCCTTCTCTATAAATTTCCCTTCTGCCTGGTTCCCTGGGCCCCTAAGAAATGGGACAGTCTCAGAGAAGCTCCCCATCTCATCTGTCCCGGCAGAAAGCATGGATGTCTTGAGAAATCTGAGACTTCTAAGAGATTTCACTGCCAGTGGCAATCAAAAGAGACCCAGGATAAAAGGATGTTCACTCTTTCCCTCTTTTTCTCTAAGGTCCTTACATTCCTAATCTGGGGTGCTTAGATGAGCTTGGGATGATCTGGAAATACCATGAAATCTCACACTACGTTTCATGTGAATGTGCCTAAGTGAGTTGTGGGTGGGAGACTACTCCTAGGATTCATATTCTCCTGAGCCCAGAACACGTAACGGCCTCTCCTTAGGGAAACAAAAGGTGCCGCTGAAGAGTGGTAAGGCGGAGCTGAGGGCGCATAAAGGCTCAAGTAAGGTTTGGTTTGGTTTGGTTTTGCTTTTGCATTTCATAAAAGGTACTCAAAGTTGACTAATTACTGAAAACTCTTCATGGGAGAAAAAAGGGCTCTTTGGAGAGGAAAGTGTGAGACCGGGGGTTTTATACTGAATATCCTTCAAGGAGACTGGAGCTGGGAGAACAAGAGGGAAGAGTGACTAGGATTTTCTCACCTCTTCTCTCTTGGGTCTTGATGCCTGAAACTTGACCTTGGATGCATCCTGAGGAGCTGTGTGAAGTCAGGAGGGTGACTGATGCCGGGATGGGTCAGGGAGAGTGGGAGCACCTGGCCTGGCAGAAGTGGGAGAGTAGACATAGATTAGACCACGTGGGGCTGTCTGCCAGTGTTCCTCTGGATGCTAATTTTTACTTAACGTCTGGATGAACAGAAGTCGGTAACTAGCAGCGTGGCATAACCCGTGACCCCCAGAGTGCATGTGATGATTCTTCCTGGTGGCTTCCTTGGCAATACTTCTCTCCCATACTGAAAAAGAAGGCTCCTGACTATCTTCCTCTCTCTAGGCCCAGTCCAGGAGTATGAGCTGCTGCTTCAGGTGGCCTATCGAGATTCTAAGGAGAAGAGAGACTTGAAGAATTTTCTGAAGCTTCTGAAGCCTCCATCGTTATGGTTACAGGAACCAGTGAAGATTATTAGAGCAAAGGCCACTACATGTAAATCTGCCCTCTGGGGGCTGGGAGTGGAAGGGGGAAGTCGGTAACAGTCGGTATAGGTTAGGTTATGCTGTGGAGACAATCATCCCCACAATATCTGTGGCTTGAAAGAACACATGTTTTACTTCTTCTTCATGCTACATCTTTATTGCAGGTTGCCAGCGGGGTTATGTTCATGTGGTCACTTGGGATTCCAGGCTAATGAATCACACACTATCTCAAATGTACCCAGTTGGAGCCAAAAAGAAATAAAACACTCAAGGGTTTCACATTGGCAGTTGAATTCTCTAACTTGGAAGTGACACACATTAATTCTGCTCCCAACTTATTGGCCCAAACTGATTTCATGGCCCCATTCAACCTCAGGGGGCCAGGATATGTAATCCTACTATGTGCCCAGAAAAGAGCAAGAAGTAATTGACAAACAGCACTAATGATCGCAATCCTGGGTTTCAGAGACATTAAATCATTTGTCTAAAGCAGGTGTTCTCGAAGTGTGGTGCCCAGATTTGAAGCAGCAGCAATATCAGGGATCTTAATGGAAATGCAAATCCTTGGCCCCATCCCAGATTTACTGAATCTGAAACTTTGGGATGAGACTCTCGAGGTGATACTGACACCTGACAAAGTTTGAGAACCATTCACTGTATATTATAATGCATATTTTCACAAAGAAGCCTGGTGACTTAGTCCCAATTTTTTGTCTATTATAGAGGAATGCCTTTTGATGGGTGTTTTAGGTCAGTCAGTAGGGAATAAGCATACAGAATTGGCTGATGGAATTTTTCTTCATGACTTTCAAGAAAAAAAAAAGTCGGTCGGTGTTTGCCATCTTGCTTATGGGACCTACCTGAGAATGGTAATAGATGGATGGGAGGAGTCTCCAATAAAATAGAGGAAAAATAGCTTCTAGAGCTCTCTTAGATAACTGTCGGGTTAGCACACATTCTTTGCTTCTCTTTCCCATTCCAAGGGCTATCTACTTGGCATCCATCCTTCTTTTGGCTTCTAAGCTCAGCCACCTGATTTTATGTTTGCTAGGTGTCTGGTGTCAGACTCACAATCTATTGAGTTGACATATCCTTACCTTAAACATACTGCCATCCTAGTTTTATCCTTCTAGCTCTTGGTGAGACACACTTGGTTCAGATTCTAAGGCAGAGCCAAGGATGAGAGCTTAGCACTGGTCGGTTTATTAACCAGATCCCGTGAGACCAAGCTCTGTTTATTTTTACTTTTTTTGTGCAGACTGTGGCAACCAGAATGGGGTTTTGCAGTGTGCCTGTGAGCACGGCTACACCTGGTTTCCTCCCTCATGCCTTGATCCCCACAAATGCTACCTCCACACGGCTGGAGCACTCCAGAGCTGTCACTGTCACCTCAACAACCTCACCCAGAGCATCAATTTCTGTGAAAGAACAAGTAAGCCCTGAAGGGTGCCAGGAGGAGAGCTCTGGCCCCTGGCAGGGGACAGGAGGTGGGGAGAGGTGGGGGGAGGAGGGGGAACTCTAGCTCCTCACCCACATGTTAACACTTTGTGTCCCTGGGCAGAGCTAGTGTTTGCAGGGTCATCAAAGGGCAATAACCATATACCCCACTAGGCTTAGCTGGACACTGCAAGAGCCTCCAAGTGCAGAAAATTCAGAAGTGTGAGTTGATGTTTGGACATCGCTTCAACCTTCATCCAGCTCAGCTCCACAAGTCTATGATTTTATTGAGATTGAGGCGGATTCACGGAAATCTCAAGTAGGGGAACTACTTGAGTAAATACAAATTTTTTTCCTCCCTTCTCTTCATTGCTTTTGCCAACATCAATTTCCAGACAAGGGAAGTCGAGAGGTGTGAGAGCAGGGAGGAACACATAGTGTTTATACTGAAATATATTTTCTAGATGGCCAACAAGTATGTTGCATCACCAAAACAAAACAAAGTGAAAAGTCTAGCTTCGGAAACCAGTGGAAGCTGAGGGAGCTAAGGCACCTTAGGTTTGTGTTCAGTGGATGAAGAAGGGAGCCAAATGACATGGGCTCCAGCGCTGGAAGGACCTTGGGAAGTGTCCTCAGAGACTACTCCGGTTCTCTTAAAGCTCTGGTTTTTGGTAGAGCCACGCAAAGAGAGGGAGAACCTGAAATAACCCAGCTTCCCTGGGCATTCCTGGCTCCCCTTCCCAGGACCATGCCAATTCGTGATGGCCACACATATTTATTAAACACCATCTTTAGACCCAGATCTGAGGCAGATTTTGGGAGGACACAATGAAGCATTTCTCTCTCTCTGAATTAGCAGCCCAGTTGGGGAGGTTAGGCTGTAATACAAGAAAGAGGACAGTGTAATTTCTTCAGCAAATTTGAGTGAAAGCCTACCTTGTGAAAGGTGGTCTGTGTCTGATGCACCTTGAAGAGACACAAAGATGGATCAGGTAGGAATTACACTCACAAGGGTCTCCCCAAAGTGGAGTGGGTTCGTAGAAACACAAGAAATGCTCACGAACAAGTATGTTGCTACAAGAGGTTGTAAAGGGGGGATGAGAAGAGTACTGTAGGAATTTAGAGGAGGGAAAGAATCTTTGCGTTGGGGGATCAGGAGAGGCCTTGCAGTGGGGGTACATTTGTGTAGGTCCTGAATGAAGGATAAACAGGGTTTGTCCATATGAAAATGGGCAACAACTTATCCCAGCCCAGAAAAGCACCAGTGATGGGCAAGCAAGGGGTATATTGGAGTTAGCAAGTAGTGTTTTATTGTTTTTTTCTTTTTAAAAATTTTTTCCTAAGGACAGTGTTTGAGCTCAATGCCTAGATGGGCACACATTTCAGTGTTAAGTGATTGCCTTTCTTAACCACATGTGGGTGGCCACACATTTACTTACTTACAAGGTTTTCCTGATCACCAGCACCTTCTCGTTATATTCCAAATCCACAGCTGAGAAGTCTAGTTTTGCGTATGCTTCCTCTATTATTTTAGGTGAACGTTCATTACAAGAAGAAATTGAAATATTGCTGTTAGATAGATGGGCTTCAAATGTACTTCTCTAATTTTATGCTGTAATAAATTCAAGTGAGTAATTTTTGTATCTATAAACCTCTTTTTATTTCCCATAGAGGTTTGGGGCACTTTCAAAATTAATGAAAGATTTGCCAAAGACCTTTTGAATTCATCTTCTCCTTCATTCTCCAAATACGCCACTGGAATTGAAATTCAAGTAAGCACTTTCTACTTACTACATAAGACATTGTTGGCTAAACATAAGTTCAGATGTTTTCAATTCAGCATGTTTGTTTAATACCTATTCTTAATTATTCACGTTCAATGAGTTATTACAGAGCAGTTAATCACATTGCCCACAACTGACGTATGTTGAACATTTTCTTTCTGGGAGAGTTTTAGCAGTTGACTTCTTTCCATTTCTCTTGTGTTCCCTTTTGCTCATTTACGTGAGTCATATTCTAGCAAGGCTTCTTGGTTATGTTCTGTTTTTTATTTGTCCAAAGAAAATTTTTCATGCTCTAGGCTCCATTGTTAGCATTGGGGATTCGTTCCATAGAGAAGCCTCGCTTGTTAGGGGCTAAACTGAATTACTGAGCAAAATTCTGGACTGTGTAATGAAGTCACAGAAAAACTAAATCAGTGTCCGTCTGCCGAGGTTGCTCGTTCAGGTGCCATTTTCACGGAAGACCTACACAAATGCTTTCCAGATAGATTCAGTTTAAATGCATATGGAAGTGTATGGCTTATTTTTGTGAAGGAGAAAACAGATTTTGGGTAAATTTATATTATGTGGCACCCAATTCCCTCTTCTAAACAATTGGTTCTTCCATCTTTATTAGCAAACTCAAAAATAAATGACGTGTGTGTGTGTGTGTGTGTGTGTGTGTGTGTACAATTCTCAGCTGTCATTTGAACTGCATTTGTGTAATATGCAAGCACCCCCTGTGGGATCTCTTTCTTTCTTCAGTGGTTCTGTGGGTTTATTTATTGTCTGCATCACTTTTTTCTGAAATATCTTTCTTGTATGGGGACAAAGATGAACATATTGCCCCTTTCTCTCTTTGTAAGCTTAAAGAAGCATTCAAAAGAATTCAAGATTTTGAGTCAGTTCGTGTCACCCAATTTCGGTAAGTAACACAATTGCCTTGGAAGGGCATGCCCAGAGGGGCACCTGGGTGGCTCAGTCGGTTGAACACCCGCCTCTTGATTCCGGCTCAGATCATGATCTCAGGGTCCTGAGATGGAGCCCTGTGTTGGGCTCTGAGCTCAGCAGGGAGTTTGTTTGAGATTCTCTCTCTCCTTCTCCCTCTTCCCCTCTCATTGTGCTCTCTCTGTCTCTCTCTTCCTTTCTAAAATAAACAAATAAATCTTAAAAAAAAAAAAAAGAAGGGCATCCCCAGAATTGTGCAGCCATCCTGCAGAATGCCTAGTGCCATTCCCAAATGACCCTGACAAAAAATAGGGAAGAACTGGTCTTTCTAATAGGATTCTTACTAATACTGGACAAAAGTCTGTGATGTTTCTTAAAGTCAGAAGAGGAAACTTAAATGTTGAATGGCATTTTCCAAGCTGTAGATTAGAGATTGAAACTGCAAACCCACAGTTGCAGAACTTGGGGTGAAGCAGGAGATCATGGTATGCATGTACGGGAAGGGAGGAGGGGTGGAGGTGAGTTTTGTGAGTTGCAGAAGGATGGTTTTTTTCTGTCCACAAGCACAGGGGGGTATGATACAAAGTTGTATAATTGGAAGCCATGAGGGAAGCCTGGGGTAAACTACTATATTTTTGTGTAGATATCATGTATGCACCATAGCTGAAAACCCAGTAGGCATTGTCTACAGCAAATAAAGAGATATTTAGTAAATTATCCTTTTGTTTATGCTTTCATTCCAAAAGTTATTTGGTTAGTTAGTCATGTGTGCATTGGTTAATAACTATTAATAGTCTGCCTGATAGAGGAAATCACAGTTAACTTAAGGAACAGCCATGGGAAATTTTCAACAGCATTGCTATAAATATACTGTCCTGGATATTATCTTTCCAGTTATCTCATGTTCTTATATAAAGGTCCATGTGTCTACTTTTCTTTACAATTCAATGCTAGGAAAGACTGCTTCTTTTTTCTTATACCAAGTCCTATATAATGAATTATATTTTCCTTCTTGACTTTGCAGTCACCTAATTCATAGACAAACTTGAAACTTAATCAAAGTAATTTTTGTATTCACTATTCATATTTTTCTTTACCTTGGTCCTGGCTTTCCATTTATAATTCTAACCTATATTTCATTCTGTACATCTTCTGAGATGTCTCCAATAATTTGTAGATACAATCATAAAGTAGGCATAAGTCTATAAAATACAATTATTTAGGTTTTACTCTTTATGTATATGATTTAAAGTAAATCTTAATCTCTTAGCGTCTCAATTTACTTCTCTGTTGAACAGGACTGTTAAAGCCTGTGGAATCTGGTTTAACTTCATTAAACCAAATGAAATAACTGGCAGGAAAATATTTTGTAAGCAATGTTTTGTTGATAGAAGAGCCATATCAACACAAAGACGCTATGACTTTCACTACATAAAAGAGTTTTTGGATTTATTCAAGCATCGTGAGTGGTGGCTCCATGTAGTGATTAAGAATTTGATATTTGGGGGTGCCTGGGTGGCACAGCGGTTAAGGGTCTGCCTTCGGCTCAGGGCGTGATCCTGGCATTGTGGGATCGAGCCCCACATCGGGCTCCTCTGCTATGAGCCTGCTTCTTCCTCTCCCACTCCCCCTGCTTGTGTTCCCTCTCTCGCTGGCTGTCTCTGTCGAATAAATAAATAAATAATTTAAAAAAAAAGAATTTGATATTTGGAGCATCAGAGATTCTAATCCATCAGTTAATAATTAATAATTACCTGACCCAACTTCTCTTTGGGACTCCAGCTCCCTTTACTACAAAATGGGGACAATACAATGTTTACCTCATGGAATTGTTGTGACCTCACTCACTTTCATGACTTCGAACACCATGTGTACACCGATGGTTTCTAAATTTATTACTTGACCTTGACCTCTCTCATAAAGTCCAAACCCAAATACGCAACTGCTTGTTAACATCGCCACTTGATTTGCTAGTAGGCATGTCAAACATAATGTGTTCAAAACGGGTCATCCATCTTTTCTCCTCCTTTAAGGTTTTTCTCCCACTGCTGTGTCCATCCCAGTTATAGCGATGCGAGTCTTCCAGTTGGACACACCCAAACTTGGAGTCATCCCTCGTAATCATTTTTTATGGAGGTGTAATTTACATACAATGATAGCTCAAGCCTTATACATATAGTTTCATTAGCTTTGACAAATGCTTTTACCAGTTACCTTTTTAAGGAGACAGGACATTTTCATCACCCCAAAAGTTCCCTTGTGCCCCTTTCTAGCCAATTCCATGCCCACCCCCTACCTCCCACCAGAAATCACCACTGCTTTTATTTCTATCATCGTAGATTAGTTTTGTCTATTCTAGAACTTCGCGTAAATGGAATCACCCAGTGTGTAGTTTTTTTGTGTGTCTGGCTTCTTTTCCTCAACATAATGTCTTTGAGAGTCTTCCTTGTTTTTCTGAGTGTCAGGAGTTCCTTCCTTTTGTTGTTATTTTTAACGATTTATTTATTTATTTTAGAGAGAGAGAGGGAGAGAGAGAGAGGTGGAGGGAGAGGGGCAGAGGGAGAGGGAGAGAGAGTCTTAAGCAGACTCCCCACTGAACTCAGACCCCGTCTTGGCACTCGATCTCACAACCCTGAGATCACAACCTGAGCTGAAACCAAGAGTCAACACTCAACCAACTGAGCCATCCAGGTGCCCCTGGTGGTGGGGGGTGGGATTCCTTCCTTTTTATTGCCCAGTGCTATTCCATTGTATGAGTACACTGCAGTTTGTTTTTCCATCCCTTGCAGTCTTTCTTGACTGGTTCCTTTCTCCATTCCCAGCATCCTACGCAATTCCTGTGGCTCAGACTTCAAGTACAACCTGACCACTTCTCCCCACAGGCACTGTCCCCAAATTCAAGCCGCTATCACCTCTTTCCTGATGGGTCCTCCTGTTTCCCTGCTTGCCTCTCTTCCGTCCATTCTATGCAGCAGCCAGAGTGATGCTCTTAAGCAATAAACCTGAGCATGCCACTGACTTTTACTAAAGAAAGAAAGCTTTTAATAAAAGTAAAATTCAAACTCTAAGGCCCCACCCCATCTGGCTCCTGGATACTTACCTAATATCACCTCCTACCATTTCTCTACTGCTCATTGAAACTTAGTTATGCTAAAATCAATTCATTAATTTTTGTCCTCTAACTTAAACTGATTTTACTGAATTCAATTTATTCTCCCTGGGATAATTCAAACCCACATTGAGAAGCAAGTCCAGTTCTTGACCTGGCAGCTAGTTTTTAAATGTGCCTAACTCATAGGCATTTTCCTGCCTCAGGACCTTCACACATGCTGGCACACTACATTGATGTTCTTTGTAACACTAGCCTTTTCTTCTCATTTGGGCCTCAGCTTTTACCCTCTGCACAGAAAAGCCTTTTCTGACCAGCCTTATTGAAAGTGGGCCTCATCGGGACGCCTGGGTGTCTCAGTTGGTTAAGCATCAGACTCTTGTTTTTGGCTCATGTCATGGTCTCATGGTCTCATGGTCTCATAATCCAAGGAACCAAAGAAAGAACGCACATATCTCAATCTTTAACACATACACACCCACACACGCACGCGCGCGCACACACACACACACACACGACACTCCACTACTTTTCTTCAGACTTTTTCCCCTTTTTTTTTTTACATTCAATCTGGGAGTCTGCTGGAGATTCTCTCCCATTGCCTGCCCCCCCGCCCCCGCATGTATGCGTGCACACTCTCTCTCTCTCTCAAATAAATAAATAAATAAATCTTAAAAAAAAATAAAGTGGGCCTCATCTCCACCTGCTATTCTTATCACTGCATCTGTCCCTCATAACACTTAACTAAATTTATATATATATATATATATTATATATAATTATAAAATTACTTATATATGGTGGTGACTGGTTCTTATTTGCCTCATCTTCTGCACTAGAATGTAAGCTTCATGAAGGCAAGGACTGTATCTATTTGATGCGTTCCTATGGACCCAGTGACATGCATACACACAGCCGGCCCTGAGTGACCGACTGAATGAATCTCATTTTTCTTTCCACGCAGTCATTATAGAGATGGAAGCGTCATTGCCGGGTTTGAAGTCGTGGGTTCCAGCAGCACATCTGAGCTGCTGTCAGCCATTGAACAGGTGGCTGAGAAGGTGAAGGCTGGCCTTCACAAGCTGTTCCTACTAGAAGACAGCTCTTTCAGAGTGTTTGGAAAAGGTAATTCTGAATTCCCACCCCCGGCTTAGGTGACGGGGGTCCCCCACTTAGTAGCTCATTTATGTCTTTGGGAAGTAGACTGGACATGTTTTCTGATACAGAATTGTTCTAAGACTGACTGACTTTCAGGAGACACAGGCAGCTGTTTTCTCCCCGACCATGATGAAACTCCATGTCGGCCACCGATTTCAGATCCTTGCCGACCAGTGATGTGGTCTCCAGCTCCCAGGGTAACACTGCGGAATGCTGACCACTCTGCAGGCTCTGATGGAAATCGCTCAGCAATAGTTTACTGCGACACATGCTGAAGGAGCCCTGGGGCTGACATATTCCCAAATCATAATCCAAGGAACCAAAGAAAGAATGCACATATCTCGATCTTTAACACATACACATCCACACACGCGCGCGCGCGCGCACACACACACACACACACACACACGACACTCCACTACTTTTCTTCAGACTTTTTCCCCTTTTTTTTTTTACATTCAATCTTAAGCCTCTTGTACCTAGATATGTGCCACTTTCAATAACATTTATTCAACAATATTTACTAAGTGCCGCAACTGTCTAGGCATTTAGGACACAGTACTGGGAAAAACAAGCAAACATCAAAGCCCTGGAGGGTCTTCGATTCAGGGTTTCCTTCTCCTGGTCCCAGTCACGGTCAGAATATACTATTGAGGGCTAGTGGTTGGTCACAGTGTGAAAAGCTTTTACAAAGGGCAAAAAGTAGGATGGGTCACACTAAAATGGCAACTGCCAGTCTTGTAACCACATCATTACTGCTTTGTTCCATAGCTTCTTGCAGGTTTTCTGATTTTCTAACATTGCCTTACAGAATGAAACTCTTTCCTGAGAATGATCATACCCTGTCTTTTTTTCACCTGATGCTTACTAGTTTATGGCTCACTAAAATCAGGATTGTTGGCACAGGTCAGACACTTGGAGGGAAAGGGGCTGGCCTTGGAGAGGGCATCAGAAAGGAGAAAAGGTACTGAGAGGGACGAGGCTGGGCATCAAGGACATGTTTCTACTCCTGAATTTTGCCCGGGCTTTGTCTCTGAAACTATGACTTCTAAAGCACTGCTGTATGCTTTGTATAGAGTGCCAGGGTATTTATACGTTTTCCTTTTTGTTTCCATTTTTCCCCCCAGCCCAGTGTAACAACATTGTCTTTGGATTTGGGTCCAGGAACGATGAGTACGTTCTTCCCTGTAGCAGCGGCTACACCGGGAACATTACAGTCAGGTGCCGGCCCTCTGGGTGGCAGGTCCTCAGGGAGACGTGTGTACACTCTCGGCTGGAAGAACTGAGAAAGGTAAAGTACCTCTGTCTTGTGTTTTGAGTTTCACGTGGGCATCTCCCAGTGAGCACGGCTAGGTGGAGAATAATATATCAATTTGTCTCATTGGTCAGTGCGCAGAAGTCAAGGGTGTTATCAGACCCTGGTAAACTAAGGCAGTGTTGGCATGAGTAGCAGAGTCTAAGTAGAAGCCAAGAGAGTCAGAAAAAGTCACAGTCGATGGTTCTAGTGGGGAGGGAACTACAGAAGAATGAATCCGTGCTGAATACATCTATGATAGGTGATAAAACACCAACTAAACTGCTCTTAGAAGTCCAGAAAGCCTGGGAAACAAAGATCCAAGGAGAGGTGTGAGTCAGAAACTGTAAACTCAGTACAAGTAAGGATATGTATATATGTCAGAAATCTGGGCCAGGAGTGGGTCAGCCAGAGGTGAACCATATACAATGACCAAACTACACTGGGTCTTAAGGGTCATTTGGCTTGTCAACCTGTTTTATAGATCAGGAAATGAAAGACTAAGAGCCCAATAGTCCCTCTGGTAGCAATAGTGTTGAACTAGAAACATGGTCACTTGATTTCCAGTCCAGAACTATCACCCCCACATGATACTTTCTTAGGAAGGTTCAAGTTCTTAAGGCAAGGAAGATACAAAGATGGAAGCAAATAGTGAGGAATTTGAACTCAAGTCATAGAAAAGAGGAGGGACTCTGAGACCAGTTCACAGACACTGTTTTGCAAATAGATGTCCATATTGAGCAGAACTTCTCACCCAGCCAGAGACCCTACTATTACAGATGAAACTCAGAATGGTTTTTCTCAAGGGACTATAGAAAGTTTATTGCTCCCTTTCTGAGGTTTTTCATCTGTAAACTGGATGCGAGAGATTGGACCAGATGGCTTCTGGAGTCTATCCTTGCTCATGCTTTCTTTGCTTCATTTCTGAACATGGACCATAGCTGGGACTAGTCCAACCCAGGGTGTGAGGGCAGGCAGATGCCAGGCACTTTGAGCAGAGAACATTACTGTCAGCTGAGAAGAGCAAACAGAAAGACAGATGAGGGGTGCCTGGGTGGCTCAGTTGGTTAAGTGTTCAACTTTTGATTTCCGTTCAGGTCATGATCTCAGGGGCGTGAGACTGAGCTCCTGTCAGGCTCTGCACTGAGAGTGGAGCCTGCTTAAGACCCTCTCTCTCCCTCTCCCTCTGACCCTCCCTGCCACACTCATGCCCCACTCATGCTCACATACTCTCTTTCTCAAAAAAAAAAAAAAAAAAAAACAGATGGGATCTGGTTCCTGGGTTGACTTGTTTTGAACGGAAAGGAATATCCCTTTTTGGCTGCCATCCAAGATAGCTCAGTGTAGTAGAAGCGAGAGGAGCCTCAAGGAAGAAGCAACTCTGGATCCAATGACAAAGTGTAGTCAGATCTCCCATATGTCCCTCTATCTTTTCATCCTACAAGGATTTCTCAGCATAGTATAGTGGATATAACAGGATTTAGTACCAGTAGACCCTACCTTTCCACTTTCTAGCTGGGTGCCATTTGGAAAGTCACCGAATCTCACTGAATATCAGTTTCTGTATAACTAGGATAGTAATTTATATGAAACACAAGCATTTCATTGTTCTCTAGAATTTAACCATTTTTATTCCTAGAATTTCAGTGTGATTGCAGGCAATGCCACTGAGACAGCTGTGTCATCCTTGGTACGAAATCTTTCAGTCGTGATTCAGCAAAACCCATCAACCACAGCTGGCAATCTGGCTTCAGTGGTGTCAATTCTGGACAACGTCTTGTCCCTGTCACTGGCGAGCCATTTCAAGGTGTCCAACTCAACAATGGAGGTATGGTCTGTCTGCCTGTGCTTCTGGACTCACTTTAGAAGCTCAGTCTCTCAGGAGGAATGACAAAAACCCGAGTTGAAGGCGCACTAATGGAAAGGAATGAAGGGTCATGGAACAGTCGTTGTGTGAGCATTATTGCGTCCTCCACAGTGTACCAAAAACTCATGGGATCAATTATGTGAGTTCAAAGCAAGAGGGGGCTACCTCTAGGCAGGCTTAGAGGAAGGGGTGAGCATCTGCACCGTATGACACTGTATGACACAGACACCCACTGTTTAATGTCTTTGCAGTTGTCTTTCCTGTGGCTAAGAGCTCTGACTTTAGTAGTGTATATTTTAAGAACTCCTGCTTTTCGACTGGGGAATTCATGATTTAATTTGGATATTTAAAAGTTATCTTGAATTTTATGCAAATAAAACTTGCTTACTAAGAAATGCAAGTAGGCAAAAAAAAAAAAATTGGTATGCTATCTGGTCACCCTAGGGCAACCACTGCTTGCATTTTAGGTATCATCTCAGTGCCTAGAAAATGAAAAGTAGCATATAGCAGGTACTCAATAAATATTTGTTAAATAAATGTCCTTCCAAATATTTTGGATGTGTGCATTTCATATTTTAAAGTATGTAATATTTTTTTACAACAGTGGGTTATACTGTTACATAATACACAATTATACTTTAGCTATATAAGGTGACATTATGTCAGAGACGACATTAAATATAACTAAGTTAAAACTCTGAATTAAAGAGAAGATGCTCAAATTTTTTTTTAAGCCTGACTTTGTGTTGTTTACAAGAAACCAACTAAAACAAAATGACACAGAAAGGCTAAAAATAAAATGAAGGGCACAAGCAGAGCAGGCAAACAGAAACCAAAAGAAGGCAGAGGTTAGAGGGCAGTAAAAGAAGCATGTTATGGGACTCGGGGCCAGAAGCCGCAGAGGGCTCATTTAGGGCAAGGCTTGTTCAGCGTGACGATGCCTGAGGCAGAATGCCTGGGAACCAGAGCCATAAGCCAGAGACAGGGTCCTGTTGGGAAAGCGGCACCTTTCAAGGACTTGTTTGGAAAAGGAATCGCTTAAACTAAGACTGACCCTTAAAACCGACAAACAGTTCCACATTTCTCAGTCACTCGTCCAGTGTTTAAAGATTTTTGCTTTATATTCTCTTTTGCTTTATATTTTTTCTATTAATTCATAAATACATGTGAATTATAACTTGAATGTCCATGACATAAATTTAGAACTTCTGATGTTAGCAAAACAAATATAATGTTGGAAAGCAGTTCAAAATAATGTCTCACTCTTTGAGCCTCAGCCTGAGCAGTAAGGCAGCCATGTTTGTCATCTCTGACGAAGGAAGTGGGCCCTAAGGCAGCCCACATCACAGGATTCTCTCTCAGCCATGCTGGAACCCCAGTGTGCATACGAATGCCCTGGGGAGATCACTGTGGAACTTATATGATTCCGCTGACCCAAGTTTCTTAACCCAAAGCTCCCACTGTGCAGAGTGACTAAACTGATTTTCACTGTTGAGTTTGCCGTGGTCCTCAACGGGGCCATCTCTGGGGCCATTGTGCTATCCTTAATACTAATGACTATCCCCTCCTAGTCCTCTGACCTGCTTATTCAAAACACAAACTGACTTTCATCCTTGTATTTCAGGATGTCATCAGTATAGCTGACCACATCCTGAATTCAACATCAGTGACCAACTGGACGGTGTTACTGCAGGAGGAACAGCAAGCCAGCTCACGGTTACTGAAGACACTGGAAAACATCAGTAGCCTCGTACCTCCAACAGCTCTGCCTCTGAGTTTTTCTCGGGAATTCATTAACTGGAAAGGGATTCCAGTGTCCCAAAGCCAACTCAAGATGGGTTACAACTATCAGACCGAAATGTTCCCCCCAAATTCCTCCAGTCCCATCAGAAGCCATGTGTTAATTGAGTCAGACCAATTCCAGTGGTCCCGTCCAGAAACTATTGTCAGCATGGCCTCTTTGACCCTGGGGAATATCCTATCTGTTAACAAAAATGGAAATGCTCAGGTCAATGGGCCCGTGATATCCACAATTATTCAAAACTATTCCATAAATGAGATTTTCCTGATTTTTTCCAAGGTAGAGTCAAATCTGAGCCAGCCCCATTGTGTGTTTTGGGATTTCAGTCGTTTGCAATGGAACAATGCGGGCTGCCACCTGGTCAACGAAACTCCAGACACCGTGATGTGCCGATGTACCCACCTGACCTCCTTCTCGGTACTGATGTCACCCTTTGTCCCCCCTGCCATCATCCCCGTGGTGAAATGGATCACTTTTGTGGGACTGGGCATCTCCATTGGAAGTCTCACCTTGTGCCTGATCATTGAAGCTCTATTTTGGAAGCAGGTCAAGAAGAACCAAACCTCCTACACACGTCATGTTTGCATGGTGAACATAGCCCTGTGCCTCCTGATTGCTGATGTTTGGTTTCTTGTTGCTGCCGCTGGAGGCTCCACCGTAGACCTTTCTGGAGTCTGCATAGCTGCAGTGTTCTTCATGCACTTTTTCTACCTCTCCTTGTTCTTTTGGATGCTCACCCTCGGCATCCTGCTGGCGTATCGGATCCTCCTCGTGTTCCATCACATGGCCGTGCCTTCAGTCATGGCTGCTGGCTTCTGCCTGGGCTATGGGTGCCCTCTCATCATATCTGTCATCACGATTGCTGTCACGCAGCCAAGCAATAGCTACAAAAGGAAAGATGCATGTTGGCTTAACTGGTCTGATAGGAGCAAACCCCTCTTGGCCTTTGCTGTTCCTGCACTGACTGTTGTGGCTGTGAATTTGGTGGTGGTGCTATTAGTTCTCACGAAGCTCTGGAGGCCCACTGTTGGAGAAAGACTGGGTCATGAGAACAAGGCCACTATTGTCCGCATGGGGAAGAGCCTTCTCATCCTGACCCCTCTGCTGGGGCTTACCTGGGGCTTTGGCATAGGAACAATAGTGGACAACCGGAATCTGGCTTGGCATGTTATTTTTGCATTACTCAATGCATTCCAGGTGAGAACAATAAGAATAACTTCTTCTTTTTTTTTTTTTTTAAGAATAACTTGTTCTATCATCAGGTGACTGGAATAATGATAGAGAACTGAGGTTGGTCCCACCACTCTGCAGGCTATCTCGTCTCCCTGCCTCCAGCAACTCTGTAACCAACACTGCCTGGCAGCAGGGAGTAGAAAATAAACAAATAAACAAACAACAGGATCCATATTTTCTAACAGTTATTCTCATACTGAAGCAGAGTATTAGACTTCTTCAGGAATCCACCCAGGATTTTAAATGTTTGAGTTCATAGAGCTAATGTTAATCCCTCTTGCTACCAACTCAGTCCTCTTTCTCTTGGGCAGGACCTCTGCAAAAGCACACAGGGAAAGGGAAAGAACTCAAGAGTGCTTGTTGACTCTGAATGGCGCACAGGAAGTCTCTAGAGCACGACAGAGCGGGAGATGGCAAACTAACCAACTCTGTTTTTGTCAATAAAGTTTTATTGGAGCACGGCCATGCCCATTTGTGTAGATCTGGTTTGTGAATGCTTGCTTTACCCGGCAAAGTTGAGCAGTTGCACTTGGACTACCTGCAGAGCCTAAAACACATCCCATCCGGCTCTTTGTAGAAAAAGTTTGCCTACACCTGCTGGAAAGCATGGGTTTTACAGTCCACGATCAAAGAGTGTTCAGAGAGTAGGTGGACAAAGTAATCTTCAGGTTTCCATGAGTCTGGAAGAGAGCCTTTAGCCTTGGTTCGATGGATGTTTGCTGGTCACCTCTGCAAATGTTTGAGCTGTGGAGTTAAATAGGTCTGGGCTCAAATATGGCATGTTATCAACTGTGACCTCTAAAAAATTACTTAATCTCTCTTTCAGTTCTCTCATCTGTTAGACAGGGATAATATTACTTTTATTATCATAAAGTAAATTAAATAACATAATTTAGCTCTCAGCACAGTGCCTGGCATGTACGAAATGCTAATCTGTCTTCTAAAAGCAACTGGTTCTTCCCCTATATCCGCACACCAGTGAATGTTTTGGGGGTAGTACAGCTCACAAACTTGGGGAGCACGTGCCTAATGGGGGCAGGTCCATGGGTAGATGCTGTATGAACAGGCACCCACTGAGGTGCTCTGACTGGGAGGGGGATCTCAAGGTCCAAGAAAGCCTCTGCCCAGGGTTCCGCAAGGGCTGGGCTTGANGGAAAGAGTGCAGATGCAGGTCCTCTGCTTAGGGTTGGACCTCAGTGCCTGCTGCCGTCACAGACTGACATGCACTCAGTAAATGTTTATTTAATGCCTGCTCTAAAGAAAGACTAAGATACAGAAGCAAATGGAAGTGATTTGTTTGGCGTTTAGGATGACCCAAAGGGGAAAAGAAAGCTCCGCATGCATTTAAAACCGTATTCACTCATTTATTTATTTATACATTCAATATTATACATTTTTTTGAGTGCTTTGTGTTATGCCAGGCACTGTAGAGTCAGCCGGTGTCCTTGCCTTGAGAAGCCCAGAGTCTGGTAGGGAGACAGGAAAGAAAACAATATTGGGTGATAGAATAGTATTACAGAGCAATGCTTTCTTCTCTGGGGAAGAAAAGACCACAGAGGTGATTTATTCCTTTTTTTTTTTTAAGGGTTTTTTCATCTTATGTTTTGGAATGCTCTTGGACAGTAAGGTAAGTGTGTTCATTTCTCTCTTCATCTCCTTCTTCTAATCCAGGGCATCCATCCCCTTCAGTTCTGGGCTCTTATTCAGATGTAAGAGGTGAGACCATGGGTACTCTTGTCATCAGATTCTATAATTTTATGAAAAAGAAGATTCAGTGAAAACACTCACTGTTGATAAGAAAACTATAGAGAACTAATCACAACATATATAATGTGCTGGTAAGAAAATTTATAGAACTAATGATAGCATATAACCTGAACATTATAGAAAAAAAGGAAGTTGTTTTTACTTTTCATTTTGCTACTTTCATCTATGGTTAGGCAATCATCAAAGAGCAAAAGTATTTTCTGGAGGTGTGAATTCCATTTTGTTCCTTTATTAAATGTATGCATTTATATAGAATATGCAGAGAGATATATCTAGAATACTTCTAAATTTCTAGAGTTTTCTATGATAAATATAAATAGCTCTTAACATCAAATAAAAACTCTAATGAAGGACGACAAATGGAAGGAAAAGATGGTAGAAAAAATTTATATACACTTGTTTCATATTTTTCCCAAGCCTTGAACAATTCTGTTGAGAGAGGCGAAGACAGTAACTAAGCTAAGTGATAGAGACTTTGTTTTCAATGAGATAAGAAGATTTTTTTTTTAAAGATTTTATTTATTTATTCGACAGAGAGAGAGACAGCCAGTGAGAGAGGGAACACAAGCAGGGGGAGTGGGAGAGGAAGAAGCAGGCTCATAGCGGAGGAGCCTGATGTGGGGCTCGATCCCATCACGCCGGGATCACGCCCTGAGCCGAAGGCAGACGCCCAACCGCTGTGCCACCCAGGCGCCCCGAGATAAGAAGATTTTATAATTAGCACAACTGTAGCACATACACAGAATCCCTGTTTACAAAGAAGCAATTTGCTTTTCTTGATTGGACTAAATAATTCTCTAGATGGCACCATTCACATGATTAGGAAACTCTTTACTTGAGAGATAAATTACAGTTTAGCAATTATTATCAATTACTGTTGTCTAGAATCTGAATTATTATGGCTTTTGGTACTGTTGTTCTTTGTTTAATCCTAGATTTGTTTATAGGTAAAGCAAACAAATAAAACAAATCTTTTCATCAGATAGCTATGCTGATGATGGTCTAGTAAGTACTTCCAGAAAATTCCTCTATTAAGTAACAATTCCAATCTGCAGTTTTGTTCTGGGTTTTTGTCTATTGTGATTGTATATGTGCCTCTCCTTAATATTTCTTTGTTGCCTTCTAGCTGCGACAATTGCTGTTCAGCAAATTGTCTCCTTTAAGTTCTTGGAAGCAAGCATCCAAGGTAATTATCTCCCACTGCCACAGGTCCAATGCCTGAAGTTCCGGTTTCACACTTTTCACCGTGTGCAGTCCCACAGTGAGCCCACCTTTGTGTCACCCCCTGAGCCTCCATCACCATTTTATTTCTGCTATCTGGTGTGGTGCCTAGCACAGGGTCGCTATCCATAACGTTGAGTGAGTGAGAAAATGAACAAGGGAGAGAGAGAATGAGAAGCCATGGAAAGGTACAAAGATGCTTAAGCATTGAGGTCTGTGTGTGCTGCGGTGGGCAAATACCTTTGAATGGTATCATTTGCTTTAGTCGGACTTGCCTTCAACATCTAGAGTCCGTGAGAACCTTTTCTCTGCCTGACTTTCTGGACCTTCTGTAGATCATTTTGCCTTCGTAAAAGGAAAGGGTGAAATCTTGGTTAACTTCTAACATGCGAGATGTTCTCTGAGTTTTCCCTCTTTAGCAGGCATAACTGACTTTGTCCCTTGCAAGTTGAGCTCTTAAATCTACAAACTGAGACATCTGGATGGAAACAGAGGATTCCTGTTTCATTCTTTGCCACGAAAGTACAGTCCGTAGGAGGAGACAGAGTTTGCAACAAAAGCCCTCGTGTTCAGATTTTGTATTTTTGAAGCTGATTTAGACTTCTGCCCTTCAGCAAAACATTGAACACCTTTCAGAAGGAGCCCTAAGGCAGAGAAGTTTCTGTGTCTGATAAAAGTCAACTGACTCAAGTGCCTGGAAAGCTACATGGGTGCTTAGAGATTTCTACAGGGGACAACATAATCTTTTGAAATAATAATTTTTAGAAAGTGAAGAAATTAACCTTTGACCTTAAAATTTTTCCCTGGGTCTGCATTTTCTAGTACGGAGCTCTGCTGTTAATTAGGGAGCAATGGCCCCATTGCCAGCAGACCTGCCCTGTATTTCTGATTCAGTAACCGTTTGGCTGAATGATCTTAGGAAAGTCATATGGTACCATTCAGTTTTCATTTTTTTCTTTCTTTCTTTCTTTCTTTCTTTCTTTCTTTCTTTCTTTCTTTCTTTCTTTCTTTCTTTCTTTTCTTTCTTTCTTCTTTCTTTCTTTCTTTCTTTCTTTCTTTCTTTCTTTCTTTCCCTTTCTTTCTTTCTTTCTTTCTTTCTTTCTTTCTTTCTTTCTTTCTTTCTTTCTTTCTTCTCATTCTGTGTGTTTTATTATGTTAGTCACCATACAGTACATCACTAGTTTTTGATGTAGTGTTCCATGATTCATTGTTTGCGTATAACACCCAGTGCACCATGCAATACGTGCCCTCCTTAATACGCATCACCAGTCTATCCCATTCCCCCACCCCCCTCCCCTCTGAAGCCCTCAGTTTGTTTCCCAGAGTCCATAGTCTCTCGTGGTTTGTCTTCCCCTCTGATGTCCCCGCCTTCTTTTTTCCCATCCTTCTCCTAATGTCCTCCATGCTATTCCTTATGTTCCACATATAAGTGAAACTATATGATAATTGTCTTTTTTTCTTAATTTATTTCACTTAGCATAATCCCCTCCAGTTCCATCCACATCGATGCAAATGGTGGATTCATCCTTTCTGATGGCTGAGTAACATTCCATTGTACATATGGACCACATCTTCTTTGTCCATTCGTCTCTTGAAGGGCATTTCAGCTCCTTCCACAGTTTGGCTATTGTGTACATTGCTGCTATAAACATTGGGGTGCATGTGCCCCTTCTTTTCACTGCATCTGTATCTTTGGGGTAAATACCTAGTAGTGCAATTGCTGGGTCATAGGGTACTTCTATTTTTAACATCTCAAGTACCTCCACACTGTTTTCCAGAGTGGCTGTACCAGCTTGCATTCCCACCAATAGTGTAAGAGGGTTCCCCTTTCTCCACATCCTTGCCAACATTTGTTTCTTGCCTTGTTAATTTTTGCCATTCTAACTGGTATAAGGTAGTATCTCAATGTGGTTTTGATATGAATTTCCCTGATGGCTAATGACGTTGAACATGTTTTCATGTGTCTGTTGGCCATTTATATGTCTTTGGAGAAGTTCACGTCTTCTGCCCATTTTTTGACTTGATTATTTGTTTTTTGGGTTTTAAGTTTGAGAAGTTCTTTATAGATCTTGGATACCAGCCCTTTATCTGTAGTGTCATTTGGAAATATCTTCTCCCATTCCATGGATTGCCTCTTTGTTTTGTTAACTGTTTCCTTTGCTGTGTAGAAGCTTTTTATCTTGATGAAGTCCCAAAAGTTCATTTTCGCTTTTGTTTCCCTTGCCTTTGGAGATGTGTCTTGAAAGAAGTTGCTGTGGTTGATGTCAAAGAGGTTACTGCCAATGTTCTCCTCTAGGATTCTGATGGATTCCTGTTCTCACATTGAGGTCTTTCATCCATTTAGAGTTTATCTTTGTGTATGGTGTGAGAGAATGGTCGAGTTTCACTCTTCTATATAGCTGTCCAATTTTCCCAGCACCATTTATTGAAGAGACTGTCTTTTTTCCGTTGGATATTTTTTCCTGATTTGTCAAAGATTAGTTGGCCATAGAGTTGAGGGTCCATATCTGGGCTGTCTGCTCTGTTCCATTGATCTGTGTCTGTTTTTGTGTCAGACACCATGCTGTCTTGGTGATCACAGCTTTCTGGAATAGCTTAAAATCAGGCAATGTGATACCCCAGCTTTGTATTTCTTTTTTTCAACATTTCCTTGGAGATTCGGGGTCTTTTCTGGTTCCATACAAATTTTAGGATTGTTTGTTTCAGCTCTCTGAAAAATGCCATTGGTATTTTGATGGAGATGATGTTGAAGTGTAGATTGCTCTGGCAGCATAGACATTTTAACAATGTTTATTCTTCCAGTCCATAAGCATAGAATATTTTTCCATCTTTTTAGTCTTCTTCAATTTCTTTCATAAGTGTTCTGTAGTTTCTAGAGTATAGATCCTTTACCTCTTTGGTTAGGTTTATTCCTAGGTATCTTATGGTTTTTGGTGCTGTTGTAAATGGAATCGATTCCCTAATTTCTCTTTCTACAGTTACATTGTCAGTGCATAGAAAAGCAGCTGGTTTCTGTGCATTGATTTTGTATCCTGCCACGTTACTGAATTGCTGTATGTGTTCTAGTAATTTGAGGGTGGAGTCTTTTGGGTTTTCCACATAAAGTGTCATGTCATCTGTGAAGAGAGAGATTTTGACTTCTTCTTTGCCAATTTGAATACCTTTTATTTCTTTTTGTTGTCTGATTGCTGAGGCTAGGAATTCTAGTACTACATTGAACAATAGTGGCAAGAGTGGGCATCCTTGTCATGTTCCTGATCTCAAGGGAAATGCTCTCAGCTTTTCCCATTGAGAATGATATTCTCTGTGGACTTTTCAGAGACAGTTTTTATGAATTTGATCTCTCTATCCCTACACTGTGAAGAGTTTTAATCAGGAAAGAATGCTGTATTTTGTCAAATGCTTTTCTGCGTCAGTTGAGAGGATCATATGGTTCTTGTCTCTTCTCTTATTAATGTGTTCTATCACACTGATTGATTTGTGAATGTCGAACGACCCTTGTATCCCAGGAATACATCCCACCTGGTCAAGATGGATAATTCTTTTAATGTACTTTTAATGTAAGATCCTGTCAGCTAGGATCTTGTTGAGAATTTTTGCATCCATATTCATCAGGGATATTGGTCTGTAATTCTCCTTTTTGATGGGATCTTTGCCTCGTTTTGGGATCAAGGTAATACTGGCCTCATAGAACGAGTTTGGAAGTTTTCCTTCTGTTTCTATTTTTTAAAACAGCTTCAGAAGAATAGGTATTATTTCTTCTTTAACTGTTTGGTAGAAATCTCCTGGGAATCCATCAAACAAATTCTTGACTCTTGTTTTTGGGAGTTTTTGATCACTGTTTCAATTTCGTTTCTGGTTACTGGTCTATTCAGATTGTCAATTTCTTCCTGTTTCAGTCTTGGTAGTTTATAGGTTTCCAGGAAGGCATCTGTTTCTTCCAGGTTGTTTAATTTACTGGCATATCGTTGTTGATAATAATTTCTAATAATTGCTTCTATTTCCTTGGTGTTAGTTGTCATCTCTCCCCTTTCATTCATAATTTTATTAATCTGTGTCCTTTCTCTTTTCTTTTGGCTAAGTCTGACCAGTGGTTTATCGATCTTATTAATTCTTTCAAAGAACCAGCTTCTAGTTTCGTTGATCTGCTCTAATGTATTTCTGGTTTCTAATTCATTGATCTCTGCTTTAAACTTTATTATTTCTCTTCTGCTTGGCTTAGGCTTTATTTGTTATTCTTTCTCCAGTTTTTTAAGGTGTAAAGTTAGTTTGTGTATTTGGGATTTTTTCTATTTTTTTGAGTGAGGCTAGAATGTGTATGTATTTCCCCCTTAGGATCACCTTGCTGTATCCCATAGGTTTTGGACTGATGTGTTTTCATCCTCATTGGTTTCCGTGAATTGTTTAAGTTCTTCTTTAATTTCCTGGTTGACCCAAACATTCTTAAGCAGGATGGTCTTTAGCTTCCAAGTGTTTGAATTCCTTCCAAATTTTTTCTTGTGATTGAGTTCCAGTTTCAAAGTATTGTGGTCTGAGAATATGCAGGGAATAATCTCAATCTTTTGGTATCAGTTGAGACCTGATTTGTGACGCAGTATGTGGTCTATTCTGGAGAAAGTTCCATGTGCATTAGAAAAGAAGGAGTATTCTATTGTTTAAAGGTGGAATGTTCTATATATATATTTATGAAATCCATCTGGTGCAGTGTGTCATTCAAAGCTCTTTTTTCTTTGTCGATCTTCTGCTTAGGTGATTTGTCTATTGCTGAGAGTGGAGTGTTGAGGTCTCCTACTATTAAAGTATTATTAATATGTTTCTTTATTTTGGCTAATAGTTGGCTTATGTAGTTGGCTGCTCCCATGTTGGGGGCATAGATATTTACAATCGTTAGAGCTTCTTGTTGGACAGACCTTTTAAGAATGGTATAGTGTTCTTCTGTATCTCTTACTACAGTCTTTAGCTTAAAATCTAATTTGTCTGATACGAGAATTGCTATCCCAGGTTTCTTTTCAGGTCCGTTGGCATGAAAAATTGTTCTCCATCCCCTCACTTTCACTCTGGATGTATCTTGAGGTTCAAAATGAGTCTCTTGTAGATAGCATAAGGATGGGTCATGTCTTTTTATCCAATCTGCAACCCTGTGCCATTTCATGGGAACATTTAGGCTGTTCATGTTGAGAGTGATCATTGAAAGATATGATTTTAGTGCCATCATGTTGCCTGGGAAGTCCTTGTTTCCATAGATTGTTTCTGTAAATCTCTGGTCTATATTACTCTTGGGGTCTTTCTTCTTTTACAGAACCCCCTTAATATTTCTTGCAGAGCCAGCTTGGTGATCACATATTCTTTCAGTTTCTGCCGATCTTGGAAGCTCCTTGTCTCTCCATCCATCCTGAATGACAGCCTTGCTGGATACAGTATCCATGGCTGCATGTCCTTCTCATTTAGTACCCTGAATATGTTTTGCCAGCCCTTTCTGGCTTGCCAGGTCTCCGTGGACAGGTCTGATATTCTTCTGTTGTTCCTTCCTCTGTACATAAGAAATCTCTTCCCCCTATCTGCTTTCAAGATTGTTTCCTTGGAGCTAAGATTTGTGAATTGCATTATTATATGTCTGGGCCTCAGTCTATTTTCATTGATCTTGGAAGGGGTTCTCTCTGCCTCTTGGACAGGAATGCTTGTTTCCTTCTCCAGATTAAGAAAGTTCTCAGCTATGATTTGCTCAAATATATCTTCTAGACCTCTCTCTCTCTCCATCTGCTCAGGGATCCCAATAATTCTGACACTGGAACATTTCATGGCATCATTAACTTCTCTGTTTTATCTCTTGGGCTTTAATCTGTTTTTCTCAGGCCTCCTTGGTTTCCTTCTTTTCTATCATCTTATCTTCTAGCTCACTAATTCATTCTTCTGCCTTATTTACCCTGGCAGAGTATCCAGTTTAGACTGCATTTCATTCATAACATGTTCAAGTTCAGCATGATTAGATCTCATTTCTGCCCTTAGAGATTCTATATTGTTGCTAATATTTTTCTCAAGCCTAGATATTGACTTCATAATTGTTCCTCTGAAGTCTATTTCTGACATCTTGCTTATATCCATATCCATTAGGTCTGCGGCAGAGGCCACAGTCTCTGATTCTTTTATTTGTTGGAGGTTCCTCCTCTTAGTCATTCTGTTGGGGGGTGGTTGAGGGAATGTACAGAGTCCAAAGTATTAACCACAACCCAAGCAAGATGCACCTGTTTTATAGGGACCCTAGGGTTGTCATCCTCTTGTTCTTCCAGCCTGTCTTCTGGGGGAGGGGTCTGCTGTGCTGTTACTGAGGCAACCCTGCTTGGGCAGAGTTGCCCTGCCCCCAGTCAAGGGGTGGGGCTCAGTGAAAACCAGTGTTTTTGGGCTTTTGTCCTCTGGCAGCTTTCCCTGGCGGCTTTCCGCGTCTCTTCTGAGAGTCGGAGCAGAAATGACCGCATCCAGACCTGTCTCAGAACAGAAAGGTCGTGTTCTGCTCTTCACTGAGCTCACCAGGCCACACTGTCTCCATTTTTGTCTGTGCTGCTAAAAACCCACAGCGTCCTGGGTTGTGCACCCCACAGCAGCTCTCCCAGCGGTAGAACCCAGGGCCAGGCACACCTGGGCCCTTTGTGCTTCTAAAACCGTGAGCTGCCCTGGATCCCATCTGGGGGCTGCACTAAAGTCCTTTCGCCCCCATACCAGTTTGCGAATCTGTGCTCAGTCCCCAGCGAGGGATGCTTTTGCGCTCAGGTGTTATGTTACCTTCCCGTCACCAGCTTATGGCGGCCCTCCCCCTTCTGTTTATCTTCCAATATCTGTGCACAGCATCATGGCTCCCCACTTCATACCTCGAGACCATCAGAGATATTCTGTTTGTAGAGATCCAGGTATATATTCTTACATCTCAGGCAGATTTCATGGGTGTTCAGAATGGTTGGGTAGATATCCAGCTAAATTCAGGGGACTGGTTGAAATAGGGTCCCCTACTCCTCCGCCATCTTTTTTATCTTGATTTTCATTTTTTTTCAGCCGTGGACATTAACCGTTGGACTAGTTACTCAAAGTAGAAGTTCTGACTTTCTGTGATTTCGAGTTTATGTCTTGGAGAACTAAAATCTCTTGAACCAGAGAATGTGAAACTAATACATCACTCATTATGCTTAAGAAAAGGAGGGAGCTACAGCCTATGTGACGGCAGTATAGAAAAACCTGTCATTAATAAGTGAGACAGGCGCCCCCCACCCTGCCAGGAAGTGAGCATTTTTCTCATTTGAAAACCAAAGAGAGAAAAACACTCCAAAGTAAATTAAAACAAGAACAAAAGCAAGGCTGCCCCACAGTGTTTTTCCCTCCCTGTTTCTAATGTGAAGTGTTGACGCTTTTCTCTGCATCTCCTGGATTTGCGCTCCCTTCCCCATGTCGTTTTTAAATCAGATGACTTTGTTTTCAGGTTAGGTGGCTCATTTGCTTTAAAATAAATGTATATTTGGCAGAAGAGAAGATGGGTGTTTTTAATTTTCTGAGGGAGTTTGATGTAAATCAGGAACCCAGATTACAGCAGTCGAGGAGAGAGAAGGCGAGGAAGAGATACCTCAGTGGGAATGTTCCTGTCAAGAGACTCGTGAGAGAAAAGAGTGAGGGTGGAAACCAGACACAGACTCGGGACCAGCGGCGACAGTAGAGCTGAGTCACGAGGATGTGAGCAAGTCCATATGCTGGGAGGGATGAGCCAGCAGAGAGTCTTAGAGAGTCTGAAGACAAATGGCGGTTGGGGGCGGGGATGATTGAGGGAAGAAGATTCCTGGAAAGGCAGATGGAGTGGCTGGACTGAAGATGGAAGGATCGGCCTCTTCCCCGGACACAGGAAGCATCAGTCTGATGCACATAGGGCAACATAAGCAGATTGGGTTACAGCGTGAAAGAATTCAGACCTGGGTACCTTTTTGTTTTGTTTTGTTTTGTTTTTCAAGTAGGAGAAAAGGCTATACACTAAGAGATGGAAAAATGGATGGTAAAATAGGGTCTTAAAAGGGTAGTGAAAATTTGGGTTGTTGGCTGAAAAGAATGAAAGAAGCCTACAATGTTCTTCTCAAGGACCATCCCCCCAAGCCACCATGACACTGTGGGGACCCACAGTGTGGTTTCTCTCAAAATCCTCTCTCTGCTGGAGGCTCAGGGCCCCTTCTTGGCCCTTTCATTGTCCCTGGCCAAGTTCTCTGTAACTCTTTACTGAGAAACAGACACTGGTGGCCCCTACAGATTCTCTCTCCAGAGAGAAGAGATTTATTTATTAATGGTTCCAATGACTCAGGTCCTGTTATTTGACCAACAGCTTAGCTTAATGTCTGAAAAGCCTGCTTTTCCCCAGACCATGTGGAGTCCCTGAGCGTGTTGCAATCTAAGTTGTCTCCAAATGGGGCAGGATGCAGTTTTAAATGCAATGATGATGACTGTAGAATTTTTCTTTAGGGCTATCATATTATATGTTTACTGAGTCCTGAATTCTAGAAAATCAATTATTTTGCTTTGGAATTTTTAGACATTTCTCATTACTGTTCCTATGATAATTTTTCCCCCCAAGGCTCAATATGGGGTAACCATTTATATATTTCAGTGAAAATCAGAAGCTATCATTGGGCTGTCCACTGCACATAACAGGAACCTATTTCTCCCATCTTGAGTTAGCTTCCTCATGACATGGACTGTGGCAGGAAATGGAAACTCATTCTTTCCAATATTCCTAGTGTCTACCACATGGCGGTACTCAATAGGAGATGTTAAATTAATGAATAATTCAATTAACGAGTGGACAAAAACACAATTTATCTTAAACGTCTACCTTTCCCCATAAGTACGTTTTTTATTAAATATTTTATTTCCATTAGATAATTCGGTTTTCAAAAACTTGAACTCCATTTAGCCTCTACTCCAGTTACTAAAAGATTATTCATAAAGGGATTTGAATGCTAAGATGAGTGAGAATAAGGCAAAGTATTATTTTGAGACCATTATTGTAGAACTATTGTCTTATTCTCTGTGGGTTCCTCTTCTAGAGATAAATGTGGGAACCAAAGAAATGCAAGCACGGACATGCAAAAGGAAATGCCTTCCTTAAAACTGCTTTCTAGTTTGTTGTCAAAAGTTGTGAGAATAAACAGGAACACAGAATTTACTTAGAAATATGTTCTTAAGCATTTTAAATAGATTAAAGCCAGAGAAAGGGTAAGAAAGGAGTACTCTAATTTCTTGAATAGGGCACCACGTAAGTGAAGCAACGAATTGCTAATGACATTAAGATGTCAGGAAATGCAGAGCGTGACTAAAAGAATACTATTAATGCCCGAATGACTTGTTTTTCTTTGATGCAGCAAGACTCATCAGATATATCTGCCAAACCCAAATTCCCAAAGCTCTTCAACCCATTGCAGCACAAAGGTGAGTTAACAATAAGCCAAAGGTTAACGAAAAGTAAAACGAAGGGCTATTTTTAAATTTATTTTTATTTATTTTGTATTATTTGAGAGAGAGAGAGAGAGCACGCACAAGAGGAGGGGAGGGGCAGAGGGAGAGGGAGAAGCAGACTCCTCGCTGAGCAGGGAGCCCAATGTGGTGCTCAGTCCCAGGACCCTGGGATCATGCCCTGAGCTGAAGCCAGATGCTTAACCAGCTGAACCACCCAGGCGCCCCTGAAGGGCTACTTTTAAAAACCAGTGAGAAGTGCAGGAGTACCAGCTGGCCATGTTTTTGGAGCTCATCTGGCTGGTGCTCAGGGCTGATAGAACAGGGGCAGGAAGTAGATGCTCATGGAGTCCACTATTGTCCCTTTTAATTTCATCACAAATGACAGCCATTTCCTCACTTAGACATTCTGTAAATCGGTGACCTTGATCACTGGGGTCATGGGGTGCAGGAGTTTGGTTAGATGAACATCGATGGTGTCTTGACTGGAGAATCACCCTTCTTGTGCCAGCTGCTGAGCAGTGGGCGTGGGCCAGGTATTTGTGCCCCATCAGACATACCCTTCTCCCTAAAATGTTCCCACCGAGGGAGAAGCCACCACCTGCTATGGGTGTGAAAGCACTATCCCCTTCACCTGTGACATGCATTGTTTTATGTTCATATATTGGCTGTTGCTAAAGTCAAGGATATTCAGCTCTTGTAAGCCTTGCAAATAGTCGCCCAATGCCTGGGGGAGGAGTGGAGCAGGGGGGGTGAAGGAGAGTCACTGCATTACAAGTCAAGCTGAAGTCATCTTTAAGTGTCCGATTTCCTTTTCATGTTGAATTTTGTTGATATCTTTATTAAAGCAGAGAAATGGGTCATTCAGTTTAGATCGTAAGCACAATTATTTGACTTCCAAAGTAAAGTTCAAGGTTCTGAACTTGAAAAGGCACTTCCCTCCCAACATGTTCAACATGCTCGCCTAGAAGCCTTGTATCCTGTTATCACTGTCACCAACCAGCCTCAGTACTTTTTACAATCCTCTTAACCTTTTGGACATTTGTCCCTAATCAGTAAAACGAAAAGCGAAGAGATCACGAAGTTTCCTTCCAGCAATAACATTTTATGATCTCAAATCTACTTTATCTCACTTCCCAACAGTATCTGAAAGATGTGATGCTTCTCTTCTCTAAGGAGAGATGTCTGACACATGCAGCTCTCTTTGGCATTAATGAAATGCTGTCTGTCAACCAACTGCCTTCTGCAGCTTTCCCTACCATCTTCCTGGAACTGGCCAGAGTTGAAAGGAATTGCATAGGCTTGGTTTCGTTTTGGTCTCATGCTTGATTCCAATATAGAAACAATAACTCTTATTCTCTCTTTCCTCTCTTAGGCATTTATACAGTTTCTCATACTGGAGAATCCTCAAACGACATCATGCTAACTCAGTTTTTATCAACTGAATAAGGCTGCGAACCATAAAATCAAGAAAAATTTTTTGGAGCAACTTGACATTTACAGCTAAATGTCAGTGAAAAAATTAGCTCAATCTTAAATGGAATTTTCTGATTTAGGAGTCTGGAATAAAATAATAAGTTTTCAGCAGCTTCCTCACTGCTCTTTGTATCTTCAGTTAAATGGAATGATTTATTTCCATGTGGTTTGATTCAAAGGAATGACTTCATAAATGTAGAAAAGTAGGTTTTATTAGAAATTGCGTCAGTGGTACCAGCTTTTCACTGCCACAGACTGTGATTTCCTTTCTTATAAAATAGCATTATTCATGTGGCATTTCCGGTTATCTGAATTGGAGTAAGAAAACATCATGAAATCACCTTAGATACATTGATGGACCATGTGTACTTTCTATCAAAAAATCACTGGCGATGGGGGCGCCTGGGTGGCGCAGTCGTTAAGCGTCTGCCTTCGGCTCAGGGCCTGATCCCGGCGTTATGGGATCGAGCCCCACATCAGGCTCCTCCGCTACGAGCCTGCTTCTTCCTCTCCCACTCCCCCTGCTTGTGTTCCCTCTCTCACTGGCTGTCTCTATCTCTTCAAAAAAATAAAAATAAAATCTTCAAAAAAAAAATCACTGGCGCAAATTTCCTAGAGAAAGGGCATTCCCCTTCCAAGTTTTTGAGTTGAATTATGTGCTTATTTTTGCCTTTTCGGTTTAGTCACTTAACTTTGAAATTTAATCAGAAATCAAATAAAAAATTCCATTGCAGACAGCTTTGTAGCCATTAGTTAGGAAGGATAACAATCTGATTTCATAGATAATGCAGTCTTTTTCAGTCTACAGGGTGCTTTCATCTGGTCCCCCATCCAGTGAAGTGAGGTGTCCGGGCTGCTCTAAAGCGGAGATGAGGAAACAGATGCTCAGAGAGGCAGAGTGACTTGTGAAGATTGGGAAGCCAGTAAAGGGGTACTGGGGATTTTTAGGACTTTGGTTCCTAGTCCGGTTCTACAGTCCATAAAGGCCTTTGGGAATCACCAGCAATCCTAACAAGGTCAGATATGAGATTCATTACCCCCAGAATTCTCTCCATGTAAGAGGCAAATTGAGCTACTCTAACACGTCCTGGTTTTCTTTGATAACCGCTGTAAGTACTTTCGGGATTCTTTGCATGTATAGCCAGTGCCACTGTTAGATGAGATACAGAACAGCAGGTGGATAGACACCACATGAAGTGACATTTGCTTTCCATACTTTCACCCCTTGGACTCACCTGAGTCTCAACCCTGACTACTGGGCCCAGAAGGATGGAGCCCTTTGATTCATCCCCACTTCCAGAAATCTTAGAAATCCTAGAAATCTGCACAGGTAGTGTTTCAAGCAAGTGTCCACTATTCTAAGTGCTTGCCTACATTAACTCATTTAGTCTTTATGATAAACTTATGAATGGGGAACATTAGCGCCCCCATTTTACAGCTGCAGGTAAAGAAGGCACGAAGAGGTTAAAGAATGTGAGCAGGGTGACATGGATGGTGAATGGCAGTGCCAGGACAGTAGCTGTGGATGTTGAATTATAATGGGAAGTGGGTTATATAAATCAGACTAGAAGGAAATGGCATTGTTTATGTAATTGTAATTAGAATCCTACACTCCTTGGTCTGTAGAATCCTCTAGAGATCTTGCATCATCTAGTTACTATTTTACATGTAACCCTGGTGGCCTGAGTCTCAGCAGCCCGTGATTACAAGATGAAGTCATGTCCACTTTTAATGGCTCTCTATAGTAGCGTGTTAATTCAGACTGCCATAACAAAGTACCACCAACTGGATGGTTTAAACAACAGAAATTCATTTTATCACAGTTCGGAGGATAAGACACCCAAGGTCAAGCTGTCTTTAGGGTTATTTTCTGAGACCACGCTTTCTGCTCACAGACAGCCACCTTCTTGCTGTGTGCTCACACGGTCTCTTCTCTGTGTGTATGTAAATAGAGGTCTCTGGTGTCTCTTCTTCTTCTTCTAAGAACACCAGCCCTGCCAGAGGAGGACCCCCCCCCCGATCTCCTCATGGAACATTAATTGGTTCCTAAATGGCCTTATCTCCAAATACAGGCACATGGGAGTTTAGGGCTTCAATGTATGAACTTTGCCGAGACACAGCTCAGTCCATAACAAGTAGCTAGAGTAATTTGCCTATTTAATTGAAATTAGGTTTTTTCAACATGCTCTCCCAGTTATTTCTTGACGTCCCCAAGGGAATGGTGAAGGACAACCTCACAGGGTCACCGCATATGGCTTCACAGGCTGTGTACTGAAGAAGGTGTCATTCTCATACCTGCACTATTAATGGTGTTACTGAAAGTGGTCTAGGCCATAATCTGCACAGTCGTTTGTGGTAACTCTGACTAGGTCCACCCACTTTGGCCTCCCTTTCTTGTTCTGCCTCTCACACATTCACAGTTGCTGCTTATAGAAGCTCTTTGGTGAGTTCACAACCCCACACCTCTCTCTGATGGCCATGCCAATGGCCATGCCAAGAGTTCTGATCCTAGATGTCTCTACGGCTCCCGACGCTCATGGCGTAAGAGTGGCTCAGGGTAGCTTCCTCCCAGTTTCTGCCTCACTTTGCCTGGTTACACCCACAGTCAACAGTTCGGTCTTTCAGGCTAGACAGGTCAGATGTGAGTGCCAGCACTTAGTGAAGAGCAAGGCCACGGAGGTCAAACTCCTGGCTGTACAGTTCCTGTTCCACACTCTTTCACTGTTTTCCTACTGACAAGAGAGGAGATGTGGATGTTCATGATGGCCATTTGGAGTCACTGATGGAGGATGTGAATTTGTGCCAACCATTTGGTACGCAAGCCAGGCTCTCTACCACAACAGGTCCTACTCAGGGTGGTGCACCTGAATTCAGTCCCAGGGACACATTGACCATTCAGTAGGCATATTCTAGTAGGACAGAGAACAGATTTCTGAATGGGCCACTTTGAGAGCTACAAGTATCTGTTGGCCTCCCGACATGAATAACCTTCATAATGTTCAAATAAAGAGAGCAACGGGGAACTTCTGGTTAGTGGTGGCAGATTAAATAGGCATTCATACAGCAAACGAAAATATGAGGTTCCATGTGGCACCAAGATGTAGCACACGTGAAATACTAAAGTGAGATGTTCAAAGAAAATAACGAGGGACCAGTAGATGGTCTCAAACTCCACAGAGGTATACAAATCAAAAGAGAAATTTTTGAGCATTTCCTTGGAGAAAGCTACTCCATGAACCTCCTCATCTCTCCAAAAGGTGAGAGAAGAGATGCTTGTCCCTTGACCTCAAACCTAAGGAAAGATTTCTCAGCTTTCTATTAGATCACACAGCTGACCGGGAGGAGAGAAGAGGGGTTCTGATTCTTGCCTGAAGCTGTGGCCGCAGCTCTGGTAGTGGGGCCCTAAATGGTCTCTGCATTGAGACCAGCCTCCACGCCTAGGGTCTGGCAGGGTGAAGCATGTCTGTGTGCTTCCCGTACACGTGGTACATGGTGAGACAGGCAAGCAAGAGATGGCCAATGTGGGTTTGTCTTGGGTACTGTGTGATAGGACTACCCAAAGTGGGGAGGAAGAGCAGCAAGAAGCTGGAGAGGAAGCCAGATTAGGGGATGAGGAAGGAGTCACATGTGAGCACCTGGAATACAGATGAATTTGCACGAGGTAAAGAAATTACATGTGAGAGAGGTCAGGGATATGGAATTTATGGAGTTCCTGAGTGCACCTCCCCTTATTATCCAGAGAGACCTGAGTCCATGTAAAGGCAACGCCATCTTGTAATACAAACTTCTCTTCCCTGGGCTTGAGGGAAAGGAGGTCAGAAACCTCAGTGCTCACGATGGGCTGGAAGGAGAATAAGAAAGACTAAGCAAAAATGTCCCTCAGCACAGATGTGCCAGTGCAAGCAGCTATCACAAAGCAGGACTCAGTTGGGGGAGAAGAGAAATTTAATGCCAAATGATTTGTAGTTATTACTGTCACAGCGGAGTGGGCATCCTAATCACCGAACTGAGAGCGTGGTAGCTATTGAAAGTGACCACAGCGCTGCTGTTGCTGGAGCATGTTGGAGTAATATCTGGAACGTATCCGGTGGGAAGGAAAAGCTTTCCCCACTGAATGAATTTTATAAGGATGATGAAAGACAAAAAAAAAAAAAATGCGTTTGACCACGTCATATGCCGTGTTTGTCTAACCCATTGATTACATACAACATTCATCTCAGCTCCTTACCCAAATGCTACTAAAAACAATAAAAGAGTCAGAAAGAGTAAGACATTGTAATAGTTGTTATTGCTGAATTAAAAAAAATTGCTACACACTTAGGAGCTTAAAACAATATATACACATTTATTATCTCATAGTTTCAATGGACCGGGAGTCCGGGTGCAGCTAACTTGGGTGTTCTGCTCAGGGTCTCACAAGACTGTAATCATGGGCTGCATTTTCAACGAGGGGCTTGACTGGGGAATTCCAATTTCAGGTTGTTGACAGAATTCATTTCCTTGTAGTTGTGGGAATGAGAACCTTGACTTTTTGCTGGCTGTTGGCCAGAGGCTACCCTGAGACCCTAGAGGCCATCTTTACTTCCCTGCCGCATGGGATTCTCCAATGTGGCCACGTACGCCCTTAAGTCTGCAAGAAGAGTCTCTTACTCCAGTCTGCTTTTAAGACAGAATATGACAGGAGGTAATCAGGGGAGTGACATCACATATTTTGACCATATTCTATTGTCAAGTAGTCACGGGTCCTGGCCACACTCAAGGGGAAGATAGGGGAAAATAGACCCACACTTATGTTTGTGCCCCTCCAAATTTATGTGTTACTACCTAACCCCCCAGCTGATAGTAGTAGGAAGTGGGACCCTTGGGAAGTATTTGGGTCATGAGGGTGGGATCTTTGAAATGGGATTAGAGCTTTTTTTTTTTTTTAAGATTTTATTTATTTGAGAGAGAGAGCATGAGCAGGGGGAGGGGCAAAGGGAGAGGAAGAAGCAGATTTCCCGCCGAGCAGGGAGACTGAGGCAGGGCTATCCATCCCAAGACCATGGGATCATGACCTGAGCCAGCCTAAGAAGATGCTTAACCAACTGAGGCACCCAGGTGCCCCGGGACTAGTGCTCTTACAAAAGACGCCACAGAGCTCCCTAGCCCCTTCCATCAAGTGTGGACAAAGCCCGAAGTTGGCAGTCTGCATCTCAGAAGAGGGCCTTTGCCAGAACCTGACAATACTGGCGTCCTGATCTTGGACTTACAGCCTTCAGAACTATGGGAAATAAGTGTGTGTTTATAAGGCATTCAGGCGGCTGAACCAGCTAAGACAGCATCATTGTGAAATTTCAGGGCACAGAAGAAAAAAAGATCGAAACATTTTTAGAGGGGAAAAAAAAAAGGCTTCATGTAAAAGGTCAGAATCAGAATATTATCGAACTCTTCCCAGTTCCATTGTCAGCTAGATAACAGGGGAGAATGGTTTCAAAATATTGAGAAAAAGTTATTGCAACCCAGAAATAATTAAGTGCAAGGAAGAAAGAAGATCTCTTCAGACATAGAAATTCTCCATAAAATTTCCTGCAATTCTTCCTTTCCCAAAAGCTATTGGGAAATACACTATACCAAATGTGGCAATAAACCAGAAGAAAAAGACTTGGGACCCCAGAAACGAAAGGTGCAAAGGTGCATTGGAAGAGAGAGCAGGGGGAGCATCCAGGGTGGGGGTAAAAGGAGTTGCTACCTGGACAACGGCTCGGGGCGGATCCAGGCTGGATGTGAAGGGAGATTGCTCAAGGGGGTGAAGATAATAGGACACTTTTTTTTTTAAGATTTTATTTATTTATTCGACAGAGATAGAGACAGCCAGCGAGAGAGGGAACACAAGCAGGGGGAGTGGGAGAGGAAGAAGCAGGCTCATAGCGGAGGAGCCTGATGTGGGGCTCGATCCCATAACGCCGGGATCACGCCCTGAGCCGAAGGCAGAAGCTTAACCGCTGTGCCACCCAGGCGCCCCAGATAATAGGACACCTACTAGATCCGAGTGTTATTTAGAAGAGATTTACATACCTGGGGATGGGTTGGGATGAGTTTTGATGAGAACACAGAAATCCGAACAAGTGAAAAAGAAAAAAAAAAGCAAGTGTTACATCTAACAGAAACAAAATGTGCAGAAAAGAAAAAGTAATTAAACCTACTACCCAGCTCAACTATGAATAGAGTATACAGGATACCAATCATGCAAAGTGATTTTTTTATACCCGAGATAATAACAATATAAATGTTTGGGAAGGTGGAGAATAAGATGTCTATTTGGGGGGACAGCAGAAGAGATCTAAATCTTCTTGCCTTGTGTTTGGAAATCAATAAAACTGAGAAACCAAGAAGCAACCTATAATCATGATACTTAGAAATATGGAAATAACTATCACAAGAATGAGCTAAAACAGTTAACAGAGATTTTCTCTGAGAAGCAGGAATTATAGTTTTTTGAGTCTTATCCACGTAACCATGGTTAAATATAAATAAATGTGTATGAGTGTGTGTGTTTAAATTGGAGAGGGCATGGGCTCTCTTAAAGTTGGAAGTCCCCTTGATTCATTTCCTTGAACTCAGAGGCCCCAGGGCTGTCCAAGCTCATGTGGGTTTGGCTAGCTACTCCGGGTCTTTGAGATGCCTATGAGACCTCCAATTTGAGATGTCAAGTTGGCCACTGTGTATACTAGTCTATTGGGCTAAAGATGGTGCTTAAAGCTATGGGACCAGATGAAATAACCTAGTGAGTACAGTGCAGAAGTGAGGAGGTCCAAGCACTGAGCCTGGGCATCTCATCGTCTAGAGGTAGGGAGAAGAGGAAGACCTAGGAAAGGGGAATGAGAAGGAGCAGCCTGTTAAGTAGGGGGGAAACCAGGAGAACGTGCCATCCCAGGAGCTAAGAAAAGACTATGGACTCTGGGAAACAAACTGAGGGCTTCAGAGGGAAGGGGAGTGGGGGATTGGGCTAGGCTGGTGATGGGTATCAAGGAGGGCACATATTGCATGGTGCACTGGGTGTTATACGCAAACAATGAATCATGGAACACTACATCAAAAACTTAGGATGTACTGTATGGTGACTAACATAACAATAAAAAATCATAAAAAAAAGAAAAAGAAAAGCATTTCAAGAGAGATTTCAAGGATTCAAGAGTCAAGGAAGATAAAGACCCCGACTTGCTCATTCCCATCTTATTTTCTCCAAATTTTTCCTGTTGCTTTCAGAACAAATAAAGGGGCTGAGGAATAGTCATTCTGGAGCACCTAGAAGGTTTTTCACACTGATGCAGATTTTGGCAAGATGCCCAAATCTGTGTCCTTTCAAGTGATTCTTAAGTGGAAAGACAATTTGTCTTTTGTGAAGAAGGCAGCGGGGCTGTGTTGTACTTGCCTATATCAAACTTCAGGGGGCGGACTCTGACCAAGAAATAATCCCGGACAAATTGCTCAAAGCTTAAACACACCTGACATGCTCTCTGGCATCTGGGGGAATAAAAGGCGTTTTAATCCAACTGCCCTAATTAGGAACGATTTGCAGTGTTTCTGCTGTGTTTCGTACAGTAAAAGAGATTAGGGAGCTAAGAACATAATAGCTCTGTTTCGACACGGCAAACAATACCTCCATTTCCTGGGTTCATGCCCGAGGGCGCTGGTGAATAGTGAAGGCTGCCTGCTTCTCGGCCAAGCAGGAATTAGCCACGGTGGGCTCGAGATTTCTACCTGCTAGGAAGGCCATGTTTTATTTAAATTTGGGCTGCATCAATGGGATATCCTTGGGTGCTTTGGGCAAATATAGAGTTAATTCAAGCACATGGTACAAAATAGATTGGGAATGTTCTGGATTTTTTTGGATTCCTCTCTTCCTTTGGGAGGAAGTCATTTAGTAAATTCTGTAGCTTTGTCAGATACGAGCCACACACTCCCTGACTGAGTTATCTACTCTTTTCAGGTTCCATTTTGTACCCAACGTCTTAGGGGTAGAGGGGACAAAATAACAGCAATATCAAACTGCTGTATTTAGAGCTGGAATTTACTCAGCCCTCGGAGCTTCCTCAGGAAGGATCGGGTGGCTGGCAGGGCACTCCTCGGCCCTCAGCTTAGCGCCAGCGTTCGCCTTAGCACTCGGTGGGATATGAAGGAAGGGTGGAAGAGAGAGCAGAAACTATCGAGCCTTCGATATCCCTGTTTCTGTGCTACACGCAGCATAGATGACTTCCTTAGATCCTCAAAACCACACAGCAAGTTATATATCATTTTCCCCTCTGTAGAAGGAAGTAGGGGCTCAGGGTTTGGGTAACCTGCCTGTGGTGAGAACACGGGGACAGTAGATTCTGCTCCAAGGTGCCCTACTCTGCCTCACTTCCTTTGTTCAGAAAACCTCTCGGCCTCCGTCCACACAAGCAGCAATGGCACCTGATAGTTTATGAACAGAGATTTACCCCTTTGGGATAAATATTGGGCCCCCGAGGCTCTCTTTTAAAAGGATACCGTGGTACCAAGGTACCATGATGCTATTTTTCCAGATACTTGACTCCAGATTCTTCTGATCACTTGAGCCAAGTTGGGGGAAGGGCTGGGACTTGAGAAACAACCAAAACCATAAGCGATGGGGGAAGAGTCCCCTGTTCACAGATGACAACGAATTTTCCCAGAATGGGTCTACGTTTCACCTGGCTTGATGCCAAACAACTGTGCTAGTTACATTTTCTTGATGGTGTCCTGGGGCGAACGTGGAGGGTTGTCTCTGGGAAGGGGTCCTTGTGAGGCCTAGCCTCCAGTTGCCTTGGGCATTTCTCCGAGCTTCAGTTTCCCATCAGTAAAACCACAGAGCTGCTTTCATTAGATAAGCTTAGAGAACCCTGCCAGTCCGGCCTCTCTCTGATTCTGTGTCTCTTCATAGGTCACACGCCGAGAGAAGAGAAATTTATCACCAAAGAGTACCAGCCCAAGTGGGTTTGGCAGGACCTTATCTTGCTGGGTAGGAATCATAGATAAAGCATTGCCAACAGCTACATTTATGCCAACCAGATGGAGGCAACACCCCTTTGGAATTCTGACCTGATGCTTCAAACCAGAGCAGGGGAGCGCCCCAGTGTGATGTGTTGCCAAGGGACACATTGCTTTTGTGGATAAGGTTTCCTGGTTCTTAGATGTCAGCCTTGTCCCCCAACAGGGCATGAGCAGGGCAGCTGTGAATTCCATGACAATGTGCTTTTGGGCACGGCCAAGGACAACTCTCTGAGGCATGAGAGCTTCGCGGGCCCTGGCGATAATGTGGGTTTGTTTCCCCGAAGTTGCGTGGGTCCGGGAGCCAGTACCACCTGTCCTCTGCTTCACTTGATCGTGGGCAATGTTATGTGGCCTTCCTCCCCATCAATTTTAAAAAGGAATAAAAATCAAGTTGCATTTACAGAATCATTTCCAGAACTTACATCAACAATTGTGTGCACGTTGAAGTCTGCCATGGCAGGAAGTGCCCAAGCCCTGCTTTCTCTCACACCAGAGCAGTCATTCTCCAAGCATCAGCATGACCAGGAGTTTGTTAGACATGCCACCCCCAACCTCCTAAAGCACTCTGGAGTGGGGCGCAGGGCCTTCTGTTTTGACAAGCCCGCAGGTGACTCTGATGCACATGCAGATTTGGGAACCACTGGCTTCGAGAACTCAGAGAGGGAATGTTCCAGACTGAGGCTGGAGATTAGCATTCTCAGACTCTGGAACCTCCCCTTATGTGGGAGTGTAGGTCATGAGAATGAGGATTTTTTTTTTTTTTCCAGTTTTATTTTCTATTGCTAACACTTCTGAGCAGAGAAGTGTTTAACGCCGTATGGTGGGATTCTGGATGATGTAACATCACTGTTAAGAAAGAAAGGGTTTGAGGCCTGGCTCTTAACACTTGCTAATTGTATTAACTTGTTATATTCCCAAACCTCCGTTATTTCATCTGTAAGCAAAGGTAATAACTCCATGTAAAGTTAATGCTGGGAGCACATTAGAGAGAAGCTGAAAGTTCGTTTTTTGTTTTTTATTATAATAATATTTTTTTATTATATTATGTTAGTCACCATACAGTACATCCCTAGTTTTTGATGTGAAGTTCCATGATTCATTACTTGCGTATAACACCCAGTGCACCATGCAATACGTGCCCTCCTCACTACCCATCACCAGCCTATCCCAGTCCCCCACCCTCCTCCCCTCTGAAGCCCTCAGTTTGTTTCCCAGAGTCCATAGTCTCTCATCGTTCATTCCTCCTTCTGTTTTGTTTTGTTTTTTTAAGATGTATTTATTTATTTGAGAGAGAGAGAGAGACAGCAGGTGCAGGCACAAGTGTGGGGAGGGACAGAGGGAGAGAATCTCCAAGCAGACTCCTCGCTGAGCACAAAGCCGGAGGCCGGGCCTGATCCTACAACCCATGAGATCATGACCTGCGCTGAAACCAAGAGTCGGATTGAGCCGCCCAGGCGCCCAGAGAAGCTGGAAGTTTTTAGCATACTGCCTGGTATTTGCTAGTCATCCGACAAATGGGGGCTATTAATGACATTTATAATGACCGTGTTAATAACGAAGCATGGATTCCATATGACATTGTTACTGCACGGAAGCAGTGCACTGGGAGGAAAGGTACAGTCTTCAGGAACCATAGACAAAGCTGCAGATCTCAGTTCTGCTACTGGCCACCTAGGACAGGCTATCTTATCTCTATTTGTAAAACTGGAAAGATCCAGGGTCACTGGAAGGCTCAGATGAAGTCCGTAAAGCAGCTTGTTGAGTGCCTGTACACTATAGGTGTTAAATTTTCTTTCTCCTTCCTTCCCTAAATTTTAAGAGTATGAAGGTCAATGCGCCAGGGATTTAATCAAGCAAAATATTCATATTAGGACATCTATCTGGATGGATTAGAAAATACTTGTTTAAAAGGTGGGGGGGTGGGGGGAGCTGGCCCCTGGGTGGTTCAGTCAGTTAAGCTCTGCCTTCGACTTGGGTTGTGATCCCGGGGTCCTGGAATTGAGCCCCATATGGGGCTCTCCCTGCTCAGTGAGGAGCCTGCTTCTCTCTCTCTCTCTGCCTGCTGCTCCCCATGCTTGTGCTCTGTCTCTGTCAAATAAATAAATAAAATCTTTAAAAAAAAAAAATAAAAAGGAGGGGAAAGACCAGAGGAGGACATGAAGGAGAGGGACCCATTATGCATATTTCTTTTTCTTATTCATTATCCTATAGAAAGATTTAATGACCCTTGATTTGACGAAAGAAAAAAATCCCCCAGCAAAAGAAAGCTTTTAAAAAGAATAATACAGAAGAGCTAACACCCTCAGTTTGCAAATGTCTTAGCAGTTTTCAAGAACGAAGCATTTCTATCGCTAACCTAGCTTCCAGAAGGGAATGTAGATACAATTAAATGTCCTTATAATCTGCAGCCTCCAGGAAGTTCCCAACCATCTTAATGTTAAAGCCTTGCTAGAGGGAAAAACAGCTTTAACTTGACAATGGCAAGGCCTCCGGTATCTTGTGAATCTTCTTTAACATATGAAAGTATTTTCTCAACCTCCCTTTTTCCTTACCTTCCCCAACCCCATGGTATATAAAGAGCCACCCCTCACAACCCCAGTGCAGCAGCTCTTTCTGCCCAAGGGTCCTGTCCCCGTGCTTTAATAAACCACCAATTTTGCACCAAAAAGAAAAAAAAAAAAAAGAAGAAGAGCTACAAACCAGAAAAAATTCACACAAAGTTTGGAAATTTTCTATGAGATTGACCTAGGTATGAAATACAGGCGGAATAGATCTTATAAGTTTAGAACTTTAGAGTTATACCTAATTTTCAAAATAAAAGCTGCCTTGTTTTATATGGCTACTTAAATCCATAAAAGTAGTCTGGAAGAATTTTATTTTCTCAAAAACTTCACACCCCTCTCAAAACTGCCGATTTTGTCATCATAGAAGGTATTCAGAAGGTTGTGATGCTGACCCCAAAGGTAACTCTAAGAGACGTGTTAACCCCCGCCCCACACACACCCCCTTCCTCCTCCCATCTCCATGCCAGGCCCAGTAGTGCCATGAAGTCCCAATTCAATGTATTCACTCTGGGATTCCCTCTCCAGTGCAGCTCATGAACCAGTTTCATGTGCAAAAATACATAGCAGTATGTGGGCAATGAGCAAATTTGTTCAAGATCTGACATCATCTCTACCTCGGCAGGGCCAACGTCAACCGCCAAGAGGTGAGACTTCATTACTGAAGTCCAGCCTTTTCTTTGCAAATGCTTCTTCTGGATGAACTAAAGCACAGTATACATGTGCTCGGTTATCTTATGACATTCCCAAGAGGAGGAGTGGTCACAGGGAGTCCAGGACAAGGTGTGCGTGTGCACAAGCGCAATGCGCGTGCCCACACACGCGCACTCTCACCCCTTTCAGACACAGCTCTGCCTCCTGGTCGGACACGAGCCTAGATGCAGGTACGTTTCCCTCGTGCCACGCTGGATGTTCGTTGTTATCGTCTCCACCTTACCCACAAAGAGTCCACTCAAGTCAGCTTATTAAAGAGCAACACCATTTAGGCTCAACAAGCCTATGACAAATCTTCTGTGTCCCGTTGATATGACTCAACATGAGATTCTTTAACAGAGAATGGCACTTACTCTTCCTCATTATTATCCTCTCAGTTCTATAGATGAGGAACTAGAGACCAACTTACCTGGAAAATAACAAAAATGAGATTTAAGCTCAGAAACTCTCTCGCTCCAAATCCCCCTTGTTCTTTCTGGTCCCAAACGAGTCAAGATCCAAGAATCGCTGAAACACCGGTAAGAGGGAGGTTACCGAGATGCCTTCTGATATCTACCACATTATTTTACTTTGGTTAACGTCTTTCTGTCAACCGTTGATTTAGCCCTAGCAAGAAATGTCATCATTTAACCACTAAAACACTGACCACAGAATTCGTCGTTGGTGGTCTTCTGTTGGGTCTACCTACATCCTTCAGGGGATGTGCAGCCACGTCAGACAGCACAGGCTCCAATCTTCGCTTCCCCAACCTTCCCTCCCACAATCCACAGCCAGACAAGAACATCAGGAAGGTTGAATGCCCTCTGAGGAGAGTGAGGACACACTCGCAGGAAGCCAGGCTTCCAGGCTGAATTTCCTGAATGGGGAGATAAGTGCGGTTCTTCCTCCCCTAGTGGAGGACTCAAAAGGCGCGTCACTGAGAAGCCCTAGGAAATACTCCATTCTCTGCCCTTTTCTCTGGATCCTGGGCACAGGGGAGACCTGCCAGCGAACAAAGGAAGAACAAACACATCAGTAAAAATCCTTTATTGGGTATCGGAAAGCATGAAGGCGTGAGGGGGAGAAAAAAAGTGAAAAGAGGGAGAGAACAATGATTTATATTCCTAGGGCTGCTGAGAGTATGTTGTGGAGAAATCACAAAAGGTTTCATATTCCTAGAAGAAAAAAAAAGGGCAGACACTGAAGGTAACGCTACGGAGGGCGTGATCTTTTCCTGAAGGGCTTGGGAGACTACACAAGGAGAAAGAGCTGCGTACTTTACTTCCTTCTATGTGTTAGAAGGAAAAAGTCTGTGTGGAAGAGGTGGAGAGCACGAGAGGATGAGGACAGTGTCATTTTCAGAAAACACTGAAATATCACAGTTACCTTTAGTTTTAGGATAAGGAATAAAACATGGTCTCCTTTTTATTTTCATCTTATGAATTGACATATCAACTCATTCTGTGTTCTCTTAGTTGGGGCCTTTCCTCCTCCTGAATATATCCCATAGCTCTTGGGATAGATCCTTTCTTTGTAGTTAGTTGAAGCTAAATCCGAGGATTTGACTAGATTTGAAGTCATTACGCACAATAAATTCTACCACACATACTCCATTCTCAGAGTGCACACATGACACAGGAAAAATAAATAACTGGCTCATTTGTAAAGGGCTGAACACTTTTGTGACCTTTGTTAACACTGGTAGTCATGCAAGCTTCGGAATGAGCAATCAAACGTCATTCTTCTGGGCCTGGGAGGGGAGTAGGTCGCCTAGAAAAGGACCTTTACCTTCATGCACTTCTGAAGGGAAGAGAAAGAACATTCTTTAAGGGTTTTTTTTTTTTTTCACTTTTACTCTAATGGAGAAATGGGCTGTGTTTTTAGCAAACACTACTGAAACCAGTCCATTCAGGAAAACAAACATAGCGCTCACTCTACAGGTTTCTAAAAATGGTTCTGCTTGGAAGTATGCAAACCTGAGACTCACTTTGAGCCTTTCCAAGATTCATTCATTCATCTACTCAACAAAAATCTTCTGAGCTCCTATTATGGCCAGGCACTGTTGTAGGTATCAGGGCTACAGTAACGAGCAGGATGAACAAGGTAGGTGAGGTTCCTGTCCATATGGAACCGATGTGTTGTCCTCCCACCCTGCATTTCCACAGGATCGCCAACCCTGTGCAAGCCTACAGCTTCTCAGCTTGCCTGGTCGGTTTCTTGCTCTCTCCTAACCTCTGCCGTCTCGCCAAGGTGTTATTTTTATGGATTTGGAATACGTAGGTCCCATCAATAAATAACATAACCACTCCCCATGCAGTTTGAGTCGCCTAAAAAGCCCTCCACTGTCTTTCACCGTGACAAATCTCCCTGGCTCTTCATGGTGCTGGTGGCACCCATTCCTGCTGGCCCTGCCTCTGTCAGCTCCCGGCTCCTCTGAACCTTGTAATACTCAAGTAGCCATCAAAATATTACGGGGTGTGGGGGGGTATTTATTGCATACCTTTCTTATCATGTGCTGCTCTTTGTCTCCTTTAATCTTGTTTTACCCGCTCCACTATTCACTCCTTCACAGCAACGACTGTGCTTTATTCTGTGCTTAGCTAGCTCATTGTATTAGATTTGCATAGGAATTCTACACACTGGAAATATACCTTTTCATTCGCTAATTAAAATTTTTTATAATTGAGTTGCGTTCTGAATCATTCGCGTATCTATCCATTTAACATATTCTGAGTTCCTGTTATGTCCAAAATGATGTGATGCTGTGGGGGATAGAAAGGAAATTGACAACACAATGTATGCCCTTGAGGAGTTCATGTTTTCCAAAATGAGTCAAGAAAGGCCAAGGAGCGATTCAACAATTTTGAAATTAAAAATAACACATGTTGTAATTCTTGGTTCTGATTATCAGAAGTTGCGTGTGTGTGTGTGTGTGTGTGCCTTCATGAGTGTGTGGTGTGCATCACACTTGGTTGATAAGAGGAAATGCTAGCTTTGCCTTATTTTGGACAACTTTTATAGCATGCTAAAATTGTCTACAGGAAAACCAGGCGATTGGATAAAAGCTAAAAATGATTCAGGTGATCATTAGATGTTGGAAATGTAGAGAAGAATCCACTAGAAGATTGACCTATATTTTCTCAACGCTGACCAGCTAACCTGTGAACTAGTCCTAAGTAATGAGTCTTTCACAGATATTTCCCTCTTCATGCAACTTGAAAATTGGGCACCACTCTGATCAAAACAGTTTTTCTTTCTCTATTATTTATTTGTAAATCTGGTGTAGGAAAAAGTAGCTCTGGGGGTGGCAGAAAAATTATGGCCAAGGAGATGAAGACAGTGAGGCCCTTTCATTTAATGTGACTATATAACCACCTCAACACTCCGCCATCCAGAGCCACTCACACCTCCCTGTTTCTCCTTGAAACACACAGATGAATGCTTCAGGCAGCTTTTTGGTATTTTCCCATCTCAGTTCTCTCCACAGTTTGCCAAGCCCTCTGGACAAGCCAAAATGAGAAGCATTTCCTTCTTGGTGGTGGTTGCTCCGTGGACCTGTGTTTTAGTGGGAACTTGTGCGTGTGCTGCCTGGCTTCGAGGTAGAGATCTCCCCCACGCCCCTGGGCTTTGAATGGAGCAGAAAGCTGGAACTTGTTTTTGAACTTAGCAATAACAATGCTGACTTTTGGAGTGCTTAAGAAAACCCCTAACACTGCCAGGAAACAGCTGTCTTAGATGTCATACACAGCAGCTGTGACGGTCGTTAGAAATGGCGCCAGAGACAATTTCTAAGGGTCCTACAACCAAATCATATTGGGGCTTGAGGCAGATTCTGTGTATGAGGGGGAGGGGAGGGATATTTTATTTCCTCAAGTAGGATATGCTGATTATTTCTATAGTCTTTTTCCCCATGTTATGGTATTTTCCACTTTGTGTCTGTGTGTTATACTTGTATTTATTAGAGAATATTTATCACTTATTCCTTCCTTCACTCAATCCCTTATGTTGATGGAAAAGAAACACGTGTTTCTATTTTGTTCTATTTTGTCATTGTTTTGTTTTGCTTGTTTTGCTCCAAAGCAAGCAGCAAAGCCAGAAATGGTGCCAGGTAAACTACTGTGAAATCACTAGAGATAAAATGTGGAAACCTGGCATCACTTGAGGTGTCTCCTGCAGACGTCCGTCTTGCCTTCCTCATGTCTTGGATAGCAATGTACCTCGCCTTTTGAATATGAGAATTGAAAGGAGAGCAAGTGGTCAAACTCCAAAGTAAGTAGAATAGACACAGAATTCAGATTCTGTGTCCATAAGGTGACAGATGCTTGAGTCCCCATCCTAATATTACACCCTGGGATCTGGCTGTGGCCTGGAAGCTGTACTATAGGATTCATGGAAGAAGGACGGTTCTATTGTAAATGCCCGACCTCCATGGCTCAGCTAGAGTAACCTCTCACTGATTTTCTAAGTTCCTAGATTGGAACATGCTGGAGCACTCGGGCTTTCGCGGGGTGAGAAGACACCTTTGTCATTATGTGGTAGCTTATCCTTTATATGTTTCCTTCTGTCACCAGATTCCCAGCCCTTTGGATGTAAGATTGTATCTATGGCTCACTCACCTGGATAGCCCCAGGCCCTAACACAAATTCTAGAAGGTTTGTTCAGTGAGTGAAGGAATGAAAGATTAAAATTAATAGGCAGAGAAACAGAGACTTCTTACCAAGAAACTCTCTTCTCTGTACGAGTGACTTTCCAAGGTAAATTTCCATTCTTTGACTTTAAACACTGACACAAGGCCTGGTATGGGGATAAAGGCAATAGGAAGGAAGGAGAAGTCTCTGTTATCCTGTAAGGAAATGCAAAACTTGAATGGGAGTGTAAGAAATGCATTTCATGGAAACTGACTGCGACTGAGAAAATCATTAGTGCAGAAGAATGTAAATATATCACAGGTGAGCAAAAAGACATCACACGTGTACACACACACACACACACACACAATTTAGAAGATATACACAAGACTATGCTCTGCAAATGTCCTCATGTCATAAATTTCAAATCATAATTTTAATGAGCGGCATGCTCTTTCATCATGTTGTACTGTATTTAATAATTTAACCAGCCCCTCATTTGCAGGGCTCTGTAGTAAAGAATTAATCTTACCCAAAGAGAGGTTTGGCCTTTACTTTGGCTACTGGGAGATATTCTCTTGGCCTTTGGAATGTCCTACCTGATAAAAGCATCTTTGTTTACTTTAAGGATGTGTGCCACACTGCACAGTCTAACAATATGATTTATGACGGAGGTTTTAGGGCCATGTGGCCTCTGTTTTACATCCAGAGGGGCTGAACACGGGGTAAGATATGCTGCACTGTCACACAGGCAGTCATGTATTTGTGCTTGAGCCCCAAGAAAAATTCCGGACGTCCAAAAATCAAGAGGCCTTCTCTCGTTGGCAATACTTTGTCATATTGTCACACATTGTTGCCAGGGGATTTCACCCTGACCATGATTCTACTGGAAGGAGACAAATAGAATCTCCACATTTGGAATTTTCTGGAACTCTGCCCTATGCATATCTTCCCTTGGCTGATTTTCACCTGCATTCTTTCATTATAATAAACCATTACCATTAAGTATAACAGTTTTCGGTGAATTCTGTGAATCCTAGTGTATTATAAAAAATGAAGGTGGCCTTAAAAATCGAAGATGCGCTCCATATATACAATGGAATATCACTCAGCCATCAGAAAGAACGATTACCCAACATTTGCAGCAACATGGACGGGACTGGAGGAGATTACGCTAAGTGAAATAAGTCAAGCAGAGAAAGGCAATTATCATATGGTTTTACTCATTTATGGAACATAAGAAATAGGAAGATCGGTAGGAGAAGGAAGGGAAGAATGAGCGGGGAGGCGGGTAAACAGATGGGGGAATGAACCATGAGAGACTGTGGACTCTGGGAAACAAACTGAGCCCTTCAGTGGGGAGGAGGGTGGGGGAAATGGGATAGGCTGGTGATGGATATTAAGGAGGACACATATTGCAAGGTGCACTGGGTGTTAAACGCAAATAATGAATCATGGAACATTGCATCAAAAATTTGAAGCAATGTTGATCTTTCTTCTGAAAATTAATAGTAAGGAAATCATTCCAAGCTTTCCCATGAGAATGTATTAACACATTTTTTTGTTTATTTAGAGATAGAGAGAGAGCGAGAGTGTGAGCATGCGGGGCAGGGGAGGGGCAGAGGGAGAGAGAGAATTTTTTTAGATTTATTTATTTTGATGGGGAGGGGGAGAGGGAGAGGGAGAGAGATAATCTCAAGTAGACTCCCCACTGAGCACGGAGCTCAACACGGGGCTTGAACTCACAACCCTGAGATCATGACCTGAGCCAAAATCAAGAGTCAGGTGCTTAACCAACTGGGCCACACAGGTGCCCTATATTAACACTTTTAATGGAAGCTTCCAAGTAGCTCCCCAGCTCCCAGGATAGACTCTTACACATATCAGGTAATTGATAAATGATACATTTAAAAAAAAATGAATGGATAGATGGATGGATGGATGGATGGATGGAAGCTATCATCCAAATTGTAAGCCTAGTATCAGGGAGGACATATTCACCTTCCAAATGTATAGTGTTCAGATATTATGGGATTTCCAAAGATCCTTTTCTAGATAATTTGAGAAGACTTATGGAAACTACTATATTTAAGAGAAAGTGCTCAATGCGCCTAGAAAGGGATGGGAAAAGATGTGTGGCTTTCCCGTGATTTCATTCATTTCCAAGGATAATTCCCTTTTCACTACCAATGTAGCCCAGACAACAATTCTCCTCTCTAAGTACTCCCATCAGGGCCAGCCTCACTGGTGTGTGGACTGTGAATTGCACAGAGTCCTACATTTTGAAGGATCCGTGAATGGATTAATGCTCTGCTATCACTGTCTTGAAATTCTTTGAACAAGGAGCCCACATTTTCATCTTGCCCTGGGCTATGCAAGTGATGCACCAGGTCCTGGCTCCTATTGAGACGTAATTTCCCAAAGAGGAACTGAAAAGCTGTCAACAGTGGCTAATTGCTAAAAAACATTTCAAAGTTGGTGTAACCACCTGAAGGAACACATAACGTCTTAACAAAGCAGTTTTCTTTACTCACAGTAACACTTCAAAATTTACTAAAGAGGTTTTTTTTTTTCTTTCAGTGTCCTCCCTGTCTTATCTCTTCATATCTGAATGATTTCAGCCTGTGTTTCTTTAGTCTGCCTTCTGTTGCCTTCTTAGATCATTAAGCTAGAGGTTTGTAAACACGGTCCAGTGATTAGAGTTTCTGAGAAGTCTTTGAGGTCAAGCCTATTTTCAACATAACATTAAAATATAATTTGCTTTTTTACTCTCATTTTCTCGTATTCCTACAATGAGGCTTTTCAAAGATTGCATGACATGTGATATAAAGCACAAGTTGAATACAGAAGTAAATATGAGGATCCAGCTATCTTCTATTAAACACAAAGAGGTAAACCAATGCTACTCTTGTCACTCAATTTGTTTTTGTTTTGGAGAGCATAATTATTTTTCATAAAAATGTTATTTTTGTTAACATGTGATGGGTTGATTATTGCCATTTTAAATGATTTACCAAAAACGAAGAACAAAACTGGAGGTATCACAATCCTAGATTTCAAGATATGCTACAAAGCTGTAGTAATCGAAACAGGATGGTACTGATACAAAAACAGACACATTGATCAATGGAACACAATGGAAGCCCAGAAATAAACCCATGGTTATATGGCCAATTAATGTACAACAAAGGAGGCCAGAATATGCAGTAGGAAAGAGACAGTCTCTTCAACAAGTGATGTTGGGAAAAACTGGACAGTTCCAGGCAAAAGAATGAAACTGGACCACTTTCTTGAAACCCCACACAAAAGCAAACTCAAAATAGATTAAAGACCTAAATGTACTACTTGAAGCCATAAAAATCCTAGAAGAGAGCACAGGTAGTAATTTCTCTGACATTGGACATAGCAACATTTTTCTAGATATGCCTCCCCAGGCAAGGGAAACAAAAGCAAAAATAAGTCATTGGGACGACATCAAAATAAAAATCTCCTTCACAGCAAAGAAAACAATCAACAAAACAAGAAAACAACCTATTGAATGGGAGAAGATATTTGCGAATGACATATCCGATAAGGAATTATCAACCAAAGTATATAAAGAACTTATATAGCTCAACACCAAAAGATAATCCAATTAAAAATGGGCAGAAGACATGAACAGATATTTTTCCAAAGAAGACAAACAGATGACCTACAGATACATGAAAACATGCTCAGCATCACTCTTCATCAGGCAAATGCAAATCGAAACCACAGTGAGGTATCACTTCACACGCGTGAAACAAGTGTTGGCGAGGAAGAGGAGAAAAGGAACCCTCATGCACTAGTGAAGCTACTGTGGAAAACAGTATGGAGGGTCCTCAAAAAATTAAAAATAGAATTACCATATGATCCAGTAATTCTACTGCTGGATAGTTGCTTATTCAGAAAGATACATGCACCCCTATGTTTATTGCAACAGCGTTTACAATAGCCAAATTATGGAAGCAGCCCAATTCTCCATCCATAGATGAATGGATAACGAAGATGTGGCATATATATGTATGTGTGTGTATATATGAATGAAATCTTGCAACGTGGTTGGACCTAGAGGGTATGATGGTAAGTGAAATAAGTCAGTCAGAGAAAGACAAATACCATATGATTTCACTCATATGTGGAATTTAACAAACTAAACAAATGAACAAAGAAAAAAGAAATAAAAAACAGACTTAAATACAGAGAACAAACTTGTGGTTACCAGAGGGGAGGTGGGTTGGGGGATGGGTGAAACAGGTGAAGGAGATTAAGAGCACACTTATCATGATGTGCACTAAGTAATGTATAGAATCGTGGAATCACTCTATTGTACACCCGAAGCTAAGATAATACTGCAGGTTAATTATACTGGAATTAAAAAAATAAATTACAAAAATAAAATGAAATAAAACAAAATGAATTACCAAATATATCTTTTACATTTCTGGTTTAATTCCTAGTACGGTTAATATTGATAAACATTAAGAGTATGAGAACATAAGCACAAACAAAGGCTCTCATTTTTAATGTCGGGAGTTCCTGAGACAAGGGTGAGAAGCACTAGTTTCAACACAAGAAATGTTTCCAGCAAAACTTGCTAGGAGAAAATGTATTTTATCACAATACTTCATTTGGACTGATAGACCTTTTTTTTTTTTTTTTTTTTTTGCACTGTTAGCATTATGGGGGGAAAAAACTCATTCAATTGAGCTTTCCAGATGAGTGACTTATTAAATACTTCCTCACTTGATGGGCTGGAGAATAAAACTGTCATCAGCAGACCGTACTCTTCCTGGAAGGTGCAACCCTGAGATCCAGGAAGAGACAGCCAGAACCACATTCGGAAGCCAGGTCAAGTTTAACGTGCTCCTACTTTGCGCGCCTACGTCACCAGGGAGAAAATTCTCTTCTCGGGCATGCGAGCCCCTTAAGCCTAGACCTAGGTCTCAGGGGAAAGGTCTGTATCCTCTTTTGTTTTCAAGCTCAGCTCTCTTTCGCTTTTTGAATATATTTCAAAGGGTTTGAGAAGTGATGGCTATTAGGGCTGCGTGCAGAATACGACTGCTTTGTTGAAGAAAGTGATACGGCCTTGAGTTTCCCAATTTGCGTAGGAGCGAGATCATGGTGCAAATACCAGCTGCATCACTTACAAACTGTGAGACTGACTTTGGGCAAGTGTTTAAGTTCTTAGAGCCTCAGTGAAAACGTACATATCCACGCCCATCTTGAAAAGGGGTAACGAGCATTAGGTAAGAAAATACGGTATACATGAAGTGCTTACCAGTGTCTGCTTTGCAATATATTATAACCATTATAATTGTAATAATTTGTATTAAAAGAATATATAGGGCATGGCTCTTCATTTTATATCCCAAAACATGCTCTTCTCCCTGCAGGAAACCTGTTCTTAGTATGTTTCACAAAAATGAGGAATGATGTCTCTACGTCTATTTAAAAATTAAGTAGGGGTACCTGGGTGGCTTAGTTGGTTAAGTGTCTGACTGGATTTCGGCTCAGGTCATGATCTCATGGTTGTAGGATCAAGCCCCGCATCAGGCTCTGTGCTCAGTGTGGAGTCTGCTTCAGATTTTCTCTCTCTCTCTCTCTCTCTCGCTCAAATAAATAAATCAATAAATAAAATCTTTAAAAAAAAGTAAATAATAATTATAATGATAATGATAATTACAGCCAAAAGTATTGAGCACCTACTATGTTTTAGAAACTGGCATAAGTACCTTTACATATATTAACTCATTTAATCTTCACAACAATTCCATAGAGAGGTTTATAGTGCTTATCCCCATTTTACAGATGAGGAAGCTGAGGCACAAAGCGGCTTAGGAACTTCCCCAATGTCACATAGGCAGTAAATGGCAGGGGTGGCTTCCCCTGATGGGCAGCGCTCTTCCTACTGTCTGCGCAATTCAGTCCACTGTCTTGGTTTTGCAGTCCTCCTAGGGGAAAACATAAAAAACAAAAACTACAAAAAACACCAACTTTCTTAAGTCAGGACCTGTGCCTTAAATGTCTCTTACCTCTTGCAAAATTGAAGGTGCCGTACACCATAACTGTTCTTGAATAATGGACTCTACTTTGATGTTATATTCATATTTTAATTTAGGAGAAAATCTGATTTTCAAAGAAATATGTTTGATAGCCTTAGTAAGCAATTATCAAACCTAAACTTGGGAATCTTTAAGCCCCCCCCCCACTTTGTCCATGTATTTCTCACAACCCCACTCTATTAGGATTCTAGTTTATTCCACCTCTGAATTTTGTTCACCATCATGATGCACATTCCTCTCTTTTTAAATATTTTTGTGGTCTCATTTCCTGCTAACTTTGTATTCTCTATACCCATTGAACCAGATAATCAACAGCTCCCAAATAATAGCTGACATTTCTTCTGAAATAAAAGCATCTGAACCATCTTTCAGACAGAAAGAAAACTGCCTTTATGTTTTCAGCTCTGGGCACCACTTCTTTGAAAGCCTAGTTCTCTTTGAGTGTTTACCATCCTATCTTTTCAAAACTCCTTTAGAAGAGCTCAATTATTGGCAGTGTTGTCCTACTTAAAGCAACGTTGCTTTTCCCAGTCCTTGAAAATCAGCCCTTACAGATTCAGTAATACTATCTTTCTCTCCAACAGCTTGTTCCCGGGAGACTTGCTTCAAAGTATCAGGATGAACCAGTTTCATCAGAAGGTGGCATGGCCTCCTCTTGATGAATTCAAGCCACGGGGGCTGTAGTGCTGGGCTTAAGGCTGAGTGGGAAGGTTCTCTTGTGACTTTACCGAACAGCGAGGATTCAATCCTCATAATGGGATTTTAGAACTTGACCTTTTATTATATTTTCTTCCCCCTCTTTATAGAATTGTTTGTCTTGTCCACAAAGCACTTACTTGCCTATTCCATCAATTCATCAATTCCTCGATTTTGAAGTAGACACGTGAGAGGGTTGACGTTGGTTGCCTTGGTCATTCTCATTTGCCTTTGGTTTGGCAAAAGAATAAAACACCTAAATCATCCCACATCTCGTACTTTTCTTCCTGTTGAAAACATCTCCAATTCATCCTACTTAACATTTTTTCCCTTCACACTCTAATGACTAGCATGAGGGCTACTACCTTCACCGGGAAGCCTGATGGTCATTCAGTCAGCATGTTCATGTGAATAGGGTAAAATTTAAACACAGTCAAAATTAACTTTGAAAAATACCTTCATGAGACATAGACAACTATGTAAAAGCCCACACTGACAGGTCAGACTGGGACAAACATGACACAGTGTCACAGTGAGTCCAACATGGCCCGTGATCTCTCAGGGTTAGATGTGATGGCTGTGTCGTAGCTGGTATCAGGTGCGGTAGCTGGCTTACATTTAGGGGCTATGTGAAACGAGTAATATGTATCTCTTAATCCTAAAAACACACACAGTGTGGCAGGAGTCACACTCAGCATCAGAGGAAATGGGCATTGAACAACCAGAGGAAGTGACCAACTCAAATCTTCCTTCCCCAGACCCTATCCTCGCTATTTGTGAAAACTGGGACAAGAATATAAATAGAGGCCCACAGAACATATGTCTCTATATTTGGAAGTTATAAGTCAACCAAACTGTTATATAAAATGTATTTCATCTTTCTTCCTTGACCAATAGACTTTCATAATAATGGCATGGAGGGAGGTGCGCCTGGCTGGCTCAGTCGGTTAAGTGTCCGACTCTTGACTCTTGATTTTGGCTCAGGTCATGATCTCAGGGTCTTGAGATCAAACCCCGTGTTGGGCTCCACACCTGCTGTGGAGCCTGCTTGGGATTCTCTCTCTTCCTCACCCTCTGCCCCTCCCCCACCCCGCTCGCACACTTACACACTCTCTCTCTGTCTCTCTCACTCTCTTAAAAGAAAAAAAAAAAAAAAAAGGCCTGCACGGAGAGGTTCAAATTGCGAACTTTGCAGACTCCTTAAAGTTTTGTGCCAAAGTGTGGCAGTGAAGAAAGAGGTCATCCCCCAACCACACCTCTCCTCATAGGGCCAAAGGGACAAGCCCGTCCAGAGCCCATGACCCATACTCTCTAGACTTCGCTATAGCAATCCAGGACCCTGGAACTCCCTACCAAAAACCTCAGCCTGGTTTTCTGGGCCTGTGTAGGCTTTGCCCCCATACTGGATTGTATCACTGGTGTGCAGATCCCTAACCCCACAGGGCGACCCAGCGTGTGAGGTGAGAGGCCAGATGTGCTAACCTGGATGTTCATACCCATATGTGTGAGACCGCTGGTGGAGCAGGAGGAGGCCACTCCTGCTCAGATCTGGGGGCTCCTGTACCCCTCTGACTTACTAGGAGGCCTCTGTCAATCTAGTGGAGTGGCAGTTAGAATGCCCTCAACTGTTTAAATTCTTTCTTTTTTTTCTTCCTCTGCTGACAGTGTGCGGTTGAATCAGTGTAACTTCAACTGTTAGATGCGCTACGGATCCCTGTCTGACTGGGCTGGGGGCACAGTAGTGGTGCCCATGGAGTCTGAGGTGTAGGGAACCTCCCACAGTCTGCTGGGAGGGCTGAGGTGTCTCCTCATATCCAGAGTCTATGCGAATGACTTCTACCGCCATATCCTACGGAGGAATCCATGATTCTTTCCTGATCTCAAACACCAAACAGGACCCTCCTCTTATATTCGCCTTCTCAGGAAAGGTCTGTATCCTTGGTCTCACTCCCTCTAGCCACTTCAGTCCTGGTCTTCAGCTCCTTCTTCTTCCTCATCACGCTCTTTCCCCACCAGTCTACTAGCAAATCCTTCTTGCCACCCAAATATGTCGCACACCTGCCCCCTCCTCTTCAGCGGCACCGCAACCACCAATTCAGAGAAGGGCTCTGAAGATAAAAGTGCAAGTCCTGGCGTGGTGTAAGCCAAGGGAGCTCCGGGTCTTACTGGCAGTCCCCAGTGTGGTCAACGGTTGAAGAACAGTTCAAGGTTGTAATGTGTTTGCTTTGTTCCATTGTCCTTTACGGGTGCGTTATACTGTTGTTTCTGCAAATATTTTGTATTGTGTCAGAACTGTGTGTTGGAGTCATGTGTAACTCACACAAGATAATAATTGACTTTAGACAGTTAAGATTTTTCATTTTATATTTAACATTACAGGTCATGCTGTCTCAGAGCCCCTTCCCTCAAACTAAGAATGTTGCGTAAGAGAAAATAGCTTTCCTTTCCAAATTTTTACAAAGTCCCCAATGTATCTGTGAATCTACTCTTTCACAACTTACTTTTCTGAGATTGATATGTATGTGGAAAATCAATTTTGTGCTGGTCACAGCCATATTTCCTGATGGCTTGGGTAAATATTTGTCTTCATGTTTCAGAGGGGGAGGAGCAAAGTGTTGAAATAAATGTATCACTTACCTTCAATATGAATTGCCCTAGTAAATCTCAAAATGTTTGCTTTCTTGAGGCAGGGACTTCTCAGTTTGGTCAGGTGACCCACCTCTTATCAGGAGGTGTCGGTACCTTTGGGGCGAATGCGAACATTGGAGAAAATAGCCCCATTGGTGGAACAAGAACGATATTTATGAGGAATGAATTAATTATCCTCCATTAACAACATGTCATATTTATGGCTTTGCAAGACAATTAGTTTTAGGGAAAAAGATTACTTCCACTTTTCCCAGGCTCAGGCTTTGTTCTTTCTTTTCTCTTTCTAGAGGACAGAATGTCCCTCAGCATGAAAACAAGCAGACCAGGTAGCCAAAATATCTTAGAATATTCTCATTTAAACAAACAGGAACAAACATCCTTAGGGAGGTTTTCTCTAGTTTGATGTTGGAGTTCCGGTTGAGATTTTTCAAGCAGAAGTTTTGAAAACAAATATACTTTGCAATCTCCTGCCCCTGAAAAGCAGTAGTCATTCCTTTTTCTGCAGGTGTTTTCAAGCCCCTGAAAACTGAGATCTTTTCTAGAACCCCTTGTGTGTGTTCTTTTGGAGTCATTGGTCTCTCTAAACTGCAGATGATAATAATCAGTAGTAACAGGCATAACTGTGTACGTGAATATAGACATGAAACTTCTTTGTACGTTCAAAATTCTAGATTATGGTCCAGTTTCTGTCCTCAGGGAGCAAGGTATCTTAAAACCAGTCATTCCAACTTTCTGAGGTCCAGTCTTCCCACCTATGCAACAAGAGAGTTGAACTAGGTTAAGCTCATCAAATATACTGCACACACGCTGTCCCTTCTCCTCCTGTATCCTTGGCAGATAGAGCTAATCCATCGCTGATCTCTTTACAAACCGCTTAGCCTTGACTTTGTAATACAATCCTTCTCAATTAAATGCTATAGGCAACAGCTACCAATTGAATAATTGGGTAGACTTGGTATGCTTAAGATGCGACCCATTTATTAATTCAAGGCTAGATATTATTTAATGGCTTTTTCAATCCAGGATCCAATTTTCTTGTGTTAACAGAATACATCTTGGGAAAAATTTTATATATTCTATGGAAATTTTAGTGTATTATTTAAATTGAAGGAATAGTATGGGGAGCACAGGAAATTTAAAAAATGCTAGTTCCTTGGGTGGATGGATGGAATTCTCACTTTCCATTTACAAATCTATTTTGCTCTTTGAAAATTAGCTTATTAATACCTGGCTTGATTTACAGATGCTCTGAGCATCATCTGTATATGAAAATATTTTGGGATTTTTTTTTAAGTTTTTATTTTAAGTCCAGTTGGTAACATACAATGTTATATTAGTTTTAGGTGTACAATATAGTGATTCAACACTTCCACACATCATCCTTAGCCCATCATGACTAGTGCCCTCCTTAATCCCCATCACCTATTTCACCCATCCCCCCACCTCTGGTAACCCTCAGTTTGCTCTCTGTAGTTAAGAGTCTGTTTTTTGGTTTCTCTCTCTCTCCCTTTTTTCCTTTGCTCTTTTGTTTTGTTTCTTAAATTCCACATATGAATGAAATCAGATGGTATTTGTCTTTGACTGACTTATTTCACTTAGCACTCTACTCTCTACCTCCATCTATGTCATTGCGAATGGCAAGGCTTCATTCTTTTTTATGGCTGAATAACATTCTATATGTGTGTGTATACACACACACACACACACACACTACCTCTTCCTTATCCATTCCTCTATTAATGGACACTTGGGCTCCTTCCATATCTTGACTATTGAAAATTCTGCTATAAACACAGGGCTGCATGTATCCCTTTGAATTAGTGTTTTTGTATTCTTCAGGTAAGTATCCAGTAGTGTGATTGCTGGATTGTAGGGCTGTTTTATTTTTAACTCTCTGAGAAACCTCCACACTGTTTTTCACAGTGGCTGCACCAGCTTGCATTCCCACCAAGTGCAGCAGTGTTCTTTCTTCTCCACCTCTTCGCCAACACCTGTTTTTTCTTGTGTTGTTGATTTTACCCATTCTGACAGGTGTGAAGTGATAATTCATTGTAGTTTTGATTTGCATTTCCCTGATGGTAAGTGACTATGAACCTTTTTTTATGTGTCTGTTAGCCAACCGGATGTTTTCTTTGGAGAAATGTCTGTTCATGTCTTCTGCCCATTTTTTTTTAATTTTTAATTTTAATTTTTTTTGATGTAAAGTTCGATGATTCATTAGTTGCCTATAACACCCAGTGCACCATGCAATACGTGCCCTCCTTACTACCCATCACCAGTCTATCCCATTCCCCCACCCTCCTCCCCTCTGAAGCCCTCAGTTTGTTTCTCAGAGTCCATAGTCTCTCATGTTTCATTCTCCCTTCTGATTACCCCCCTTTCTTTATCCCTTTCTTCTCCTGCCCATTTTAAAAATGGATTATTTGTTTTTTGGATGTTGAGATTTATAAGTTCTTTATATATTTTGGATCCTAACCCTTTATCTGATATGTCATTTACAAATATGGGATCTTTCTTAAATGAGATAGAATTATAAGGTATTACTGTTATCTTGCCCTCAGATTTGGAAGACTGAGGAACACTGTTAAGGAAAATCGGTAATATTTCATCTCCACTTCTCTTCCCTTTTTGTAGTGCTGAAGGAAAGACAGCTGTAAGTCATTTCTGCTTACAACTTACAACTACCCTAATACATGAGGCTAAGAAGTTTGTTCACAGGGCTGGAATTTGAAGCATTACTCATACAATGGGGAGCTGTGAAGAAAGATTGTCTTTAATTCTTCAGAATAAGTTCTCTTAGAGCCACAAATTTCTGGATATTCAAGACAAAGAAAAATTTTTCATAAAAAAATTTAATCTGAATAGATATTAAAATTGGCTCATTTAGAAGAGGAAACTTCTATAAATCTCTGTTTAATTTAATTTAGCAAATGTTTAATGAGTCTGCAGTATAGAAAGTATCATGTTAGGGATACAGGGGAGATAAAGAATAGAAAGACCAAGACTTTGACCACAAGAAGCTCATAGTTTAGTAAGGGGAATAAGCGAAGTAATCAGACAGCAAAGCAAGAACAATGTCCTTTCCAGAGGAGACTAGGAGATTCAGGAGGAAGGTATCCTCTGGTTGAAAGGAGCTGCTACACTTTATGGAAGCAGAAACAACCGGACTTGATTTTAAAGAATGTATAGGATATCCACAAGTGAAAATCAGGCTCGGATTCTGAAGAATGCGCGTGGTACTAGTGCATGGTTTGGCTTGAACAGGAGAGAACCTAGGAGAAGGGTACCCAATTTGGAAACCTAGTTAGAAGTCTAGGCATGAAGTAATGATGGCCTCAACTAGGGGAGTGTTAGTAAAGACAGATAGGAAGGACATTGCTGGGGTAAGACTGCCAGGACTTGGTATAACTGACATCCATCGTGAGGTGAAGGAGAGGAATGAATTAAAGACAGTCCTATGTGTCCAGCCCACGGACTGGAGGAATAGCCACGCGATTAGCAGAGGGGCTAACCTCAGAGGAGGTGGCTTCATTAACACGTATGGAATAGGCTGAAATGTTAGCATTGTGGGCAAAATAATTTTAAAGGAGGACATGTGGTCTCTGCGAAGAAATAGAACTACCACCGCAAAAACTTGTAACTTTTGCCTTAGTCCTTCTTGATAATTTAAGTGGTATGATAAAATGGCTTTTGTCTTCCAAACATATTTATGTACAGATATACATATTGGAAGGGATGCCAAAGCGCTCAATGAGAGATGTCCTTTAAAATTTAAATTTATAGGTATCTTTGCATGAAAGTTTCTGGGCATTTTAACAAAACCAATAAAACCTCTGCCTTCTAGCTATCTAATTTGTTTGTTGTTGTTTTTTTTAAAGATTTTATTTATTTATTTATTTATTTATTTATTTATTTATTTGAGAGAGAACACATGGAGGCAGGGCAAGGAGGGGAGGAGAGAGAGGGACAAAAGGGACAAAAGCTGTGCTGAGCACAGAACCCAATATGGCACTCGATCTCAGGACCCTGAAATCATGACCTGAGTGGAAGTCAAGAGTCAGACGCTTAACTGACTGAGCCATCCAGGTGTCCCTCTGATTGGTTTTTATGATGTAAGTTCAAAAACAGAGTGTTTGATACCACTGGTGCATGGTGTGCAATCCATTTTCAAGGTCAGCTTTGGTCAACGAAGATATCTGTGACTGGAAATTCTAAAGATCTCACACACACACACACACAAAAACCCCATAAACTACACATCCCTCCACCCCCAAAGCAAATAGCAATTATCAGAACTAAAAAACAAAAAAAGACTGAATAAATGGAAAACAATTGCTAATATTTAATCACTGAAATAGACCATTGGGCATTGGGTGATATTATTAAAAGAATAATGTTGTGTCCAATATTCATCCAAGCGTAATAATGTTCTTTGTGGCAATAATAGAATAATATTTACAGAAAACACTGGAAAATTTTTAGGTTAAGCAGAAATGATTTTGAAATTTGATGGTAAGCTGGACAAACAGATAAAAAATACAGATAAAAAATAATTAAACAAATGATCACTGTCTAGAATGGAAAATTTTTAAAGGGATTGCTAATCATGAATAATAAAACAGGAATATTTAATACATAAAATTGTAAAGTATGTATAACTCAGGTCAACTAGATTATATAATGATAAAAATCTTCTGTACACCTACATTTATCATACAAATTATGAAAGACCACTGGATGAAGAAATAAAGAAGTCAGAATTTGTAAGTATTTTGTTGTTTTTTACATCTTTGTAATAAGTGAGAATTTTGGCTTTTATAAAAAGCTGAAACACCAAATTTCAATTTTGGACATTGATTTAAAAGTTTGTTGTGGGGCTCCTGGGTGGCTCAATGGGGTGAACATCGACTCTTGATTTTGGCTCAGGTCACCATCTCAGGGTTGTGGGATAGAACCCCACATCAGGCTCCATGCTGGGCCTGGAGCCTGCTTGGGATTCTCTCTCTCTCTCTCTGCCTCTGCCCCGCCCCCAAAAAGTTTGTCAAGAGTTGTGTTCAGGGGAAGAGAAACACATCATCCAGTATTCAACGTAGTTTGAATTTGTTACTTGTAGACAAAGCATCCACTTGTGGATAACAATGGCATTCTATGGAACAACAAAAAATTTACATACATTATTGCCTGCATCCATTTCCAAAAGATGGAAAATGGAAGAAACCAGTGTCAGATTTGGCTGTGCACCGATCCTTAGACATGTCACAGCAATGCTGACGGAATGCTGTTAAACAGCAAGATTTTATTTAGGCAAAACATCAGATGGATAGGGGAGTTAAGTAAAACAACAGAAGAACTTCAGATAGACTGCAAACCATGGTCTTCAGCAGAAAATTCAGGTAATTTTGAATATGAGCTGCTCCTGTTATTTTGTTATGTGGAATGAACTTTGTTTATTCGGTATGAAGAGTTAGGTAAAATTTTATAGAAAGAGAAGATCTGAGTTAAGCCATTTCACTTATAAAAGGGTCGCAAATGTTTTTTAAAAGTTTTAAAGAAAAAGTGTTTCTGTGAAACAAAGAAACTGCATGTGACTTGTACAGCAAGGTGACCTTCCAACATAATATGTTAATTAAGGAAGGAAACAAAACCATGTATGTGAATATAAAGAAGATTTATGCACAAATAATTCCAAAAGAAAGCCCTGTAAGGATGATTATCTGGTCGTTATGGATGAAGGTATGCTCCCTGCTGAAGAGATATTTGAACAAATGTAGCAATGTTGTGCTATTTTTAGTTTTCTTTATACTACGTCAGCTTTGAAACACTCGAAAGAAAAATGAGATGTAAAAATATCATGTGGGTCTAAATTCGGGTTTATGAGATGGTTAAAACTGCAATAAGTGATATGATAAAATCTATATGATAAAGTTAAACTATCTTACAGTATTTTCTATGATAAGGCTAATTTCTTATACATAATTATATCATAGTATTTTAAAAAGACACGTAAATTTCATGGTCATTTTCCAATCTAAGTATTTAAGACATTTTGTTATCATTCTAGCATTACCTCCCATACAGAGAGAAAGCATTATTCAATCCAATACTAATCTAAGTGTTTCCCTGAAGGTATCTTAGAGATGTGATTTATATCTATAATCGGTTGATCTTAAGTAAAGATTATCCTCGATAATCTGGGTGGGCCTGATTCTATCAGTTGAAAGTCCTTTAGAACAGAATTGAGGTTTCCTGAGGAAGAAGAAATTCTGCCTGGGGACTGCAAGGTCAGAATTTAGCCTATTCTTCCTGACCACCTGCTGTACAGATCTCAGACTTACCTAGCCAGCTTCCACAATTGCATAAACCAAATTTTGCAATAAATTTCTTAATACATATCTCCATCTGGTCCTCTTTTGCTGGTGAGGCCCTGATTGATACAGTTAGCTTCATTTATAAGTTTTAAATATTGGAACATGGAGGATGTGGATCTCCATGTGTACTCTTGCTCAGCTCTACAAGCACTTGGCTCTTCTCCCCCCAAAATGTCTTCTCCAAATTTGACTTGAAATAGCTACTCCCCCCCCCCCTTTTTTAAATCATCTCTTCACTCTATCTGGTCTTTTTTGCCCACCAGTAGGATTTTGACCACTCCATTGAAAATCTACATATCTCAAGCTCCTCTCTGACCTCCACCCCCGTCCATCTTCACGCAGTACTCGGGTGAGCCCAGTAGCCAATACTCCAGAACTAATGCTCCTCAGAGGTGAGCTACGGGTGGGCAGCCAATTGTCTCGAACACCAATTTCATTGCTCACTTGTAAACCAGGTATGAACAGTTAGGCTCTTCCTGTTCATTCATTACCTTTCAGCTTCTAATACTATTTTGTCTTCCTCTCTACCAATTCTTTTCCAAAGACACTTGAAGAATTGGTCCTTCTCTTTCCTTTGATGTCAGCAGCCTCGAGCTGAGGACCTTCAGGCCACCTGCGTGTGAACTGGGGGAGACCAGTAAAGACTGTTAAAGCGCCAAGGGCCAACCTTCCCCAGGTGTGCAGGACTCTGTGGCTGGTGCTGTGAGCCTGTTCATGGTCTTGCCCACATAGTCCCTTAATTCGGTGACTCTCTGGGAACTGGCCAGACCTGGAACTTTGCCAGACCTTTGACCACTCACCTACCTCTATCCTCCTCACCAGTTTTCGAATGCTTGCTGGGCCCTGGGCCTGCTCTCCAGACCTAGGCCCTCATGGTTCCTGTTTTTTTTGTGTTTTTTTGTTTTAATCAGGCCATCAGTCTGTGCCTGCCTCCCCAGCGCTGTGCCTCCAGCTTCCTGGTCTGGATTCTTCATGGGCTCCCTGAGAGGTGTTGTGAAGGGATTGCAGAAAGAGTAGGTCAGATAAGCATAGTCAGTATTTCCTCAAACTCCATGTACGTCTAAGAAATCATCAGTGCAATTCTTGCTAACTTAAAGGAAATTTTGCGTGCGTTTCAGGCAGAATAATACATTTTAAAAATAGCCCTGTCGTCCTTTTTACACAATAGAATTATTATTTCAACTACTAACAAATGTATTTTTCTAAGTTTATTTAGTTTTCGAGCTATTGCAGTGACATTTACTATAATATTTTTGAAACTTCTATACATTTAGAATGAAAGATTAATAAAGATCAGTATTTACGAACGTATCAATGTCCTTAGTGACTGTAGAGGGCGGGATGGCTGAGAGCTCTGTTCCTATCAGGATTTGATGCAGTCTCTAATAACGACAAGGGATCATAAGATGTAAAATGTGGAGAGTCATTGCCCTTGAATTTCTGCCACCTGTAATATGGGATATTCTATTTTGTTCCATAGGACAACTAAAAGAAAACTTGTCATGATGGTAAAAGTAGGGAAGAGAAATACTAGCATCAAGGAAAAGTGAAGCCAAACTTTCCAAGGAAAATTTAAAGTGACTAGAATTATCTCCCAAAATGGTTCATCTTCCCCCTCTGTTTGGACCAGCTCCTCTCAAACATTAGACTTCAATGTAAAAATCTGTTTTATCCCAAATTACTGATTTTCTGCACAATTTTATTATTAATATTGTAATTATTTTTTGTGCTTGTTTTTCTTTGCATAAGAACAATTACATAGGCAGTGGGGGTCATTTCAGGAAGCCACTGGTTCACATACTTAATCATTCTTTCCTTAATTATTTATTCAATATTTACCATGAGAACCAAAAAATAACTACATTTTTAAAGCACAGCTGAGTGACCATGAGCAAGTTACATAACCTCTCTGAGCTTTAGTTTCCTATCAAAGCTGGAAGTCTTCATACCCACCTTTCAGAGTTGTTATTGGAATTAAGTGAAATATCATTCAACTTAGCATTGCCTCTGGTACATGATAAATGCTCAACAAATGGTAGCTATTATTGTTGTTGTTATTTTAGGAATTTTGTTTTTTTTTTTAAAAACATTCTGCATATCCAATAAATGACTATGTTTTGGAATAGAACATTTTTGTGACTTCTAAACTGTCTTACCCACGTTTCTATTCTGTTTTCATCCGATATGGGAATATGAGGAGGACAATTGAGATAAGAGCAGATAGTAATTCTTTCCAGAGTACATTAAAGTTGTATTCAAACTCTCAATGATGTCAAAGTTCTGAAGTTTAGGTGTTTCTAAACTTAAATAGTTATGAAATGATTTAATCCCTTCAACCATGAGCTGCTTGAGTCTCTAGTGCTGGGACCAAAACCTGACAGAGACTGGAATCGGATTGTCCAATCTTTGATGGCGTCGACAGATTTTTCTCCCTAAGGTAGATGGGGATGATTAGAAACAAAGCCTGCTAAATGAATATTCTGTTGATTCTCAGAGAAGAATAAAGAACATATTTTTATGAATTTCAGTTGCTTTGAAGAATTAATAGCTGGGGAAATGATTGTTTCTGTGAAAAGAAATGACAGCTTATTGAGACAGAGAGAATGGGAGTCATCCCCTGGGAATGAACTGAAACGTTAGCTTTAGGGCCATGTCAACAATGATAAACCAAAGGAAGTGGTTCCAACCAACTGTGGCCCACACCCTGACGTGAGGGATCAGTCCAGGGGGACCTTGGTGGCAGCTTATTTTTCCTACATTTCTCATTCCAAGAAAAAAAGGGGGGGATGTTGAGGGAGAATACCTTATGTCATTTCCTAAGACATTCAGTATTTAGAGAATACATTTTGTAATCTACGCCAAGTAAAGAGGCAGTGCATTCTGGAAATCACACGGAACTTTCAAGACCTTGCTGAATTTCGCTTCTGTGGACTATTCTATTTCCCTGCTTTGGATCATCTGCACCCATGAAAAAGAGGCCTTTAAGTGTTTCTAATCATTGATAGAAATCAATCCTTCCGTCTCTTTATCCAACCTCAAAGTCCCTCCGTCCTTATGCCTTCTATCATTCTCTGTCTTATTTATTTCTTCAATAAGTATGTGGCACAAAGAGAGATATAAAGGTGGTAAAAGATACAATCAAGATGCTTACAATATAGTGTAAAAGATAAGCTATGCATATACCAGGAAGATAAGTTAGACACAGGTGAGGAAAAAAAGAAAATGTTGCTATCTAAATCGATAAAAGTACTATAGCCTTCTAAAGGAGTAGCATAAAGATGGATGCTATTTATTTTATTTTTTAAAGATTTATTTATTTATTTATTTATTTGAAGTGGGGGCCCACCCACAAAGGGTGAGGGACTGAGTGAGGAGCCTGACATGGGTCTCCATCTCAGGACCCTGAGATCACGATCTGGGTCAAAACCAAGAGTAAGATGTTTAACTGACTGCAGCCCTCAGGCACCCCAAGATGGACACTATCTTAGAAGATACCTCCCTTAGGTCAGTTTGGAGGTGAAAGCGGAACCCTCTTGGGCATTTGGATGAGTGAGTGCAAAACTAAGAAGAGAGATAAACTGCTCTGCAACATGAGTGAGAAGAATGAGAAATTTGCACAGCAGTGAGAGGAGGGGACCCAGGGGCAAGAGAAGAGGGAGCTGTCGGGAGGCTCTGGAATGGAAGAAGTATCCGAGCACATGAAGTAGATAGAGGCTTCAGGAGAACATTGGCTAGAAAAATTCCCTATAAGTTGTTTTCTGGGCTTTGATGTAATTACCTTCTCCCTTTTCTCAGACCTCCAAAAAAAATCTGTCCGTTCCAAAGCCTTATGCTAATGGGGTTTTGGGGAAATGAAGGATGTTGAGTTCAAAGGCAGGAACCAAGAGCAATATCTTGGCAGTAAACCATTTGGTGTTGGTTCCAGCCCAGCGTCCAGCAAGCATGGCTCAGAAGAAATCAACTCTCCCTCCTGCACATCTTCCTTGACTATCCCAAAGGAGTAGGCTGGACTTTGGTGGATTTCCCCCATAACATGGGAAGGAAAGTCCAGCCATTCTTTTAGTATCTCATATAGAAAAGGCTGAAATCATCCCACAGAACTGTTTCTTGGGAGAATGAAGTGGGTTAATCTGTCAATATGTTAATATGTTCACTTGGCATACAGTAAGTGCTCAACGAGGTTTTGGTGTTATTATTTCTATTATTTGAACAGCTGCGTTATGAAATCATAAATAGATAATATATAAGACAAGGAAGAGCTATTACAGTGACACAGACTATATGGGTTCCAGGACTTTCGTGATGGGAGGGATTACTTCTGGCCTCATTTATCAGAGAAAGATTTGGGAAGGGGCTGGACATCATGCTGGGCATGTGGACTTGTTTGAGACTAATGGATAACTTCAGCTGGAAGCCCAGCTCTCTGCAGAAAGGAAAAGACAAGGGTTGAGGAAGGAGGGAGAGAGGGAGATTCACTGGGATCTGGAGACGACACTTAAGTACAGAAAAGCAGGAGTTACATTGGAAAGGCAGAACGGGCATAGACTGGGAGGGTTCGGAATGGCAATCTACAGAGTAAAGCCTCTTGGTAGGCAGCGTGCGTATGCTGCACACAGCACAGGTGTCATGGGAAGAACGGAATATCAAAATCATTGCTTTAAGGGATTGAACCTAACAGCAGAGTGCCAATAGCTGGGAGGAAGGAGTCCAGGGAAGTAAAGACTGAGGGTAATTTTTCAGTTGTTCAGGCTGGAAAAGATAAATGCAAGCATGGAGTGATGGTGGTGGGCATGCAAAGAAAGAGGCATATAGGAAAGATGTGTCAAAATAATAATCAGCAGGTTATGGAAACTGACTTGGGTTCCGGAAAAGGATGGGAGTTAAGAAAAAGAAGGTAGAAGGAAAGTTAATTATCCCACCCCAGATTTGAACCTAAAGATCTGGAAGAATGGTGGTACGGACAGGACAAAGGGTGTGAAGTACTTGGGGGAAAGGTCCTTACTAAAAGAGGGATGAGGAAAAGCCAGACCAGGAGGGAGGACAAGGGAGATCTGAGGATAGAGCCTCCAGGTGGTACAGAGGCAAGGGAAGAAGAGAGAGGAGTTTCAAGAAAGAATTCATCCACATGTTAGAGGTTTCAAGATGAAAAAGATGAGACCTGAGAAAAAGCCTCGTTAGCCTAAAGATATGGTGACTAAATTTAAAGAGGGTGATTTAGAGAGAGAGATGGCTTGTAGAGCTTCACAGAGAGGAAGAAGAGGCTGGGTGAGTATCGATTGCTTTTTTCATGAGTTTGGGTGAAAATGGAAGGGAAAAGATAGGATGGTAATTCAAGAGTAGGCAGATCTAAGGAAAGGTTTGTTACTGAAGTGTTTGTGGAGTAAGAAATATGGACATATTTTCAGGCACAAGGATCAAGGAGTAAGTACAAAGCAAGAGACTACACGTGCTGGAAGAGGATATGAAGGGGGCAGACCTCAAGAACACAAGTAGGCTGAGTCCTGCAAATCCTTCCCAAGCAGCTCTGAGGATCCAGCTGCAGCCTGCAGTGGGAATGCCTCTTCAGTGACCTTCTGTGGCCTTCTGGATCAGTCACAGAGAGAGCAGAGAAGATGGACAGGTCAGTTCCCCAGGAGGGGAAGTTGCCAGTACATGGCAGAATGTCACGAAAGAAAAATATGATGGAAAGTTGGCAAAGAAAGTATTTGAATAGCTTTCTATTTCCTCTCTCTCTCATTCTCCCTTTCAAAAAAAAAAAAAGTAAAATAAAATTTTAAAAAAGGGGGCATCTGGGTGGCTCAGTCAGTTAAGCACTTAACTCTTGATTTAGGCTCAGGATGATGTCAGGATCATGAGATTGAGCCCGGCATTGAGCTCTGCGCTGGGCATGGAGCCTGCTTAAGATTCTCTCTCTCTCCTTCTCCCTCTGCCACTCCCCTCAAAAAAAAAAGCTATCCATGGCATCTAAGTTTGATAGGAAAGTGAGAGTAACTTCAAGTAGGTGGAGGCTAAGAAAGGGGGTGTGGAAGAACTGAGGCAGGCACCCAATGGAAGCGAGGAAGAGGAGGTAAAATGGTGCTCCCCCCCAAATTCAAAATTAGAATCATCTGTTTTGAAATCAGAGAAGTTTCAGATGTAAGCAGCACAGGGTGGCTGCCCTTGTGGAAACACACGGGAGTTTGCTAAAGGGTGGTGAATGTCATTGACCTGGAGGTGCTCCCAGGAAATGAGAGGCGGGGGTCTTGAACGTGGGTATGCAGAAATTACAGAGAGGGATTGCTGAGTGAAGACTGTGAGCCAAGTGCCAGCCTTCAAAGAACAGTGGGAGAACGAGGAGTGATGAATGAGCATGGCAGGATTGAAGGGATAACAGAAGGGGGAGGATTTGTGCCTGGGGAGTAGGCATGGTGCCCAGGAGGACACCCAGAGAGAGAAGAAAAGGATCTGGATGCAGAAGCTCTTGAGAACGGAGGAGGCCTTTAACCCAAACCCCAGCTGTGCCTGCTGCTGGGTCACAGAAATGCCTCAGGGGAAACTAGCCAGGGTGCGGAGAGCCAGGAAGACCCGCATCGCCAGGGGCTGGGACCTCATCACAGTAGTCTCCTGGGCCACCAGGTGATTCTCCTTGGTCACATCTTTAAAGAGACCTGGTCTCTGTTTATTTATTCACTTACCCATCTGAGATGTTGAGTAGAAAGGCTGGGAGTGAGTCTGAAACAAGGACCATCCCTTAACTCACAGGAAAGTCAGAGGGTAGAGAAATTCAGGGCATTTCCACAAAGCCATAGTTTTCTCCTCTATCTCTATAACTAGAAAAAAAATTCCTCGGTGTATTCTCTACTCCCATTGGTTTGTTGCTAAAATGCCGCCAACCAAACCAACTAACCAAACCAAACAGGATTTTTAGTCAGATGCAGAATGCTTATGTTTAATTTTTAAAACAAGGTCTGCTTTACGTCATCCAAATAGAATAATTTCTTCCCAAAATTCTTCCCAAAGATTTTCTTCCCAAGATACATACATTTTTAAAGCCAGTCGTTCGGGGAACGTTTTTAGTTATATTCATATGGGTCTCTCATATGGAAGAGCAAGCACAGTAGAGGACGCCGAGCTGTCAGTCAACATGCAGGACCCTGGAATATACCGCCCCCTGGAGGGACCCCTGAGGAGACAGGTTTCATTTCACGTGGAAGAAGTGAGCAAATCTGACCTCGAGCCAAGGATAGCAATGCCATTTTTAAAGAAAGATTGTATTTATTTATGAGAGAGAGCGGGAGAGGGAGCACAAGCAGGGGGAGGGGCAGAGAGCGAAGCAGACCATCCCAGGACCCTGAGATCATGAGCTGAGCAGAAACCAAGAGTTGGATGCTTACCTGACTGAGCCACCCAGGTGTCCTGACAATTCTGTTTTTAATGGGAGTGATACTCATTAAGAAGAAACTAAATTGAGGTGCTATGAAGAAAATTCAAACTATTGGTCTGATAAATCTTTCCTTTATTAAAGATAGATGTGTATATTAAATTACAATTAATTGCCCCAAACTAGATATTCAGAATCCCGCATATTTAGGGGTGTTTTTATAGATGGTAGATTATGGATCTCTTACCGTAGTTTGTACTCTAATCAGACAACATCAACAGGGGCTTCCCAGACAAATGCAGCCCTTACACATGCACGAAGTGACTTGTTGGCTCGGAAGAACCACGGGAGGCCACCGGAATACATGTGCAGCAATTCTAGGGGTAACATTGACGCAGAAGTGCTCAAAACCGTGACAAAAAATGTTTCTAAATCCAAACAAACCTCAGAACTCGATTTGTGTGGCAAGCTCAGCACTGTGGCCCCCTTATGCCTTTTGAGTTTTAGAAAACACAGTTTGATTTATTAGGGAGCTAAGAAAGGCACGGCGCGGGCGTGGGGAAGGGAGCGTGGAGCCTGCCTGGGGTGCCCGGCTTCTGGATGAAATGCTGGCCTACCCTGTCATTTTCCTGCTGTCGTCTCCACCCCACTGTTTTCCGGCCTCTGTTGGACCCCCGTGCTTTTCGTCCCCTCACCCGTCCTTACCCGCCTCCCTTTCTTGTTCCCACATTCCCTTCCTGTGCCCCCTTTCCTCTCCCTTCTCCTACCCCCATCCCCTTCTCTCCCTCTCTCTCCTCACCTCCCGCATCTTCCCATTTTCTTTCATCCTTACTAACTTTGCTCCTCCTGGCTGGCCTGTCTAAAGCTTCGTTTTTCGGAATAGAGGTCATTTCCTCCGCACAAACTGGCACTTTAATCAATATCGAACAAGAGCCCTGCAATAGCTCCTGGGAAACCGCTCCACTCTGCCAGGGTGCAACCTGTAAAACCTTCATGACAATCTTATGTTTTCCTCTGAGTCCTGTGTTTTTCCCTTTGCCTAAAGGGGGATAGCTGTCTCCTGCTATCACTGAACTTCCACAAAGCCCATCCTCCTGGGCCCTGGGTCCGGGATGAAACAGACACAGTCCAGGACTTTGCAGAGTTGACAGCTCAGCTGCAGGCCGGGGACATCGGGTGGGTCTTCATCACCTTGCGAGAAGCATGGTTTGCTGAGGAAGAAAAGCAAGGGGGGCCCGAGAATCAGGAAAAAATGTTAACTGAGGGAAGTGAGATTTGAAGGTTGGGCGTTGGGGGAGGGCATGCTTCAAAGAAGGACGCCCAGTAGAGGGGAAAAGTGGGGGAGGAGGGAATGAGAAGGGGGAAAGGGTGGTGGGCTTGGAGATGAGGTGGGAGAGGTTGGCCAGCACCCGGTGCTGAAGGGGCTGGAAGCCACGCAGAAGTGTTTGGCCTTGGGTCCTAGGCCACAGAGCGAGTTGAAGCGTGTGAATCATATCAGGAGGATTTGCATTTAAAAGCAATTATTCTGATTGCGGGGAGGAGAACAGTTTGGAGGTGAGCCGAAGGTCTGCAAGAAGACCACTGGTGTGATAGGTCTGTGGTCCGTGCCTGCTCACACCCCCAACCCAGCATTTTCTGCCCCCCTTGCACCAACTTCTGGGTACACTGAGTTTGAGGCCTGACTGTCACCTCTCCAGACAAAAGGTCGACAGTCTCGCCTCTTTTTTTTTTTTAATTTTATTTATTTATTCGATAGAGATAGAGACAGCCAGCGAGAGAGGGAACACAAGCAGGGGGAGTGGGAGAGGAAGAAGCAGGCTCCCAGCGGAAGAGCCTGGTGTGGGGCTCCATCCCATAACACTGGGATCATGCCCTGAGCCGAAGACAGACGCTTAACCGCTGTGCCACCCAGGCGCCCCGACAGTCCCAGCCTCTTGATAACTCAGCTGGTTAAAACCACGCGCCCATAGTTCCAATCTTCTTCCTATAGCTTCACGGTGTGCAAAAGCTTCGCAGTTGCATAGAGACTGTATTGAAAGGGTTTAATGTTTAATGTTTTGGTTTAATGTTCTGCTGTCACCATCTTGAAATCCTTAATTTGTGGATGAGTGGCCCTGCATTTACATTTTTTACTTTTTTTTTTTTTTTTTTTGCAGAGTCCTGCAAATTATGGAGGGGGTTCTGCTTCTAGCAATCTATGGATGGAAGCCTTCAGATAATTCTTTAAACTCCAAGGCAAAATAGCCGGAGGACGTTAGCGGTTGTCCCAGGGTGAGACACAGAATGTTGCCAGCATTTCCAAAGACAGAAAGGAGAGCGTCTTTCCCTATGATGGCAAACAGACTCTTCAGTTCTGCCCTGACCTGCCTCTCTTCAGTGGCTCTGTAACACAAATGGACTGTGGCCAGAAAATGCTTCAGCCCAGTGGGAGAGGACGAGGGCATTCTCAACTTCTGCAGAGTTAAACACTTGGAGAAATTTCAGGAAGAAAACACTTGGTGAAAGGTAAAGCAAGCTGGCCCATCAGCTCCCTGACTGCTGCTTGGCTCGTTCACATTTTCATGGGTCTTAGCATGTTTCTTCTCCTCTTTCCAGTGGCCAAAGGACAAGTTTAAATTTCTTATTTCCTCTAGGGAGCCTGGAGAAAGGCAACAGGCACCAAATACAGGAAATCATGTGGAGAGGATCTCTTATTTATTACGGTTCCCATATTACTTCCCCTCCCCCAGCCTCCGCCCCCACCTCCAGCCACACTGTGTCTTCCAGCTTTTTCCTGCGGCAGAGAACAGAAGGCAGTTCACCTCTGCTCCCTGAGGTCTGCGTGAGCCCTGAGGTTCTCTGAAGTCTGGTCTCGTGAAACCCCACCCTCCTGTGGTTGTGTGATTGAATGGGAAGCCCTTGAGTTTCCCCTCACCTAAGAGGTTCTTGGGAAGATCTTCAGGACAGGGTCAAATTTTAGGAGGCTGCAAATCACAGAAGAGAAAGGTAGGTCCCTGAATTATTTTCTCCTGTCTTGACGTGAATCAAGCGGCTCTGAAGTAGATGTGTGTGTCCATATGGCTTCTCTAGTTGGTGCCGGGTTTTCAACATGTGTGTCTTGTTGAGATTTACTGATTACTGGACTGTGAGAAAAAATTGTGAGCAGGGAGGTGGCATTCGGGGTTTTTGAATTTGCATGTCTTCGGATAAAGAATGCTACCTAGCATGGTACATAAAACATGAAGCCGATTCTTATTTTCTTGGGAGGGCAAATCTCATTAGAAGTTGCATTTTTTTTTGGCTTCTGCATAAGGGGAAAAAGCTTACCTCCTGCCTTTTTTTTTTTTTTTCCCCAAAACATAGACCCCTATCATGATTTTTTTAAAATTTCTTTCTGAGGTGGGCTTTTTTTTTTTTTAATTTATTTTTTAGTTTTTTTTTTTTTTCCAGTTAAAAATGTACCAGAGTTCACAGAGGATTTCTCACAGAAATAGAAATAGGTGTTTCTAATTTAGAGTACCTATAAGTTATACGGAAACGAGCAAGCATTCTGTTCAGGATCTGGTGGACTTCCATATTAATTTTCCATGTTTGAGAATATGAAACAATTGCTCTCTCTGCGGTTTCCTGAAATTAGATGCGAGTAGTGACAATGTCTATTGAGTGATGGCTGAGAGGCTGATTTTATTTATTCTGTTGTGATAACTGGCTGCCGGGATGGTGCTCACCCCTTAGCTGGTGGGTTTCGTTGGTCGCTATTGAGAACCAAGATAAGGCATCAACAAAGACCTGGAGAGGGGTCAAGCTTTATTCAGATAACAGGACATATTTCTCTGGATTATTTTTTTTGCCTTTTTTTTAATGATTTTTTATTATATTATGTTAGTCACCATACAGTACATCCCCGGTTTCCGATATAAAGTTTTTTGCCTTTTATATCTGTATTGTTTCGTTTTTGTCTTCACAACGAGCCCTTCCTCTGGGAGAAATATTTTATGGTGACTTCACAGAATATCAGTGAATTTACAGCCATTTATTGAACATTGGCTATTTTCCCCAAGCTTATTTAGTTCAGATGCTCGTCATTTCTTGCGACTTATGAATTCTACCTTACCACAGTCTCTCTCCATTCCATCCTCCATATTCTACTATAGGGTTCTTGGGAAAATGCAATTCTGATAACGTCACTCTCCTCAGTGAAATATTTCCTCTGCACCCCATTGCTTACCTCCTTGCTACTTAAAGGGTAGTCTGTTCTGGGACCAGCTGCATCACACATCACTTGGAAGCTTATTAGAGATGCAAATTCTCCATTCCCTCCCCAGACTTAGTGAATCTATATTTTAACCAGGTCCTTGGGGGAGTCACATGCACATTAAAGTTTGAGAAGCCCCAACTTAAGGAAGGCAGGCAAGATCTTCTAAATTTATTCCTTTTTATCCCATCCAGCCTTACCTCTCACCACCCTGTCTTTCTGGCTATACGGAGCACCTTCTGTTTCCCCAAGATGTGAGAGCTCTGATGCCTACTACATCTCTGTGTGCTGTTCTCCCTGTTCAGGAGGCCGCCATTCATCTTCTCTACCCAACTTCCATTGCGGCCTGATTAGTCACCCTTCCATCCCCTCATCCAGTCCGCCTCAGACCAAGTATCTCTCAAGTCTGTGCTTTCTGACACTGGGTGAAATGCTTCTGTCATGGCCCTTAGCACATTGTAGTATGACTGCTATGCTTATTTTCATCTGTGAGGGTGACTGGGCTTTTATTTCTGAATCTAGAGCTCTTGAAGCAATGCCAGGTGCAGAACATGTGCTCAGTCCGTGTTTATTAAATTCATGAAGAAATGAAGGAACCAAAGAATGGATATTTTGACTGAAGAGCCCACATTAATTACCAGACTGTGATCTATAGTTTGAAGTTTTCCAAGGAGATTGCCAATCCCCATAATATTTTCCCATGCTGTCTTTTATGAGACTTTGTTGAATTTTTTTCACCAAGTATTTTGAATACCCACTATGTGCGATACCTTTCAGAATTTTTTTTTTTTGGTAGAGGGAGAGAGAGTACATGTGCGTGGGGGTGGAAGGGGCAGAGGGAGAGGGAGATAGAGAATCTTAAGTAGGCTCCATGCTCAGCATGGATCCCAATGCAGGGCTCGATCTCATGACCCTGAGATCATGACCTAAGCCAAAATCAAGAGTTGGACGCTTAGCCGATTGAACCACCAGGCACCGCAAGAATCTATTTCTTTATGTCTCTATGGATAGCCTCTCCCATTAGGTATTTCTCTACCAGTGCCCCTCCTGTCAGAGTCTCTAAGTCAGAGACTTAGAAATTTTTCAGCAACTAGGTACCGAGCACCTGACTCATACCAGACATTGTGCTATGTGGTTGAGGTATGATGGCAAATGACATATACGTGAGTCCCGCCTCCAGGCAGCTCCCCTTACAGAGAACACATTCATTATCATCCTCTATCCCCCTTCTCCTTAAAAGGCATTAAGGAAAACTGAAGTCTGATCTCTAATAAATATTGGCACATCCAGGTGAAGGCATTGGGCACTAGAAGGTAGTGTGATTTAGCAGAAAGAAAGCTGGATTGTGCTTCGGGGCCCTGATTTAGTCCTGTACCCGGAACTCACTTGCCGTGTGAATGAGGGTGGGGCCACATCCAGTCTCTGAACTTTGATTTTTCTCTAATGGTGAGCCAGATACAGAGCTATAAGGAAGAGAAGCTCCTGCCTTCGTGAGCCCATAGAGATGATGATGTCCAGGGAGTCTCTGCACTCACCTTCTCTTATGCTGCACGATGATTGAAAGGCAATGCTCTGTAGTACTCTGAGTCAAGCTGGCGAAGAAGAGATCCGAAGGGAGTCATCGAGTTACTCTGCCATGCTCAGCCAGCAAGCGCAGTGTGGCAGGAGTGCCTAGGGAGCAGTGCCCTGCAGCTTGAAGAGACTCACTCGCCATTAGCTGTTGGGTATAGAGCCGGTTGAAGTAGGGCAGCTAAGGAAGGAGCCTGTGTCATCCTCAGGCAACCTCTGTCTTTGGAAAGCAGCCAGAAGAAGGGAAGAATGTAGCTCTTCCAAGTAGTACGGGACAAATTTAAAAGCTTCAAGACATATAGCCAGTCCCTGACCCTCACTCCAGCAGAGTTACAAAGATTTCCCTTTTCTTTCCACCTAAAGATTTGTGTCTTAACCAGATGTCACCTAGAACCAAATGTTGGGCAGGGCATGGTATACATTGTCCCCATGCTTGGTGCTCCCATGGGACACCTGGAAAGTCTGGAAGGAAACCAGCGTCTTCTCTTTGTTCTCCAGTCACAACCACCAGCTTAGTCTGAAACAAACTGCTTGGGCAATTCCAGGTAATGACTCTTTCCATCTTCAAGCCCTCTTGTCTTGCTCTCTCATCATCTGGAGCTTCCAAAGGAAATGCCCCCTGGACCTCCTGGATTCCTTCTTGCTTCCTGTTACTTATCCATCTCTTTGCCTCCATACTTCCTGCATACCTGCCTTGGCAATAGTTGCCTTTCAGCAGCCAAAGTGTTCTCTGCGGATCATTTCCTAACCTTTCAGGTTAACATTAATCTCTGTTAGTAAGCGCAAGTTGTACCAACAAGAAGGTCAACCTGCATATGGGTTTCTAACGACCTCCCACCAATTTCACAATGTACCTGAGATCAACCTTGGCTGTACCTGGTCAACATTTCTTTGTTAATCAGAGGCATGTGGTGGGCTAGAAAGAGGGAGACCTGGTTTTGAACCTCCCTTCTGCCAATTCCTTTTGTAAGTAGCTGTGTCTTGCCAAGTCTTAGTTTCATTTCTGGAAATGCAGATAATCTTTAGTACACAAGGTCGTAGAGATTAATTAGCTTCAGTACTCATGTGTTGCCTCAAGACATACATCAGATCTTAAAAGAGGAGGCTGGCCAATGTGGTGAAAATGGGAAAATTGTCATTTGCAGACTTGTTGAAGGAACCAGGAGATATTCAAAGTAAAAAGTTGGTCTCATAGCACGTGGAGATTGCCTTCAAATATTTAAAGATCGCCCCATGATGAGTGGAAATTATAGGGTAACAGGTTTTAGTTCAATGTGTGGAAGGATTTACCCACCATCAGGACTGTCTAAAACCGGGTGAGCTGCCTTGCGGCGTGGTGAACGCCCTGTCCCAGGCGGTGCGCCAGCCCCCTGTTAGCCCACGGCCCCGCTGTTCCCGAAGGGATGCCCGCGCTGGGTGGAGTCCGGGTGATGACCTCTAGGTCCTTCCCGCTCAAAGCTACCAGGAGTCTTGTGATGTCAGTTTCCCAACCCAAACCACCAAAGGGGGTTTGCAAAAAAAAAAAAAAAAAAAAAAAAAGGGTGGATGAAAAAAAAAAAAAAAAAAAAAAAAATCAGGCTGTAGAGTGATCATAGTTGCATTTTTACTAAGTCGCCCAACATATCTGCAGCGATCATTTCTAAATAGGGTCTTTGCCACAACAATAGAGCTACAGTGGACTTCCAGGAAAAGCAAAAAAGAAATGAGAACAATGAGGTGGGAAAAGTTCACCCCAAACCACTCTTCTTGGGTTACTCTTTAACTAGATTGTGGGTTCGTTCTTGTGCTGCAAACACATTCTTATTTGATGGAAAATTGCCACATTTTGGTACATTTTCTACCAAACTAGGTTTAGGCAAGTAATAGCAAGACTCCGAGCTTTGTCTCTGATCTCTGCTCTATCCGTAAAACAGAAGCACCACTCTATGAATATGTATCCTTAGCTATTCAGAAATCTAATTTTTAACAGCACAAAATAAATGGTGCTACTGTCCTCTAAATCGTGGGGACCAGGAGTGGGAAACATGGCTCTTGTGGAGAGAGGAGAGCGGACTGGGGCTGTCTCCCTGCTCTGAGCTGAGGTCTTCAGCCATCATTCCCACCCATATTTCCTTTTCTGCTAAATGAGCCCCGTTGATTACAGCCTCTCTGCCGGTTAAGGAGCTGGGGACTTAGAGTAGAGAGAATTTAGCTCAGGTGGGTCCTAGGTGCGTCATCTATTGCTGGGCTGTCCCAGGCTTCTTTGCTAATACTTTAGCCTTCGTGGCCTCAGAAGAACTGGCTGATCATGTGTGCTTGAAGCCTCACATCTTCTGCAGTCACTCGGGGAGCGAATCAGTGTGCCATGCTCTCTTCAGTCTTGTTTTAGAATCCCAGAGCAAAAGAGCGGTGGTCCTTTCCACAGAAATGGGTAACAGCAAATGCTCCATTTTGTCAAAGCCAACTATAATATATATAATTCTCCAGGTTTACCTAGGCTTGCTTTCTTAAAAACAATGTTAAAAAATCCCTTTGAAATATAATCAACTGTGCATGGCAAAATCATAGCAACCCATGCAGACCAGTGTGTTTATTTTTAGACGAACATCAGCCTGGCCAGCATAGCAAAGCAACTGTCTAATGTCCAAACTATGGCCCTGGGAATTTCCTCTAACAAGGCTGTGTTTCCGTGCATTGTTACAGTACAAAGGGCAGGAGGCCTGAGTGGAAGGCTCATGGTAACCCCGCCCAGAGAGAGATCTGGAACCTGTCATTCCCTCAGTCTACATGGTCCTGAGTGCCGGGGTCAACATGGAGGTCGCCCGCCAGCTCTGGGCAGATGCAAATGAGTAGACATGTATGATTATTTCATCTAAAAATATCCCAGAGACCCGTGATGGCATTTCAAAAGTAAAGGCTCAACTTTCTATTGGCAGCCAAGGATCTAATCTTCACCTGTGCTGTGAAGTGGATTCTGGTCTAGCTCAGAAACAGGGATGCTATTCAAAGATCCTGCATTTGACCACAATTAACAAAGGAGTTGTCAATCATTTTGTAGTAAAAAAGCATCCATGCACATTCATATAGACACACACACACACACACACACACACGGAGAACAGGTATCAGAATCACCCGGATCTTTGCTATTATCCTAGGCCGGTTTCTGTTCCTTGATTTATTTATCTACAAAATGGGTGCAACAAAACTCATGTCCTATTAGTTTTGGGAAGGAATAAGGTACAATATTACAAATAAACTGACTCAAACTAGACTTCTGCTAAAGTTTTGCATTTGGGGCCTAATATGCTTTGAGCACCTTACAAGAAATTACTGTCAAAATACTTACCATCAAATCTCCGGAGGTTTTGGTTGTTGTTGTTTTGGGGGTTGCTTTTTTGGTTTTGTTCGTTTGATCTTTTCTTATTATTTTTTTGCCGCTAGAGAAAAAGAAGCCTAATCTGTTACTTCATTGGCAGGTGTTCTAGTCGAGTTGTCCTGTCTTTGTCAAGCTGTCCCTAACGCTGGGGAAAGTCGCTGCATTAGTACTCGAGGTTGTAACACTTAGGGTTGTATCTGGGGGTCACTGTGGGAGATGAAGGGGTAGGTCTCAGGTCAGCATGTGGCGGCCTCAACCCACTCTTTGTAGGGTCTGCGACCTGCATTCCAGCAGCACTGTGTGGGGCTGGGGCCCCTGCCAGATCAAAGGCCCGAGGGGCAAGGGGACACAGGGCAGCCCTGAGCTGGGATTGTGGGACTCCGCTAGTAGGTGGATGTCCAGCCCCCCCTCCAGGTCTGCAGATGCAGGAAAAGGTGTTCTAGCCCTTTGGTGAAAATGCGAGAATGTTGTGAAAAACGCCTTTATGGATTGTTTTGTTTGCAAGTGTTTATTATCAGACACCCCTCAGGAGTTCACAGGGCAGGTTGCGAATGTCCGAATGTCAGAAGTGGGGCCTGGGAATTTCCTTCTACAAAGGCCCTGCTTCCTCTCTTTGTTAGTCCTCAGAGAACAAGTGGAAGCATTACTAGAGATCCTGACTTAACCCTTTCTCCTGTCCACCCCTCCCGTGTCCCCACATCACAGAACAATCATGCTTCCAGCCTGTTAAGAAGCAGAGAAATTTCGGGGCCCGTGTGTGCACCTGCAGATTTACGTGCATGTGTGCATGTGTGTGTCAGTGTGTGTGTGTGTTGGTGAGGAAGACATAGATAATAAAGCACAAAGCGTGTCATTTTAAAAGCTTTCATTCAGTATCATAACATGCACCCCATCATGGTTTAGACCAGGTAAAATTTCTACTTTCTTTACCATCTCTGCTTTCCTGTAAAAAGGCTGACCCAGGTTTAGTTCCCTGTCCCCGGAGCAGGACCCTTCTAGAATGATAGTTGCTGTTCTCATCTGGGATCCGCTTATTGCCTAACGTGGGACACCATGATTTGAAGAAGCAATCAACCCAGTGGTTTATTGACCTTACGCTACATACCTAAGCTCTACTGGGCACCAAGGGGAAGCCGAAGTTCTGCCTGTGAGAAATGTCAAGAATATGTAACATTTACACACATATATAGACACACACTCGTGTGTTATAAGTGAGGATGCAAAGAAGCCAGCTAACTGTAGAGTCTACGTCTGGGGCGATCAGAAGAGTTACACGAACTCTCACCCAGCTGGAGACTCTAAGTATCTCCAGGGACGTTTTCACAGTGTCTCCACTGTCCACAAATCTCCAAACACCAGCATGACCGAGTGCATGAGTGCACATAGCCACACATGCGTACATTCTTGCACCCACACGCATCACTCCCAGGAGATAGCGTGCCTTCCCAGAGGAAATAACTCCCTTGCTTTCTCACACCAACTCCATGAAAGGATCAGCTTCAACACCCATCTCTTCCTCCCCCTTTCCTGTCTCAAGAGATGACCTTTCCCGCATCCAGAGCTCCGCTCTCCTCGCCCCCTCCATCCCCCCACCAACCCCAGTGACCTCACTACTGTCCTCTCTGATTGGCTCTTTCCCGTTATCCTTGAATCCTACACAGGTCCTTCTCATTTGAAAACAACAGGAACAGCAAATCTTCCCCAACCCCATACTGCTTCTCATCTTCCTTTGCTTTTGCCAAATACATTTTTGAAGAATTTTGGATGTGCCCGTCTTCACGTCATCACCAAGCACTCACCCTGCAAACCGCCAGGTCTGTCTTCTCATCTGCCCTCCCCCGTACACGCTGGTGAATGCTCTTGCCCAGATTCTCTCCGACCTCTGTGTCCCTGAACCTATCGCATTTCATTGCCCACAGCACCTGTTCTTGACGACAGCCTCCCCCAGTCTAGTCCCTGCCTGCTGGGGCCCCACAGTCTCCCTCCTGCTTCTCTCACTGAGCCTTCTCCGTTTTCTTTGTAAGTCCTTTCCCTCTGCTGTGTCCTCACCTTCCCGATGGCTGTGATCTGGACCCCCTTCTCTTCTCCATCTACACCACCTCCCCGCCGCACTCCATTTCTCTGTCTAGAGTCCTCTTTTCTCCTTTCTTCGTCAAGTAAACTGTTTGCCCTCCAGAGCCCATTTTAAATGCTACCCAGTGACTTCTTTTTGAGGGCCCCCCATCCATGTGCACAACTCACCTCTCTTCTAGCTGTTGGCACAGCAGTTCCCCAAGCCTCTGTTAGAGGTCTTGTGTATTTGTATTCACAGCAGTCGTTCACTTGCACGTTCTCCCAGGAGGCAGGGGTGACGTCTTACTCATCCTTTTATTCCCAGCCCCTGGCTTGGTACCCAGCACAGGTTTTCAACCCATGTTTGATAGAGAATTGGGAATGTAAAAGTATCCTTTCACAGACATTTTGGTAAGCTCATCCCTGAGCTTGAATAACACCTGTACTGTTTTGTTATGGATGTATTAGGAAGCTTTGCTTTTAATATAATTTTTAAAAAGATTTATTTATTTATTTATTTATTTATTTGAGAGAGAGAGGAGGAGAGGGGCAGAGAGAGACCAGCAAATTCCCCTTTGAGCACAGAGCCTGATGCAGGTCTCAATCCCAGGACCCCGAGATCATGACCCGAGCTGAAATCAAGAGTCGGACGCTCAACCCAGAGTCACCCAGGCGCCCCTGATTTTAATATAATTTTTAAAGCTAAGCTATGCACATTTAGGATACTAACAATACTTCACTTTTCCCCCAAAATCGAAATCACAATTCTTAACCCTTCCTATTTGAGTTTTCAGTCCCTGTTTAAGTGACAGCTTGGACTTCATGTTGAATTTAAATTTCCCTCGGGGAGAATTTGTGAATGTGTCCTGAACGACAGTGTAAGTTCATGCACCTGAAGGGGGGGCCGTGTTAGAAGAGCACCGACAGTTTGTCGAGGTCGCCGCTTCACGGGGAGGCTGGCATTACGTAAACCGCACCTTCAGACCATTTGAAGCCAGAGAAGGATTCGCACAGTTGTCTGCAGGAGGACTGCGGAAGCCTGCACCCGCGGTCGGTGCAGAATCCAGCCGACCTCTGTCCCCCGGGAGCGTGCCGGGCAGGACCGCGCTTCGAGGACAGAGCCTGAGGCTCCCCCAACTCCGCATCCTCCCCGGGGCCAGCAGGAGAGACTAGGGGACTGCGCGTTATTTTGCAGACTCTCATCCCCTTAAAATCTCTATGTTGGGTTTTTGTGATAATGTGTGGAAAATATGAGCACAAGAGAACTAGCCATCGCCCGCAAACGGACTAGAGCACTGGGCAAAACACAGATAGCCAGGCTCCACCCGGACCTTTTCCCACCTGTGTGTGCAGGCAGGTGGGAATGAGGCCGGGGTAGGGGGCAGTGTGCAGAGTACAGGCTTTTCAAACAGCATGCGAGATGGTGCTTCCCAGGTCTGACGCACACCGAGCTGTGCCGCAAGTCACAATATTTAGAAATATCTGCCAGCTTGTGTTTAGAAAAGTGTTTGCGCTGGTGGCGTAAGGGGCCCCTCCCTGCATTCCTCTGGGCAGGTTAATAGTTTGGCCATCTGAGCTCATCTTTGCAGGGACCTTCTTCCCGGCAAAGTTATAACCCTTCTCTGAGCTACAGGTTTGGAGGAGAATCCTACACTGCTTTGTACCATGGCTCACAGAATCATGTGTTTAACTCTTGGTGTCTTTATGTCTTGGCAGTTTGTCTTAGAGCACAAAAGAGTGTAGTGACAGGACCTGGGATTGGGGTTCGGATTCTGGCTCAAATTCTTCACTTTGTTTGCCCTCCAATCTGTATAGTTTTTAAACGAGGCTTGGCAAATTGATGGACTGTTCTAAGCCTCCCTCTCTCCGACGGGGGTGGCTAAGTGGTTTAAAGATTGTTGTGAAAATTAAATGACATCGTGCATGAACAATTTCTTAAAAAGGGCTCAGCCTAGACCCTGTGGCGGGGTTGGTTCTCCCCTACAGACAGCGATTAATAATAACAACAGAAATATCATCGACACCAGCAACTGAGGAACAGAGAGATTAAATAATTTGCTCAAATTTACATAGCTAGTAAAGGGTAGAACTTGGACTTGAACCCAGGTACTCCCGTGCTAGAGCCCATGCTCTTAACCTCTTCCAGCACCTCTGATCCTGTGCCATCTCGACGATTCATTCATAACAAACATTGAGCGCTCGCCTACTCTGTGCCCAGCACTGGCTGGTGCCGGGCACTCCACAGTAGACAGATGGGGTCCTGCCTTGGGCGTGAGGGTGGGGAAAGGGGGGATCACAAATAGACCATTCCAGGGCAGTGCGGTAAGGGCTTTGACAGAGGGCAGCGAGGGACAGAGGTGTACCAGAGGGAGTCAGAGGCAGCCTCTCGCAGGGAATGACCTTGACCTGGACCTTGAAGGCCAACGGGAGTTAGACAAGTGAAAATGGAAGAAGGAGGCAGTTCTGGGCAGAGGCTGGAGAACACAGAGCTTGCAGGGCACTGAGGGGATTCCAGGGGAGAGAGGAAGATGAGGACAAAGTGGCAGAGGGAGGTGAAGCTGGATATGTAGGCAGAAGCCCTAAAGATTAAGGGTTTTAGCTGATGGTAATTGTGTCATTTTGAGAAAAGGAGAGATTCTCCGTGAACTAAGCCAGCAACTCCCCAATCTGTCAACGTTTCTCTAAACATACATGGAGCTTTTGATTCAACAGGCCTAGGCCTGGGGACTAGGCAACAGTATTTTTCTCAAAAAAAAAAAAAATCATGCTCTATCTCGTGGTTATTAAACTTTTGTGCACCTCAGAATCACCTCTGGAAAGCTTGTTTAAACACTGATCACTGGGCCCACCGCCCAGGATTTTAGAACCTGGAGGTCTGGGTGGTCTCAAGAATTGGCATTTCTAACAAATTCCCCCGGGTGGTGTTCGTGCTACTGGTTTGTGGTCCTGCAGAGCAGGATCTCTGATCATATAGCCAAGAACTTAGACCAAATTATTTATTCGTGATTCTTTTTTAAATTTTTAAAATTTAAATCCAATTTAGTTAACATATAGTGTATTATTAGTTTCAGAGGTAGAGTTCGGTGATTCATCAGTTGCATACAACACCCAGTGCTCATCACATCACGTGCCCTACTTCATGCCCATCACCCCGTTACCCCATCCCTCCACTCTCCTCCCCTCCGGCGGCCCTCAGTTCCTTCCCTATAGTTAAGTCTTTTAATAGTTTGCTTCCCTCTCTGTTTTCATCTTATTTTATTTTTCCTTCCCTTCCCCTATGTTCATCTGTTTTGTGTGATTCTTTTAAGGAAAGGTTTTGTTTTGTTTTGTTTTAAGATTTTATTCATTTATTTGTCAGAGAGAGAGCACAAGCAGGGGGAGTGGCAGACAAAGGGAAAAGCTGGCTCCCCGTTGAACAAGGAACCCTGTGCAGGACTTGATCCCAGAAACCTGGGATCGAGACCTGAGCCAAAGGCAGACACTTAACCGACTGAGTCACCCAAGCATCCCTGTTTTGTGTGATTCTTAAGCTGCATTAAAATTTGAAAACTCCTTCTTTTCTCTAATGCTCCTTTAACTTCTGAATGTTTCTGTAGTTGAAGAAACTTTAATCCAAATATTCCCGAAATTCTGGTTGATTCTGATCTGTAAGTGGTCAAAATACGGTGACTTGTAGGTTTCATTGGAATTTCAAAAATCAACCCTTTGAAACTTCTGTTTGCAAAGCAGGAAGTCATTTGTTGCCCAGAGCAAACACTTATGTGAAGGGTTTGCCCCTTTGGAGGCTTAGAGCCTCAGCTTTGGAGCACGTTTCTCTACCTTTTAAAACAGTTTGAATCTGAGTCTTTACGGAATGGGCTGTGAATGTGAAAATAGGCGACCTGTGTCTTTGAGTGTGGCCAGCTGGCTAAGGCCAACAGATAGCCCAACGGTTGTTATTTCCTCCCTGATAGATAAGGCAGGAAGAGGCTGGGGAATACAAAGTCACCTCAAACAAGGGAGGAGTGAAAGGATGGATGGAGAAGAAAGGATCCTGGGAGCTTCATGTTTCCCTCTGCTTACAAAACAAAGCAAAACAAAAAAACCCTACCTTTCTTAATGTCGTTGCCACAAACTAAATTTTTCACACCAAAGACTGAGAAGAAAAAAATTGGTGTGCAAAATAGCAAGTGGCCAAATTAATAATTATTAACACAAGTGATGGCTCAAAGTGAGGCTCCCAGGAGCAGAAATAGACACAAGTCATAAAAAACCAAGTTTCTGTGAGGGTTTGATGAGCTATCCAGTAGCTTAAATTTCTTTATCCATAGTATTTTTTTTTAAAGATTTTATTTATTTATTCGACAGAGATAGAGACAGCCAAGGAGAGAGGGAACACAAGCAGGGGGAGTGGGAGAGGAAGAAGCAGGCTCATAGCGGCGGAGCCTGATGTGGGGCTTGATCCCAGAACGCCGGGATCACGCCCTGAGCCGAAGGCAGATGCTTAACCGCTGTGCCACCCAGGCGCCCTCTTTATCCATAGTATTAAAATGCAAACACCATTCTGAATAACTCAGAGCATCTAGACATCCTCATCCATCCAAAGCAGATTCAATTCCATTAACGGTCTCTGTTGCATATAGAACAAATGGGCTAAATACACATTGTAGGATTTTTTCAATACTACCCTATTTTGCCCCTTAGTTTACCAGTGAAATTAGTGGAGTTCTGCATTCCATATCCTCACAACAAAATTCCACATTTAACGAAAGTCACCTTTGAGTTTTGAAGCGATGAGTTCAAGGGAGAGTTACTAAAAATAATTAAAATGAGCAGTAATTGTATAAAAAGGAAATTAGCAGAACATGACTTTCATTGAGCCCAAGGAACAATAAATTTGGATTAATTTGCTCTTTCCCCTCATTTATTTAATTTCTACATAGGGATTTTAGTTGAAGTCCCCCAAAGTTATCAGTTTGTTTGTCTGCTTAGTTGCTCTGAGCTCCCACAAGCTCACGGGGCAGCCAGTGTCCTCCCATTTCCTGATGCCCCCGCCACAACTTTGAACTACCTCGGTTCCAATCCCTGCCTGCAGTCAATCCGGACCGCTGGAGCTTGACCAGTCAACACCTATTAAAGCAAGATTTCCACCCCTACAGGTAGTTAAGATTCACACACACACACATACACACACACACACACACACACACACACACACTTTATTGCCCTTCTGCTTTATGTTGCTACATAGCACTTTTGCTCATCTGATATATAACTTATTTGTTTATTGTCTGGATTACTGGCAGAAAAGAAATGATGGTGTCAAAGGCTAACTGAAAAGCTGTAGGCAGTTAAGTCAACAGGACATGAGCAGACATCAAGAAGCCCATGGTCGTGTCCCCCAGGGCACAGAGGGGCAAGAAGTTTGATGTTGGGGTGTCAGAAGAGCCTGGCAAGATCTGCGGCTGGCATAGGCGTTCCCCAGTACTGGCCTGAGGGTGGAGGAACCCAGCGCTGTCCAAACTGCAGCCTGGCAAGGAAGGGAGGGAGCAAATACCTGGCTCCCCTTTCTTTCCATCCTGCAGTCTCCTGCTGGGATCTCCCACCTTCCCATTCTTCCCACTGCCCTCCAAGATGACAAGGTGCTGCAGGATGTGGGATAGACCTCCTGCGCACAGAGCAGGGGAGAGAAAGGTGGAGAGGGACCTGGAGGCTCGCCAGCACTCTTCCCCAACTAGATTGTAAACTCCTACGGGACAGCTATTTAAGTCACTGCTTATCTCCACGGGGTAGGTTAGTGTCTGGAGCATTGGTTTTCGTCGATATTTGCTGAATGAATGAAGATGTATGGCTTACAAGAAGAAACACATGAAAAGAGGATTTGAGTAACACAGAGTGTGCGAAGCACATCTGCACCGTGGCTTTTATCATCTTTAAATCCACCCTTGCTCATAATGCTTTCGTGGGAAGGGATGTTTTGAAGGGCAGGCAGACCTGGCAGAAAAGAAGGAGAGGATACCTGGCATCTAACTGCACACATATTACACTAATAAGTTATCCAGAAGTTCACTTTATACATTTCTAAACTCTTGCTCGCCGCAGAGCTAGGTTTGATGAACGATAGATGGCCCCCAGGGCTGTCCATCCAGCAGCACAACTACCATGGTCTGAAGGCGGTGCTCTGGGATCCACAGACGCTAGGGTCCCGGGAGCGGTCGGCCCCCAGCCACCCCACCCCAGGCAGGACACAGGGCCTCGGACATGAGGCAGTTCTGGGTTCCATCCTCTCCAAATCAGCTCTGAGACGGAGTTTCTTTTTTTCTCTCTCTCTTTTTTTAAATTTATTTTTTTATAATAATTTTTTATTATGTTATGTTAGTCACCATACAGTATAGCCTTAGTGTTTGATGTAATGTTCCATGATTCATTATTTGCGTATAACACCCAGTCTCTTTTTTTAAATTTAAATTCACTTAGCCAACTTACAGTACATCATTAGTTTCCAATATAGTGTTCAATAATTCAACAGTTATGTATAACTCTCGGTGCTCATCACGTCACGTGCCCTCCTTAATGCCCATCACCCACTTACCCCATCCCCCACCCACCTCCCCTCCAGAAACCCTCAGTTTGTTTCCTAGAGTTTAGAGTCTCTCATGGTTTTTCTTCCTCTCTGATGACTTCCTATTCAGTTTTCCCTCCTTTACAGTATGATTCTCTGGGCTGTTTCTTACATTCCACATATGAGTGACTTTCTTATACTCTACATAGGAGTGAAACCATCTGATAATTGTCTTTCCCTGACCGACTTATTTTACTCAGCATAATACCCTCCAGTTCCATCCACATTGAAATAAATGGCAAGATTTCATCCTTTTTGATGGCTGAGTAATATTTTATATATATATATATATGCGCCACATGAGATGGAGTTTCTTGTCTGTAAAATGGGACAACAATGGCTCCTCCCTTTCAGAGCTGTGGAGGCTTGCTTGGAGCTTGACCCACGGCCTGACAGCGTGTAAACACTTGGTAGTAACTGGAAGGATCATTTCTTTCTTTCTTTTTTTTTTTAAAGATTATTTATTTATTTATTTATTTGACAGAGAGAGAGAGACAGCCAGTGAGAGAGGGAACACAGGCAGGAGAAGAGGGAGAGGAAGAAGCAGGCTCCCAGCAGAGCATGGAGCCCGATGTGGGGCTTGATCCCAGGGACCTGGGATCAGGCCCTGAGCCGAAGACAGACACTTAACCACTGAGCCACCCAGGCGCCCCCGGAAGGATCATTTCTGGTGCAAGATAGGGGCTTCAATCTTGAGAGCGGAAGGTGGAAGGCTCTGCTTTCTGCGTTGGAGCCATTCCCGCATGGTCTTGATTAGAGAGGGGGAGTCAGGAGGTAATAGCACAGCCGGCCCCAGAGGACTGCTTCACCCCCAGCCCCAAGCAGGGCTTCCTGCTTCCTTCCTTCAAGTCAAGTGAAGCTGAAGCTGGTTTCCCTTCTGACCCCTGGTCAGAGCCACACACTTCTTTTTTTTCAGGTGGCCTGGGAGGCTCAGAACCGTGCTGAGAAAGAGGAGTGTGTGGCTCTTCCTTCCTCTGGCCGGGGAGCAGTCTCCAGAGGGAGCTGAAGTGAGGAGCAGGTGGGGGCCTCGGGGCAGGGGGAAAGGCGAGGTCATCTTCCCTCGGAGGAGATGGGAAATGCCTTGGTGAGTCTTGGAATTCACAAGGGCTTCCTTCTCCGGCTCTCCCCCACTTCTCTTTGGAACGGCTTCCTCCGCCCTCTTTGAGTCTGTACCCCTGAAAGGACTGCTCCCAGATGATGCTAGTGAATGAAGAGAGAAGGAGCAACCCTCAGACACCAAGGTCTCCCAGGCTTGAGTGAGGAGTTTGCAAGAGACCCTCTGGACTTGGTGGCCCCAAGGGCGGCATGTGGGGGGACCCCCTAGTTGCAGGCAATAAGGTGATACCCCATCTGTAGAGAGTTTAAAATCAGTCATAAAACCACTAAAAGCCTTTTTTTTTTTTTTAAGATTTTATTTATTTATTCGACAGAGATAGAGACAGCCAGCGAGAGAGGGAACATAAGCAGGGGGAGTGGGAGAGGAAGAAGCAGGCTCATAGCAGAGGAGCCTGATGTGGGGCTTGATCCCATAACGCCGGGATCACGCCCTGAGCCAAAGGCAGACGCTCAACTGCTGTGCCACCCAGGCGCCCCACTAAAAGCCTTTTAAAATATTATCACCACATGGTAGCAATTCCAACACCGTTGGTGACAAAATACTCTTCCTAAAAAATCTTTTCTTGGTCTAACTTCTAAAGGAGGGCTGCCTTCACGGGTGAATTTCAGCCATATAAGTTCCTAATGATTGTACTTTTATTCCTTAGTTTTAAATAAAGATTGTATTCTATCTAGAAGTTAATTTACAAAACTCTCAGTCGGACAGTGACTCCCAGCACAAAGGGACTCAGCTGCACGTGCTTGTTTCCTTGTAAGTGTCTGAGCTTGTTTCAAGTGCCTCTAGCCCCTGGGCGTGACATGTCCCCCGCATTTGAACAGAGAGAAAAAATAAACAAGGGTTAGCACGGTGGTTGTATAGACGAAGAAGCTGAACGGGAGTTGCTTCAACTCTATTACTCTATGGGACCACATGGAGTTTTTATTTGTGTTTAAAATTTAAAATGGTGAAGGGTTGCCTGGCTGGCTCAGTTAGTTAAGCAGCCAACCCTTCGTTTCAGCTAAGGTCACGATCTCAGGGTCCTGGGATCGAGCCTCCCATTGGGCTCTGAGCTCAGCGGGCAGTCTGCCTGGGATTATCTCCCTCTCCCTATTCTTGTGCTCACTTGCTCACTCTCTCTCAATAAATAAATAAATAAATAAATAAATAAATAAATCTTCAAAAAGATTTTTTTAAATAAATAAATAACATTTAAAACAGCGAAGGAGAGTACGACCTGCAAATTTTATTCTTTGCATTTGGCAGATGCAAAATTCACCTCCCCCTTAAGTGTTCTATTGAATTTTAATATTTTAAAGTGAAATGCTTTCTTTTTTAGCTGTTTTAAATCTGAATAAGTTAATCAAGAGAATAAGGATTATTACTGAAAATAAGGTTCTCATCGTTCTCATACTCAAGAGGGAGGCATCAGTAAGAGATCTGGTGCAGACATCAACCATGCCCGATGCCTCCACGGTCCAGAATTCCCTGCACTGATCACCACCTTCTTCACTCTGATTTTGCGATGCACAGAAGTAGGTGTGTGTGTGTGTGTGTGTGTGTGGGGGGGGGGGTGTGTTTAGGGAACCAATTCTCTCTTTAAGTCATTTCTTGGTTCCTGGAAAATTTCGTTTAATTAATTAATTTATTTATTTTTATTATGATATGTTAGTCACCACACAGTACATCATTAGCTTTTGATGCAATGTTCCATGATTCATTGTTTGCGTCTAACACCCAGTGCTCCGTGCAACACGTGCCCTCCTTACTACCCTTCGCTGGGCTAATCATAAAAGTATACGCAAATATTGTTCCTCTTAGAGCACGTAAATAATCCCTGGGCGGGCTCCTGATGCAGAAGGTGACTCTAGCACTTGAGAAGGGACAATATGGGAGCATTTCTAACCTACTAGTAAGAGATGCCAGGGCCAGAGGTCCTTCCTAAGAGCGCCCACACTCAGTGAGAGCTCAGCGGGTTCAAGTAAACAGTCCCAGACGCAAGTACACCGAAGTGTGCACACGTTCTGCCACGTAAAGCACAAAGGCCAGCTCTTGATGGCCCTAATGAAAATGGAAAGTTGAACAGCATGAGAGGAATTCAGGAAAGGACTAAAAATAATACATGGTTTTCCCTCTGTTAATGTTCCAGGTCGAATGAGGCAAACTTAAGGAGTGTGGGCCCGGAATAATCATGTAATTGTTGACATGTAGCTGTGTTCTGTGTGCTATGTATCAGACCTAAAAATAGCTTAGTGGTCCCCGGAGGCAGACTTTAATTTGTAGAAGGCAATGTAGTTAGGAGAGGTCTCGAACTTGGAAACTTGGACCCCTCATTGTCCTGGGGCGGGCTGTTGGAGCTGTGGGGGGGTGGGCAACTTTCATGACGCAGGATGACCGTGTGCCCTGACAGTAGGCCATTTCAAAGGACAGTAGCCACGACCGTGAACACCGTTCCCCGAATCTCTTACCCATCTCTTTCTGAAAAACTCAAAAAGTACAGGCTAGTATCCAGAGCACCTTGCCTTTGGGTTACCAACTCGACGACCAGGCCGCCTAGAAGCTCAGACAGACTCGGAGTTTGCCATAATGTTATGGGAAATGAGAAGAGATCAGTGAGTAAACAGGGTACCAAAGCAATGCCGTATCCTCGGCTTAGATTTGGGGAGACAGGAAGACAATAAATCTACGCATAAACCACTCAAAGTGAACAACGAATGCTTTTCCCCAACATTAAAACAAACAACGTGTTTTGAACAGGAGCCATTTTCCTGAGTAATACAGGCACTATCTGGGAATTACGTGCCCTTAACATTTTCTTTAAAAGTAATTTACTACAGGGCTGCATGGGTGGCGCAGTCCGTTAAGTGGCCATCTCTTGATTTCAGCTCAGGTCATGGTCTCAGGGTCCTGGGATTGAGCCCCGCGTCGGGCTCCCTGCTCAGCACTGAGTCTGTTTGTTACTCTCCTTCCCCCTCTGCTCCTCCCCTCGCTCATGCTCTCTCTTTCAAATAAATAAGTAAAATTTTTTTAAAAAAGTAATTCACTACAGGTAATTTAAAACGTGGTGTTCTTGGTTTAACAAGTTAAGTGTGAAGTGTTTGGGTTCTCGAAGCTCAGTCATGAGCTCTGTTGTTTTTTCAGCATTCCACATCTCTATGCTTCTCAAAGGCACATTCTGCCTTTCCCCAGGGAGTTTAACTTAAGAAGTTTTGATTAACTTTCATGTGTTGCTTCATTTTCCATTCTCACCACTGCTGCCCCCAATTTTATGCTTCTCCTCAGCGGCCCTGGATTTCGGAGCCTTTGTTGCTCTTCCTAGACGTAGGCGGCGTCAGCCAGTCTTTCTGATTTCTTTCTCAAGCAAACACTGTCGTTGTGCCTGACATATTATGTATTCTTGAAAGGACATTTAAAAAGAATGCATTATTCTTTTGAAGAATCGAGAGAAGTGTTAGTCCAGGGACAGAACTGTTAGACATGATGTTGGAGCCAGGAGTGGTGACTCTGGATGAGGTGAGATGTATACTTTTGTGGGTGGCAAGTGTTACCACAAAGTGGCCTTCTCTGGCCGACTCGAGCTGATATTGGCCTATTGGTGTCACCTCCATATTGCGGGTCTTGGCAATTTTACTGAGCATCGGTTATGTGCCAGGGATTTCTAGCTCTGTCTCAGAAATTACTTCCACTCTTTGGCCAAGATGCTGGAGTTCCTTCCCGTCCATGTAGGGGGACTCCTGTAACCCTATTAACAAGCAGGGCATCACGCAGGGGGCATTAGTATGCACAGTATTAGCAAAACCATGCTGTGACCTTGCTTTTGGAAATACTGGACTCGCCAGATGGTGTGCATCTAGCCAGCTGAAGAAGGGAGGAGGATAAAACCAGTCTCCCCTTGATCCATTTATTCATTACACAAGTTTTAATTGAACACCTATTAGGTTCCTTTTCACTGTACCTAGTATTTTAGTTCATATTTTCTTTTATAATCCTATTTCCAAGTTAATAATTTTTAACTAATTTTTTAAGAGAGAGAGAGAAGGAACGTGCTTAAGTAGGGAAAGGAGCAGAGGGAGAGAGAGAATCTTACGCAGGTTCCATGCTCATCGTAAAGCCTGACGTGGGGCTCCATCCCACAACCCTGAGATCATGGCCTGAGATGAAATCAAGAGTCTGATGCTTAACCAACTGAGTGGCCCTAGTGAATAATTTTTAAAACTAATAGTTTAAAAATAGTTTTTAAACTTTCAGTTCTTGAGTGTTCAATTTTCTGCTTTCTTAAATACATCCCTAACCCAGGTTCATAGCTGCCATAGGAATAAAATTTAGGGAGTCCGTGAATTTGAATGAGAAAATACCTTTATTTTCACCAACCCCCAATTATAATTTAGGACTTTCTTTAATTAGGAACATAGGCAGCAAACCACCACAGTATTAGCTGTACCTATGACTTTGTCACCAATAGAAATCCCAGATATTTTCATATCACATTTCTAGGTTGCAGATCCTCAAATTCCAGTTTGTTCTTATTACTACTTAAAATTGTGTAATTATATTAAACCTGCCTCATTAACTCTTTTAATTGAAAACATTAACAAAGTAGTAAATATATTACTAAGCCACACTGTGTTTTGATATTTTGATAACTATATTGCAACGTAATTATTTTCCTTTGTAATCCTGTGTATTTTGCTTTATGCAAAAATATAATTCTTAAAAACATAATTCTGAGAAGGATCGGTAGTCTTCACCAGATGGCCAAAGGAGTCCATGGCACACAAGAATTTTTTACCCTGTTTTACTAGTGCTTCCAGCCAGAGTCAGTGAGACACAAACTTTTTCAGTCTTCACATGTCTAAAAATATCTTTACTTTGCTCTTGTCCGTGAATGGTCTTCCAAGTATGGAGCCAGATGATGTCACCCTGGAAGAAAGCACAGGTGAGAAAGGACAGTGGGATCCTGGACCCCACATGGGGCATGCCAACTTTTAAAGATCAGACAGAGGAAGCAAGGCCATGGAGGTTGATAGGAGGAACCAGGGGTGAGAGGGGAGGGCGGTAGGAAGAACACCAGAAGAATGGTTGCCATAGAAGCCAGAAGAATATGGGGTTTCAAGGAGGGAGTGGCCAACTCTCTCCAGTGGTGCTCCAGGATCAAGGAAGGTGAGAACAGTGAATGGACCGTTGACCAAGGTGACGTGGAAACCATGGTGAGCACCATGAAAGCTGCTTTGGGCAGTGTAGTAGACCCTCGAACAACACGGATTTGAACTGCACAGGTCCATTTATACATGGGTGTTTTTCGAGAAATACATCATTGTAAATCTATTTTCTTCTCCGTAAGATTTTCTTAATAACATTTTCTTTTCTCTAGCTTCCTTTATTGTAAGAATACAGCATATAATACATACAATGTACAAAATCTGTGTTAATCAACGGTTTATTTAATTGGTAAGGCTTCTATTCAAGAATAGACTACTGGTAGTTATGTTTGGGGGGATTTTCAACTGACCAGGGGGTCAATGCCCCTAACCTCCACATTGTAAAAGGTCAGCTGTCCCAGTGGAGGAAGACTGGCTTGACTGATTTTGGGACCAGAGAAGAGGAGTGAGAATACGGAGACAAAAATCTATGTATTCAGCTCTTTGCTTCAGCTTTGCTGTAATGGGGAACAGGAAAACGCTGCCGTCAATGGAGACAGAGAGAGAGACGTATGTCAAAGCAAGGCTTGTAAAGAGAGTTTCTGGAACATGTTTCTGTGCTGCTGGGACTGATCCAGTGCTGAGGAAGTAAGAGGAAATGGGACCCAGAGCCAAGTGGAGGAAGAGGCAGGCCAGAAGGAGCAGGGACGTGTCTTCTCAAACCAGAGGGAGGGCCAAAGAAGACAGTGCAGGTGCAAGAGGGGGTTGGAAGTTTACGTGTAGGAGGATGAGGGTTGCCACTCGATTGATTCTGTTTTCTCAGTGAAGTATGAGGCAAGGCTACTGCAAAGAGTGAGGAGAGAAGAGGAGGTGTGAAATAGCCATTTTGAGGAGTGAGAAAAATCACATAAATAATGAGAACGTCAGGCTATGTGACTGTAGCAATTCCACCAACAATTGGCAGGATTGCTGTCCGTGAGCTGCAGGTCTGCTCCCAGACACGATGAGAACTGCTTTTGGAAATACTACCCCCATATTCCCCACTTCTCTCTAACCTCATTGCCCTTCCTTTATCTTGACTCTCTTCCATATAGAAGCTTCTTTGATGACTTAAACTAATTCGTGCTTCTATACAACTCATTGGAAATGGACAACATGTCAATTGTTCAAAGGTATTGGAGTCAGAGTAGGGCTGTGCTTCACTTAAAGCAATTTGTCTCCAAAAGTGTAATTTTAGGCATTAGGGTCAAATGGATGCAGGTTTTCCTGTTGCTTCTCAAATCCCGCCACAAAGGTGACAGCCTATACTCCAGATGTTACCTGGCCCCATATTTTTTCAGACCATCATGGTGCCATTCACCACACTTTCCGTTCAGCTGCATCCCAACATGTTAGAATTATTTATCTTTCTTCCATGAAAGATTACAGGCGCTGGAAACATTGGGCTACGTTATGATTTAGGGCATCATTTCAGGCACTAATTAAGTTGTGAACCGAGCATCCTAAAGAAAGGTCTACAAGTTTAATACAAGTTTAATATCATCTCTTTCTCTTACTCAGAAATCGTCACTCCACCCTGCCCTTAGGTACAGGGATAAACTCCCTACCTCTACTGTGCAGTTGTCCCAGTTTAGAGTTAAGAGGAGAGCTAGTTGCCCAGTATCCAGAGGGGGCGGGGTGGGGACGGGCACCAGGGCACAATGTCGAAAGTCCTACATGGGAAGACAGAAGGTCTAAATTCCAATTCTGGCTCTGACACTAACGGGTGTTGCGACCTTGGTTGCCTCCCAACGTCCCTCTGCCACTAGAGAGCTGGAATGAATGATCAGTGGGCCCCTGTATAGAACATTCTTTGATTCTTACTTTTATCCTGGCGTGAATGACTCCTCAACTCATATTTATCTAGTGGTGTTGGCATCATGGCTGTTTCACTAATCAACTTGATAACATGTGAGGGAGAAATTACCTCTATAATCAGAAGCAAACATAGGGGAAATTTTCTTCTGGGGTCAGAAGAAGTGTTGTGGCCCTGAAAATAGGAGGGAGCAATGGAATGTGGGTGGGAGTTGCCTTTATCGGGACAGGGTTTTGCAAGTCCAAACTGGGGGCTGCCACATGTTTGCATACGACGCTCTCTGTTACGTGAGGTATACGGTAGGTGGTGGTGAAGATCAGATGCACAACAAAGAGCAGAGGTTAGAACAGGAGTGAGCACCCAGTGTGCGTGGACAGAAGAAGATGTGCTCTTTAGAGGAAATGCAGCTCCCTTCTCCATAGGTCCCTGCCCAGACCAAGATAAGAAGGAATACACGTGTCCTCAAATAACGTGCTCTTCCCCGTGATGCTGACAGAAGTGTGGGGGGAAGGACTGACGGAGGAGGAGTCATTGACAAATTTGGTCAATCAATGAGTGATGTCATGTCCATCCGAGCTGCAGCGTGTGAGTGACATATGTCATACTGTGGGCATCAGCAAGCACTTCCTGTTACACGAGTAGCATGTCACCTGTGAGAACTAAAGGTGGAACCTGAAGGCTGGGGATGGCTTACAGGACACTGATGGTCAACCCTCCCCAATGAGAGGTCAATAAAGGTCAAAAGAGGGCTGTTGATGATACCTCTATGGAGCCATGTCTTAAATCTGCCTCCATTTTCCCCCATGTGCTGTCCTTCCCTCTTCTGGGAAAATGTAGGAGGTAATACTGGGCATGGAGTCCAAAACAGGACTCCATTTGGAGTGTGCTTTGGGTTTCTGACAGAAGCCAGAGCCATCTCTGGGAGCATAAAAAGGCGACTACAGTGGGGCTGTCAACTGTATCTAACTGGTTCGAAAGACGGAAGCTTTGGGATCTTCCATAGCAAAGTAATATAACTATCTGGAAGGTATATACACAGAGAAGGTGTAATAACTCTTGTTTATCCGTCTCTTGGTGGAATGGGCCCAGTAACAGCAAGTGCAGATTAAACCTGAGAGGCCCCAGCTGAGTGTAAATATGACCAACTCCAATTAGCAGAGACGCTGCCAAGATATACACACCAAAGATAAGAATAAGACCATTTGTATACTATAAAACTGCCCAATTATTTGTTGGTTCCTTCCTTGCATAAGGACAGGTCAGTGCCAGAGGGGAATTTTCCTGGCCTTGATATAGAAACACCAAAAGAGAGCTGACCCTGGCCACAGGGGTCAAAAGGGTTACCAACATCTGGTTGTAGATTAAAAAAAACAGGGCTTGCCCTGCCAACACATGGAGGTGGGAAGGTTTTGCAAGTTGAACCGTTATGTACTTTTTGTACGCACTTCTGCTGTGTATACTAATGCTGTGGCATTCACAAGTTTGTGTGTCATACTTTCAACTCCTCTTCTTTAGTGAACAAACTGGACATCCCTGCTCTCAAGGAGCTTACATGCTAGTGAGGGGGATGGAAGGTGGAAACAGACAATAAACAAAATAAATAAGTACATTATTGTGCATGAGAGGTCTATGTGATATGGGAAAAACAGGGAGGGAGGATTGGGAAATGTGAAATGGCAATCGGCAAAGACCTCGGTAAGATAGCATTGTGGGAATGAGGTGAGGGAGGGAGACGCAAGGATATCTGGGCAAAGAGCATTCCAGGCAGAGAGCACAGCAAGTGCAAAAACTCTGAGATGGAATTGTGCTCGCAAGGAGGCCAGCATGGCTGGAGCAATGTGAGGGAGGGGAGAGAAGTAGGAGGAGAATCGAGGGAAGAAACAGTGGGAGGAGCAGAGGTGTCTGGGGGTGGAGAAGAGGCACTGCAGACCCCTGAAGGGCCTTGGACTTTGACTGTGAGTGTTGGGAGTGCAGGAGGGCTGAGTATAGGTGGATCTAACATAGCGTACTTTTTATGAGGACCATTCTAACTGTAGTCTTGCACAGAGACCAATTAGAGGCCACGATAATAATGCAGCCAAGAGATAATGATGGCTTGATGAGAATGATAGTGGTGGAAGGGGTAAGAAATGCCCAATCATGCATATATTTGGAAGGTAGAGATGATAGGATTTGATGACAAATTATAGAGTGTGCGAGGGAGAGCTCAAGGATGACTCTTTGACTTGTGGTCGGAGCAACCTGGAAGGATGACTGTGCCCTTTACTAAGATGGGAGACAGCTGGAAGGGCTAGTTTGGGAGGGCAGATCAGGACTTTAGTTTTGGTCACGTTCAGTTTGAGGTCCTACTGAATACCCAACTAGGCAGATATCAAGTGGGCAGTTGGACACATGGGTCAGGAATTCAGGAGAGAGGTCCGTGACTAAGACGTACATTTGGAAATTATCAGCACGAAGATTAAAACCATGCCGGAGCTCACCTGGGAAATTACTATCAGCAAAGAAGAGTTGCAAAGACTGAACCATGGGACACGCTGACATTAAGAGGGGGACCAGCAATGGATGACATGGAGCCGTTTTATTTTCTTTTTGCTTTTATTGATCGCCTACTATATGCCAGCAGGGTACTAGTTGCTAGGCAGACAAGAAATAAGACTAGTCCCTGCCCTCAGGCTGCTTACAGTCAATGCATTAAAATAATCATTTGGATGCTGTGTGGTAATTGCAAAAGACCTGGACCTGGAATTACAGGTCCAGGGAGAAGTAACACTTGTCCCAGGCTGGGAGGGATAGGAGGGTCCTTGGAAGAAATAACATCTATAATTTAAAAGGAGACTAAAAGTTACCTAGGTGAGCAAGAGTGAAGGGCTGGGCAGTGAAACAGTATGGAGCATGCTGGAAATACGTGTTAATTTGGTGCCAACATTTCTGCCTGAGAAAACAGCTCTGTACGGAATGAGGTGTGATACCCTCAAGCCTGAAGAGACAGGTCATGCCTACAAACACGTATAACATGACTGGTGGATTAATTACTCTGAATGCACCTCCACAGTCTGGTTGAAGAACCTGGGGTGGGACCTGCCACCGACTCCAACACCTTAGAATTCAGGAGAAGGGCCTCTGTCACAGCCACTGGAAGCCTTAGCTGCGCCAGGGCAAAGTCTCCCCATCAAGCCGCTACTTCTGGGTTTCAGCCGAGACCATCTGGTGGTTCCATTTTTTATTTGTCTTTGTTTTCATTGTCAAGTGAGTGGGACAAGCACAGAGTGTTCCTAGCAACAAACGGGACTGTGGGTGAGAGAGGAATTGCTCTTCAGGGAAGCAAAGGGACAGCCACCTTGACAACGCCCCGTTCCATGTCAGAGAGCCAACTGCGCCCACAGCCCACCCACAAGCCAACCCAAGCAGGAAATCTCAGAGCTTTTTCAAAGAGGCATTTACTCGCGGAGCTCACTCTGACGGTGGGGTGTTTCTTCAGGCGAGACCTTGGTATTTACAAGAAGAGTAACAAAAAGACTTGGATATCAAGCTCCCCGACATTGTTACTCTTTTTGTAAATTTCCCTTTGTCCTGCAGTGCGCTGACCACCTGGCATTTAGTTCTATCCTACAATTACTTTCCAAAGCGGTCAACTGGCAAAATTCTTTTAGTGTCCTTTACTACCACATTAATGCCCAGTATCCTCCTGGTTTTTCTTCATTCCCCCCAACACAGCCAGTGTCATTTATCTACATTTATCCTAATCCACTCAAGTTACCCTCAAAGGAACCAACTCTCATGACAAAGACAAGATGTATTTCAAAGGCACCTTCAAAGGGCCCATCTCTGCTGAACTAGAGGCAAACCTGGCAGAAAACAAAGGCGAAGACACCACCAAATCCGTACAGGCAGTTATATTATGACTACAAAAGTCTCCTTTCCACAAAGGTAACAATTGCCAACACTTACACCTGCTCCCTATATGCCGGCCACTGTTACAAGCATTTTAATCTTCACTGCAACCCTGAGGTAGGTACTATTATTACTCTGATTTTACAAATGAAAAAACTGAGGCACAGAAAGATTAAATAACCTGTTGAAGTTCCATGGAGCTGCTGGTGGGCAGATCTGGAGTCCATACTCTCAACCCCAGGCTCCTCGGGGTTTTCAAGACCTGGGTGTTTTTCCACTACTTGTATTTAATATTATACATTTTTAATGTAAGAAAGAATCTGGGGTATCTTTGTCCATTTCCTACAGAAAAAGTTAATACCTTAAATATCTAGCACGGGAAAGTATTTTGGAATATTTTAGAATATGATTTAAGCCATTTGGCTCCTTGTGTATGTGTTTTAATGCTCTTCCTAATATTTTTTTAGGCCAAGAGTAGTATTTTATATAGACTCAAAAGGTTTATTCTTCATGGTGATTCACTCCGTACTATTTTTAGCTTTTAGCTACAAATAATAGAAACCCCAACTGGAACTGGATTACATAATAAGAACTTTTATTGTGCCGCTAATGGTAAATCCAGAGGTAATGTGCATCCAAAACTGGCCTCACGTCCAAGCACACCCCACTGTCCAATAAGGAGAATGAGATCAGCATGGTTTAGACCAATCACGATGCACTCCGGCCCTAGGGAGCAAGTTGCCCGAGTTCCCCAGCCAGACTTTGGGCTGGCAGCAAGGAGGAAGTGGAGAGGGAGCTGGGGTGGGCAAACACCACACCTCCCAGGGACGATGTTATAGGATTTCTCTGCCTTCAGTGCCCAGGGATGCGCTTGGTCACGTCGCTTCGAAGAATGAAGAGGGAGACAAGATGACGAGTGGAGGGCAGCAAAAAAAAGTTTATTGAGCAATAGTACAAAGCTCCTGGGGAGGGGGGGCCCGAGAGTGTTGACCCGGAGTTTCTAAGATTAGGGGTTTTTATGAGCTCTTTTGCAGAATTACCTTAAGCAATCAGGGTGTGCTGACTCGTTGCCAATCAGGGCTTTGGCCACGTATCTGTCTACCTATTAGTTTCATGTCAACGTGCTGATGGTCGTTCTTGCTGGCATCTGGGGGCTTAGGTCTTAACTGCCCCTGGCCAGTGGTATTGAGAAACGCCTTGTGGTTGTCTTATTTTAGGCTGTTTTGCAGAAGTCATTTCTGCAAAGGCTGCAGAAGAGAATGCTAGTGTGGTCCAGTCTAAGCTGCAAAACAGGATGTCAGTGCTGTTTTATTTTAGCTGTCCTGACTCCATATTTTCTTCTTGGAGACCCTGGCCCTGACTACCTAACTGTCCACCCAAGTCCCGACAACGACACGGAGTCGACCAGAGCGTGTACAGTTGCGACTCAGCACTGAGAAGTAGAAATTTATTGTAAAGGTTCATCCTCTTTCTTCGTCAAAATTCTTAATATCTGTCTCAAGCCTGAGTACTAAGGGAGTTGGTGTGGCACAGGACAAGATTATGAGCTTGTAGGATTAGAGCCCCAGTCCCCAGAGAGTCACAAATAGTTCCGGAGCTCCTCCTCTCTGCCAGGCTCCCACTGGAGCCCATAAACTCAACAGGACTGTTCTCCACTTTCACACATAATAAAACCAAGTCTCAGGCAAGCGTTGTAATGTGTAAAAGGCCACATAAATAGAAACCCGTGGGACTACAATTTGAATCCCTACAGTCTGACGCTGGAGTCCTTACTCTGACGTGACAAGGGTTTCTCTAAATACAGCCTGGGGCCTGCCTGTATCAGACTCCCCTGGAGCTCCAGGCCTCAGTCATCACCCTCTCTGTGCGGACGGGGTCCGGAGTAGGAAACTGAACATTGCCCACACTCGCATGTAAGAACAAGTGAATGATAATCAATGCCTTCTCATCCGTGTTTTGACCTTGGGCACGTCACCGTTTCTCCTTGGGTGTAAGTTTCCTGACTTGTAAAACGAGGACGGGTAGGTCACTTCCAACTCAAAAACTCTCACTATAATTTATCTTTAAATCCAGCAACCTGACTGAAGACTGTCAACTGAGCCTTTTCCATGTATCTTCTTATCTTTAAATATTAGTGTTGTTATCAAGATGACGCTTGAAGCATCACAGCAATTGAGGCATAAATATCCATAGAGTTTTCCTAGAAATCTGAGAGAACCAGCTGTCCCCGTCGTGTGTTAGATTTGAAGTATAGCTCTCTCTAAAGCCCAGGGCTAGGACTAATGACAGCCTTAGGTCTTCTCATACTGTGGGGAATTTTTTTTTTTTTTTTAATTCTCTGACTTCTTGACATTGCCAGACACAAGGACCCACCATTGTTTTCCTCCCACTCCGAAAACACAATCTAATTTAGTGAACGTCTCCGAAGGTTTAAACAAGGCATCCCACACCACTCCTTAGCGCTAACCCATTTGGGGTTTGCTTTGGTTTCATTTTCCTGATTTTTTTGTTTGGTGAAAGAAAAGCAAGGACCAGGGGCATTGGCCAAACAAGTCTGGCCACTCAGTGGAGAGTTTTCTAGATAAGAAGGATCTGAAGGACTTCCCATGGACGTAAGGGAAATCGCACACGCCATCCGGGGAAGAGGACCAGGAAATCACTTCTTGTTTTTCAAACAGCAGCAAGCCTTTCACGGATGGTGCTGTGAGGCTCGGAGGACCACGGCAGGGGAGGCTCGGGAGAGGGGTGAGGCTGAGCTCTGCACGGAGCTGCCGGTCCTGCCTGAGCCCTCACAATGAATGCTGCTTGGCTTTGCCTTCATCGGGTGTAGGTTTTCTTGGAGACGGCAGGGCAAATGGCCTCATAGTGGAAACCTGGATGGTTTTCGGCGTCTGATCGGAGCAGAAGCCACCTTGGGGACTGCGGTGCTGAAAAGGTAACACGTCTTCTCCTGCTGTGGTTCACCTCCCTCCGTAGCAAGACCTCAGGGGCACCTCAGTCCCTTCGACACTCCTTTTAAGGCATCACCCACTTATGATCCTCTTTGCCTGATTTTCTTTTGCGTAGCTGTGACGTGTGTCACATGTGTGTCACATGTGTGTCACATGTGTGTCACATAAAGCATATTTGGTCAAGAACATTGTGCAGGCTGTTGGCCAAGTTGATGGGACTGTGTTTCGAGAGACTGAGTATCACGCTACCAGCTGGCATCTTCTAAGGGTTTCCTCTATAATAAAGAGAGCTTTCCTTTTTTTTTCCTTTTCTTTCTTTCTTTTTTTCTTTTTCTTTTCTTTTGTTTTTTTTTTTTTTTTTTTTAATGAATTTTCCCATCCCTGAAGCCAGAAAATACCATAAAACCAGAGCGCTTGTGAATGCTGCCCTGAGTGTTTCCATGGCCAGGCAGCCATGTTGCGGTTGTGCTGACGAAGCAAGAGGCTACACTGAGCATTCTCTCAGCTCCCAGGCAGCCACTGGGACAAGGGGTGAGCTGCAAAATGTTCAACTGTCACCTCTCACCCATGACTGAGGCGAAGGGTTTATGGTCCGTGCTAGGAAGGAAGTCAAGTAAAGTGCTGGCTTTGGGAGCTGGGCAGACTTGTCTTGAGCATTCTAGAAGGAGGAAAAGCTCTCCGCAGTGCGGCTTGCTTAAACCATGTTTTCTCATGCTTTGTAGAAAGCCAGGCCATGCCACTTCACTGGCATTTAGTGTTTTCCTTTCCTAAAGGGCTCAAGTTTTTGGTCTTTCATTTCTGAGTTATACCAGTAGTGCATGAATATATTCCTACGGTAATGGACTATCTCACGCTCTCTAGTACCTGCTCTTTTCTTCTCCTCCCCCCAATTACCCCATCAACAGTGCATCTTACCAGTTATTTCTGTCTTCTCAGCTCTCCGGACAAGCCAGGGCACAGAGTACAATAAATTCCCACTGCCAGATTCATTTATCCATCTTTAACAGCACCTTCCTCACTAAAAGATAAAATGACACATGGAGGGTGTGAACAGCTCTTTTAACACTTAGAAAAGTCTGAAAGAGTTTTACTCATTTCATCATTATTACTTTTGTGTTGACTTTGGCTTTGGCAAGTAATATTAATAATGGCTCCCCATGGATTAAACTCTAGATTTTCCAACTGGAGGTTTGGCTGTCTTTCTTGAAGGCATCAAAGGCAGCCTTGTTTTGGAAATGAAAGAAGAAAAAGAAAGGAAAGGAAAGAAAAGGAAGGCAAGGGAATGGAAGGGGAGGGAAATGAATTAGATAGTTGGATGAATGCATAGCTAACCAGCTAACTAGAAGCTAGTTAGATTAAATGGTTGGTCCAGGGAAGATAGGATGAGGGTGGGAGAGAGTCCCTTTTTATTTAATGGATGATGATTTTTTTTAACAGATAAGCTCACTTTCTACCTCTTTTAGCCTTCTGTAAAAGAGTGACCTTTTATTTTCCCCCTATACAATGTTAGGAGACAAGTGAAGAAGAAAAAAATCACTACGCACAAGCTGGTATGGGTCATGCAGAAAGAGTTTGGGAAGAAGCTACAAATAGACACTGTCGAATCCGAGAATAATTACAAAATACTTTCAGTTGTTATTTGGTATTTTCTTGGCCTTTCCAAGGCTTCCCTACCACCAGACTAGAAGGCCACTTGGCCCTGCCGATTTGGGACATTGTATAGTGCTTCTTGAAAGTCCTGTTAAATTTGCCTGCCCGGATCCCTCTCCCAGGCGTGGCTAATCCGGGTAATCACTTTGCCATACTGCGTGGTGCTAGCCCCGGCAGAGACTGCCCCTTCTTTCACCCCATCGCAGGGGAAGCAGATATCCTGTCTTGTTTTACGGAACACAAAATCGAAAGGTTCAGAAATCAAGTGGTTTGCCCAGCATCACACAATGGATCTTTTTGGCGCACCAAGATAAAAAAATAAATCCAGGTCTCTGGCTTTCCAACCCCATTTTTGGGTGTTAATGAGGATAGAAGGCATGGGGAGTAGAGAATTAACGTGATTGGCTGGATCCTATCAGCTTTGTAGCAACCTGGATGTCCAGTTTTGCTGGAGTTCTATGGTCCATCAAGCTATTGCCTGGACCACATTTTCGCAAATTCCAACACTCGCTGTCCATTTGTATCACCCCAGAAATTAACGAAAAGAAAACAATGCTTAGACACATCCCTGGAGCAACTAAATCAGAATCTCGGGGCATGGCATATATATTTTTTAAATCTCTGAAATGATTCTTTTATATAGCTGGGGTTGCGAACCACTGAGTCCTAACTGTAAGAGATAAAGTAGTTAACTGGAGAAGCAGAAGCAATCCTGATCATGTGCCCAAGAAGCTGGGGCAGGAAGTGCCCGCAGCTGTGAGCACGTGAGCAACGTGTAGTAGGATTCTGGCTGCTGCTGCCTATGACAGGAGCAGACTCATCTCACACCTGCACGTGAGAATGCAAGTTTTCCAACTCCCCGACAGGGGCAGTGCACCACCCCTGACTTCACTGCCCATACACCGGCTCGCTGTTCCTTGCGGATTTTTCAAAACCAGATTAAATGTTCTAGGTAAACAGGATGTGCTCTTCTAGTGTCAAATGATTAAGGGGGTCATCCATTTTATTCAGTGTCACTTTAACATGTGTGTCCCAAGCCCCAGAAATACTAATTATCCGTTGCACGATCTGCCGCTTTCTGGATTGATCTACGTATGGATAGACAGTAAATCAGGGTTGTTTATTTTAATCATGAAACATTCCCCTAGAACCTGCCCCCCCCCCGCCACCGACATCTCTCAATATAGTTCAAGCTAATATGGCTCCTCACTGTCATGTCTGTGTCCCGTACAGAGAGCGCTAGGAGGGGCTCACACAGCTTACGTCCATGTCCCTGGTGCCTGTGAGTTTCGGCACATAGAAGGTACTGCAGGAGGGCTTGTTGACCGAAACATCTGCATGGACTGTGGGTACACTGTGAATTCACAAGTTATTTACCAACTCGGCATTTCAGCTCACATGGCATGATTCCAGTCATGAAGGTTCAATCACTGACATCTTGCCTATTTCCTAAAAAATCATCCTCCAAGTGAAACCTTCAAAGGCATAGCTTGGTGGAAAGATCTGTACTGGGTAGACTTGCTAAGTGCTATGGAATTACCAAGGCAGAGAATCCTTTCCTTTAGTTAGCTTACACTTTAAGATTTTATTTATTTATTTGAGAGAGAGAGAGTGATAAAGAGCATGAGCAGGGAGAGAGGCAGAGGCAGACTCCCCATTGAGCAGGGAGCCGGATGCAGGGCTCGATCCCAGGACGCTGGGATCACGACCTGAGCCGAAGGCAGTCGCTTACCCTACTGAGCCACCCAGGCACCCCAGTTAGCTTATACTCTTCATAGGAGGCAACACACAGGCAGTGGGAATTTTAATAATAACTGATAATATCTGCTGAGTGTTTATCATGTGCCACTCTGCTCAGTGCTTTACAAAGGCTGTTTGTTCCAGTAACCTATATGTTACTCACAGAGATGTGCAGGGTAGTCAGGAGAAAGATGTGTTTCTGGAGGAGACAAGAAAAGAGGCAGTATGCTGTAAATATGAGGAGTTCAGACTTTGGCAACAGACTTCACTATTTTACCATCTGACCTGGGGTGTGTTATTTAATTTACTCATGCCTCAGTTTCTTCATCTGTAAAAGGGGGACCATGATAGTTCTACCAATGTAGGATTTAAGGATTAAAGGAGCCAAGTGTTCGCAGAGTGCTTAGCCTAATGCTTGGCATGTGGCAAGAGCTTGATAAATGATAGCAATTGTTGCTGTTACTAAGGAAATAGCAAGACCCAAAATGAGCCAAGCTCGGACAGGAGGAATGGGACGTTTCAGTTGCCAAGAATGGTTTGAGAAGGAGCTGAGAGGCAGCAATCCATTCGACCAACATTTATGGTTAATATTTATGACACATTTTGCCAAAGAAGGCACAATGAAAGCTTGTGAGTGGGCAGCCTGCTCTGTGTCCAAGCGTGGTGGGAGAAAAACGTGGCAGAGCTGGGTTCCCATTTAGGTTGTGGCGATCACGCCCGCCAGGTGAAGGAGCCCAAATATTCCCTGGTCACTTGAGAATGTTTGAAGGATTTGAATGCGGTAGACAGTAATCTATGGAAAATAGGGTTCTAGGCAAATGAATCTGCTGATGGTGTGCTGGGTTATTGAGTGGGTGGGGGAAGGAGTGAGGAAGCCAGTCAGGAGATTGCTGCAACCATCCAGGTGTGAGGTGATCGTGTCCAAACCACGGTGGTGGCCAGGGGACAGCAGGCAGCAGCGGAGGCAATGACAGGACTCAGCGCCTGGTTGAATTGCTGCTCCCTCTCCTCTCCTGCTCACTACCTGTGGCGTGGTGAGCCCGGCAAACCAGACAGCGAGACCGGCCATTGGCAAATCTGGAAAGAGGAGGGAGCCGTGAGAGAGAAGAATGACATTCAGTTTTGGGTGAGCTGAATTTTGACCCAGGTGCGAATAGTATGGTGGGGGAGACGTTCCTGATAGGTAGCAAAGAGATCAGGGTGGAAATAAAGCTTTGGGAATTCTCACGTAACTTGGTAATTAAAACAACGGAAAGGGGCAAGCTCCCTAAGAGAAAGGGTGTCAAGGGGGATGAACTCAGGACCCGGGACAGTTTTTGGCAGGCCCATGGTGGGGCAGTTGTGGGGAATCATGTGAGGAGGAGGGAAAGGAGCAAAAACTGGAGTGATGAGAGACCCCGGGGGGGGGGGGCGGTGCACCATGAAGGAGGAGACACTAAGTGACTTCAGAAATCAAGAACCCAGGGAGGACGAGGACTCGTGAAGAATGGCATTGACGAATATCACACTGTCCAGATTAAAGAAATCTTGGAATGTTTGTGACTTCTTAGGGTACTGTATTTTTGGGGGGAAAAAAATAGTAGTTTTTTCATCTTGAATCACATGCACGCTTTATTCTTGAAGTCTAACAGAATCCCTAGAGGGGGAAATGAACATTTCTGAGAAATGAAGTCACTGGCCAAGGACAGCAATGCCTTGTCTCAGGAGACAGAGTGGGCAAGGGCCCCTGAAAGCAGGAGACACAGGGGGCTGCCAATTATTAAAATGTTGGAATATTTGAAACCATGTTGTAAATTGCTCCCTTGAGCCCCTGGAATGCCCAGCGTGGTCCCCGCCCACCTCTACCTCAGCCACCCAGACCTCCCCACTATCCAGAATGACGGCCTCCAGGCCTCTCTCCTGCATAGTGACCAGAGGCTGCTCCGATTGGTCCATTATTATTATGATTAATACTTCAGTGTTTTTTTTGCATCTCGCTGAAGCGTAGAACCACAGAACTGTAAGGCTTGCACCCATACCCAAGCCCTCTGATACTCTCTCCAGCGCTACTGCCAGACGCAGGGCTACCCTCCCTTGCAACTGGAATGCACCCCTGGCATTGTTTTGCCAGGGCTTAGGGAAACCCCTCCACACGGCAAATGAAAGTAGCAAGATAGACGAGATAAGAGCTGAGTTAGGAACTTCATGTTTTCATAAAGATGGCAATCTCTTGCTTAAAGGTTAAAACCCTCCAGGGATTTACAACAAGGGAAGAAGTATAAAAGGTTATCAACCCTGCACACATGTGCAGTGTGTTTTGGAAAACTTGACCCCATTGTGTACAAACAAATGTTCCTCTGTAATCTGGGAGTCCTGTGCCGCCCCGACACAATGCTACTGCAGGACCCTAGTTCAAGGAAAGGGAAAATTAAATAGAAAAAAAATTTTTCAAGGCAGTCCTTTAATTGCCATTGTGGTTCGTGTTCGTGTTAAATAAATATTTAGCTTATCGCTCTGCATGTGCAAGGGATGAATCATCTAATTAAATAATGTCAGCAAAGATAAGTCTTATCACCTCTGCAGTTGAAAATACAGATCTAAGACGGCAGGCTCTTAAAGTTATACTTGAGGATTTTTAATCTATCTTTCTACAGTTTGGGAGGGAGGTTACTGATGGTACCCTGTGCCTCATGGAGATGAGCGAAGAGTAATAATCCCAGCAAAATTTGCAATCCCTCCTGAAACTTGGTATTACTGTTTCGCATCTGTCATCAAAAGGAATCTGCTTTGAATTATTTTCGAGTCGTAGAATGATGCATGCTTTTATCTATTTTCAGTCTCTCACCTACTATTTTCATCAGAAGTACATGTTTAAAAGAATAGCTACGTGACCATGTAGTCTATACCCCAGAACGTGCAAAACGGGAATAGGGAGACAGGCCAGTGGCTTTTTTCGAAGGGGACAGTAGCTTGTCTAGTGAGCCAGTCACAGGCCAAGCGTTAGTAGGAGGCATGGCTTCCCTTGATGGAGTCCTCTCGTGCCATACAGTTAGCTCCTTTCTTAAAAAGAAAGTCACACATTTAACATCACTACTGTGTGTGATGGGAGAGCCGAGCAGGGTACACATGGGAAAAATCTCCACTCTCTCCTCCACCTTGCAACCAAATTTCTTCAGTTGTATACCCTCGCCGTCTCCACGTCCTCATCTCCCACTCAATGTACACCTGCCCTCAATGTGATTTCCTCCCCACTCACTCCAAGGAGAGCCCCCTTACTGAGAATACATCATGTGTCCAAATCCTATGGGCAATCTCAGCCCCCTTCTTATGGTCCTTTCAGCACCACTGGACGTGGTTGGCCATGGTCTGACCGGATCTTCCCTGATTCCAGGCTCTTCTAGCCTTGTTTCCTTCCTGCCTCTCTGGTCTCTCACTCCCAAACATCTTGGCTCAATCACCTTCTTTGACAGGACCTCTGGTTGTTGGAATTCTGTGGGCCTCAGTCCTAGGCTGTCATCTCTATTCCCTCTGCCACTTACTAGCTGTGTGATTTGGGGCAAAATATTTAACCACTCTGTGGCTCAGTTCATTTCATATCATACTGTTCATTAGATATCATACTAAACCCCTTGCACTGTAATTGCTGTGGGGACTAAAAGATTTAATACAGTCAATGCTCAACTCAGTGCCTGGCACCCAGTAGGCGCTCAACAATGGACTAGTGTTCTGATTACTCTCCTTGGTCACAATTTCACAGTCATAGTGAAACAATGAATTGTGTCGCTGATTCTTCAATGATGCTTATTTCTTCCATTAGACTCTAAGCTCCACGGAGACAGGGATCATTCCCTTGTTTTCTATTGCTTCCTCTGCACCTAGCAGAGTGCCCGGCACTCAGCAGGGCTTAATCAATGTTTGTGCTGAATGAATACAGAAATGGATACATGAGTAAGGGAGTAAATAGAATTGCTCCATGATATACTTAGAACAATATATATAGCACAAGGAGGAAGGTTAAGGACCTCGATTAAGAGCGGGTGTTCGGAGGAAGTAGAGACTATTTATAGCTGAACAGATCAAGGAACCTCCAGCCAGGAGGATAGAATTTGAATATGCAGTGATTTTCCTGAGTCCCAGAGGCAGGGAAAGATGGAGATTACCAAACCAAGTAAATGGCAGGATTATTTTGCCAAACACCGAAAAATAGTTTGACAATGATAACTGCCCCTCCCCACCGCCAGGATGAGAATTCTCAAAGATTAGTTTCTGCATTTTTACTTTTGCATGAACACTGGAAAACCCCTTACCCTATTTTCAATTATGAAAAATCAACCCCTTTTGGTGGTGAAAATCTGATCAATGCTTATTAAATATGCTTGCCCTGGAATATAAAATCCAGGTCATGGAAGGCCTTGAGTATCAACGAAAGCAATTGCTTCTATTCTAAAAGCAGTGGGGAGCTGAACAGGGCATAACATGTGAGAAGGGCGCTTCTGGAAGATTAATCTTCTAACCATGTAGACGATGGGGCAGGAGGGAAAGAATGGAAGCCATTGCAATGGCTCACATGAGGGGCCTGAACCATATCGTTAAGTAAGAGGTGGGTGGGATAAATGCGAGAGAGAGTTTTGGTTAGGCTCAGAGCTCTAAGTGATGTTACCTTGCCTTTGAAATAAACGTGAGAAATTTTAGACTCTGAACAGTAATGGGACTTCAGAGGCCAACTCCCATATTGAGTGTGGTCCACTCTCTGCCTTTGCTGATAACACAGTTGAGATTCTGAAAGATGAAGCGACTTGCCCCAGATCACACAACTGGTTAGGGGCAGAGTGAGGCTAGAATTCATAGTTCCAGTTGCCTGATCAGTGTCCATACAGAGAAAGTTTTCCGCTTATTCCTGTTGATATCCCACCAGGAAGGCCTTGTAACCCAAAGGGTAGCCCTAGCGGGATACACTGTCTGGCTTATAGTTTTGCCACCACTGTGTGTCAGCTGTGTGGCCTTGGTGAATTACTCCTCCTTCTAACTTCCCATTTCTCCCTCTGAAAAGTAGAGAGAATTGAGTGGTATTGCAGGATCTTCGAGAGGGTTGAATGACATGATCCTTGGGGAGAGCTTAGCATCACGCCTGGAACAGAGTGAACACCTCCTAAATCACAGGGATCCATACTTCTCAGCAGCAGCATCTTTGATGACAATGACTATCCACAGTCCTATCAGAAATGGCTTGCCTGACTGTAGGACACCATTATTATCTAGAATTTTAAGAGTGCTCGGTTGGCCACCTGAGTCCTGACTTTGAGGCTCACAGCCCTTGCTAGGCCTCAGTTTTCTCATCTGAAAAACTAAGGGGTGTGGAGGGTGGGGGCAGTGCTGGGACTAGAGATGAATTCTAATTTGTCTTCCAATTCAGACAGTGTGTGTTTACGCTCTGTTCAGATACACCGATAATTCATTGTTCAGTTTTCATAAAAACATACTCGGAATAAGCACTCAATAAATGTTGAGCAGCAGACCAGAGGATCACACTCACCCTTTTTAAATAAAAAATAGGGGAGTATCAAGGCGCCCGGGTGGCTCAGCCGTTAAGCGTCTGCCTTCGGCTCAGGTCATGATCCCAGCGTTCTAAGATCGAGCCCCGCATCGGGCTCCCTGCTCAGCGGGAAGCCTGCTTCTCCCTCTCCCACCCCCCTTGCTTGTGTTCCCTCTCTCGCCGTGTCTCTCTGTCAGATAAATAAATAAAATCTTTAAAAATACATAGGGGAGTATCATTTTTATTGAATTCCAATTAGTTTTCCAGGGCTGCCATAACAAAGTCCCACGGACTGGGTGGTGTAAACAACAGAAATCTATTTTCTCACAGTCCTGGAGGTTAGACTCGGAGATCAACACGTCAGCGGGGGTGATTTCTTCAGAGGCCTCTCTCCTGGGCTGCTAGATGGTCATCTTCCTCTGTGTCTTCCACGTCCTAGTCTCCTCTTCTTATTATAAGGCCACTGGTCGTAGGGGATGAGGCCCCCCTGTAATGACCCCATTTTAACTTAATTACATTTTTAAAGACCCTGTCTTCAAATAAGGTCACATTCTGAGGTACCGGGGGTTAGACTTCAACATGCCAATTTTGGAAGGACACAACTCGGCCCACAATGATGACCAGCCCCTTGTGTGCCCTTTTGTGCATTGTGGGTATGATCTCCAACGTCCACAGTCATGCTGCAGGGCGGGCGCAGTGATCCTTGCCATTCCTATCCGCAGACTGAGGCTCGGTGGGGCCAAGCGTCTCACCCATGGTTATGAGTGGTGGAGCTCGAGTCAGAACACAAGCCTGTTTTGCTTCAAAGCTGGTGTTCTTTCCACTCCAGTCTACTACAGGAAAGAGGGAATCACCTGAGTCCTAACGCCACCCAAGTCTCTTTCCAAGTCACAGCAAAAATAGCTCTGCCTTCTTTGGGGCCAGTCATTGTTCGGGAGAACAATGTCCTCCTGGGGACCGTGGCTGAGCCTGCGTCACAGTGGTTGGGCAAGCTACTCAAGGGAACCCCCACGAGGGGCGCAGGGGACTGCTAAACCTCACCCTTTGGGCTCCTTTTGTTCCCTCTGCTGATGCTGTTCTCCTTTGCCTGAGGTTCTCTTTTCTTTCTCTATTACACATGAAAGCATCACCCATCCTTCAGAGTCTGGCCACAGACCCCGGTCACTGCCAAACTCATCCCGCTCCACCTCCCGCCCCCATCCTCAGTTCCAGGCATTCTTATCACTTGTATACAGCAGCTCACTTGGGAGACAGGCCAACGTGGGGGCGGATCTGGCTCTGTTACTTACTAGTTGTGTGTTCTGGGTGAATTCTGCAACCTCTCTGGGCCTTCGTTTTCTCACCTATGAAATAGGATAAAAATACCTATGTCCCGGGGTCATTGTGAGAGGCGCGCTAAGTGAGTTCACCTATTTACTGCACTTAGCACTGTGCCTGGTATATAGTAGACATTCAGCACGTAGTGGTTTTTACGTTGATGTTTTTCAGTCTATGTTTGGCATCTTACCAAGGAGACTGAGAGCTTCTTGGGGGCAAGGACCAGGACTCATTTCAATTCATGATGGCAGAGCACAATTTGGGGCTGCAGAAAACACTCTGTATTTGTCAGCGCCTGAGTGCGCAACATATTTGATACTAGATGAGACGTAAAATACAATCTCAAGTAACAGCGTCCGCTATGGGATCGTATCAAAAACTATTGGGTAGGGGGCGCCTGGGTGGCTCAGTCTCTTAAGCATCTTGATTTTGGCTCAGGTCATGATCTCAGGGTCCTGAGATCGAGCCACATGTCGGGCTCCGTGCTGAGCATGGAGCCTGCTTCAAATACTCTCTTTCCTTCTCCCTCTGCCCCCACCCCCCATTCATGTGCGCTCTCTCTCTTTCAAAACAAACAAGCAAAAAAACAACAAAAAGCTATTAGGTAGATCACCTCGGAACCCACACTCCCATTCATCCATTCATTCATTCACCATTGACTAATTGCTTTCTAAATGCATTTCTTCAAGCTTCCATTTCTCCATGGTTTCTGTAGTAGAGAGAGCTATAGGCTGGTGATGGAAGGTTCTAGAGTGCAGGGGAATGTGGAAGGAGCCATAGATTGCTGAAAATACATATCTGCAGACCTCAGACTTCCCTATGCATCAGAAACAGCTTGGGTGGATACAAAATTTTGGCTCCCACCCCCCTAGAAGTTCTACTTCCATTAGTCTAGGTAGATTTTAAAACAACAAACAGCAAATGGAAAAAGGAAAATAAGAAGCTCCCCAGTTGATGGTTCTGGTGTGCAGCCAGGAATAAGAACCATTGGAGGAGATGATGCACAAATACCACGGGGAACTTTTTTCCCTAGGCAATGCTAAGGGGAGGGACTGCGCGCCAGGCTAAAGGCTAAAGTAGGGAGCAGAGCCCTGGGCTGGAGGCAGGAGGAGGCACCAGCTCAGAGACTGAGCAAGTATGGGTTCATATTGTCACCTCACCTTCCTCCTCCCCAAGAGGAACCAGGAGAGTATCCAGGCTAAGGACCCCAGGAGAGGGGGTGCTAAGGATACCAGAGAGCACGAAAAGGCAGAACTGTGTAGAGCTTAGGAAATAAATCGTTTCCAGAATGAATCCACTATTGCCTACTTAGATGGAGCTGGAAATTACAACTTGATGATGACTTTGGGACACCAGACCTCACAGACGTGGCCATTTTGTGAACATGCTTTCCACCTTGCAAAGGCATGCGAGCTCATTTGCTCCTCTTCCCCTCCCTCCCCCTCTCCCGCCAATAAAGTCTGGACAGGTCAGGGCTGATGAAGGGTTTCCAGGAGAGCAGCTGATTTGGAGCACTGGTGGTACCTAGGATTTAGGAGATTAGTTTCCTGGTCTGTTTCAGGCCAGTCTCACAGTGGCGGTTCCTGATGCATAATCAGCCTGCAAGAGAATGTCATTATAGGACTGCTTCAAGGAAACCAGACCCCCACCTTGCAAATGCAGTGCTGCTGGGAATCCTGAGGACTTATTCCTGGCATATGATGTCAGGATGTTTGATTTCCCTTTCCCCGTCTTCTAACTTCACAGACAGGAAAATAGGACCAGAGAAGATCCGGAAGTTGCTCATCACCCCAGGGTTTGTACTGAGCATGAGATCATACGTCCCAGCTTTTTCTAAGACACAGCTGGCTCATTCACGTTGGCAAGTTTCATTAGACAGTATCCAGGACTTATAATTTAAAAAGAGAAAGAAACTGAGAGCAACATCAGATAATTTTTGTTCTTCTCTGCCTGTTTGTTTCTGTGTTTCTTGGCAGTTGTCTGCCATTTAATCCAGGAATGTAGAGTGAATGTGAACTTCTAGGGGATTTACAATTAAAGGGACCCTACTGAAGATACATTGCCTTGCATCTGGGGTTCCACTCCCTGCCTTTAATCGGGTGAATTTGGATTTTTTTTTCACCATTAGCCAAGTTGAACAGCCTCCATTGGCTCCTCATGGATGAGAATACATGTGAGCTGAGGGTTAATGAAAGATTACTGCTATAGGTAAGAGAAGTTTGTCTTCAGGTATCTCCCAAAATGTAGGAACTCCAAAAGCTGAGCTAATCTTCAGCTGGTATCACTGTTCTGATTGGCCAGGCCAATGGTATGACCAAACAAACTGGTTGTCAAATATTTTTAATATTACCTTTCCATCAACATGGTGGCATTCTTTTTTCAAGTGCAGAACCCACCCCTTACCCTTACTGTGGAAGCGGTGTCTGGGTTTCTGTTCTCATTCTCCTGCATCCAGAGAACATTCCCTTTCCCACAGTGGGGTCCCGTCTCCATCCTATTGACTTATGAGTTTGTTGTCACTAAACAGGTCAATAGAGAGAAGAGTGTTAACTTCATCAAGAACTGTCCCTAGGGAAGCTGAGGGAAGACGGGGACAGTGAGCAGCATTGGCCATTGGCCTATACCAAAGGACCAGACATGACCATTTGGAGACATTATAATTCTTGCTAATTCTGACCCCCAGTGCACCACTGGGAAATGGTGGAAAGGGTATAGAGTTAGCTCTAGTCCCTCTAACCCTGGGTTCCTCCCTGGCTGTCACAGGTCAAGGGAGGCTCATTAAACATTCAGTTACTAACTGCTTCTATCTGGAAGCAGCTAGTCGAGTGCACTAAGGTGGGGCCTGAGAAGGTTAAATTGCCTCCTACGTACCCATTTCATCCCAGGAGCAGTTGCTATCACCAGGCTCGGTCTGCTCGATACCCACAAAAGCCTGTTCCCTTTGAACAAAGGATCGGTTGCTACGCTTGCCCTATGACAGATGCATCTGGTTGAGATATCTATTCTCGTAACCTAAATTGCGAAGCATTTTCCAAAACCCATTGAGTTGCAGAATTTTAAAAATGTATTTTGATTGCCAGATCTGCAAATTGTGTCAGTTTTCCAGGGCCTTATGCTTCCCTCTTTTCCACTGGGGAAGAGGAAAAGAAGGCAGCCAGCAGCTGGTGATTGAAACACAATTCTCCCTGGCGTGTGAGTCTTGGCTACCATCTGTGTGTTATCCTGGCCATGGTCCCCTGGCACTCGCCGCAACGCCTGGGCCGAGGCCCGCCCTTCCTGATGGCTGCCCTCTGCACTCCACCAACGACCAGCGTGAGCCCATGGCAGCCTGCACCCCTCGCGGCTCTGGATGGGTTTTAATCATCTGAGCCCCAGGAAATTCTGTGAGAAAACAAGAGGAGGTGTAACTCTTCCCGTTTCACAGATGGGGAATATCGGGCTCAGGGAAGATGAGTGACTTACCCAATGACACACCATATACAGCGATCTTGGATCTTAATGTGTATCTTCTGTCTCTTGGTCTACTGCTCTTTTCATGGAAGTACATGGCTGTAAAAATGTCAGTGAGGAAAGGAGTCTGTACAAAGCTGTTTGTCCGGGTCCGCAGACCCGCGAGGGTTGGATTAATGCAATCTGATACCCAACTTGTTAAGAGCAGTGGTGATTAATCTAGTCACCAAAAAAGTTCATCTTGATCATCAGCATTATAGAGGTAGCTGTCAAAAACCAGTGCGTAAGATGGGACACGTTATGTGAATATCCCACCTTATGCGCTATATTCCTATAAAAGACTATAAAGTACGGCTTATATATTTGTGACTAAGTCCGGGATTTTTCATACTAATGAGTCATAGTCCATTAATATGCATCATGAGGTCAATTTAATGGGCTGCTACCAGAATTTGAAGGAAAAATGGGTGAGATAGGATAGGATCGAACTGAAAATATCAGAGTGTGATGTATTTAGCAAAGGTAAGTACTGTACTCTGGATCCTTTTGTTCATTTCTTGTGTACATGTTATTCATGCCCCTCCCGTTGTTCTCCTCTTTTTGTCATGTGACCTTCGAAACAGGGTTTGCTAGATCTGTCTATGTTTGATAAACAAATTCTTCTATCTCTAAACTATCGTATTTACATTTCAGGCAAAGCAACTCAATCCTAAAGAAATGCAATCCCCAAGGAGAACCACATTGTGCTTCATGATTATTGGGATTTATTTTTCCCAAGCTACACTGAACTTGAAGTTAGAGTCTATCGTTCATCCCTTGGTGAGTACACCCATGTCAGCTAAATTTTTCCTTGTCAAATTTTTCTGATTTCCTGGGAATGTCACAGACGGAAATTGCTTTAAAATAAATCTTTAAGGCCCTTGAGAAAATGTTGCAAATGCGGGGGAAAGGGTGAACATAAATGGATGTCAGTGTGTCTACTGGGCTACCACTTAGCATACTCTGACATTAGTGGTGGTCAAGGGAACAGCCCCCAGCCTCCCTCCTTAACTAAATGGCCACCTTGAGGCCTGAAACTCCACTCTGAAACTGACAACAGTGACTAGAAGGCAGATGGTGAGAGTGGGCAGGACGCACGTTCTCAAAGGATTCATTCAAACTTGATCATCAGACTAGAACGCATTTCAGAAGGGGCGTGTGTGTGTGTGTGTGTGTGTGTGTGCGTGATAATCACAGGCTGATAGAGCCGATGGGGCCATAGATGTCATTTAAACGTCTTGCTGACAGATTATCAGGTGGTTTTGTTTTGGCTTTGGGAAGTTCATGGGATATTAGCTTAACGAAAGAGGGTGATGAACATTCCCTTACTCCTTATGGGAATTATTAGTTACTCCTTCCTGAGGCCACCCCAGACACCAGAGACAGGGCATGTTACTCGTTATGAAATCTTGGGAAACTGATGTAATTCTGTGTCTCCATTTGTTCACCTGTAGAACGATGATAATAGTACTGATTTCCTGATTGCTAGGATAATTGGATCAGTTAGTATTTGTGAAATGCCTTAGAACAGTGCCTGGCACGCAGGTTTTTTGCTATTATTATTTATTGGTCCCACTGTAATGGCATCTTTTGCTACCGATTTTTAAAAAAGATACCTAAGTGCTATTTTATTCAGTCACTATGAGAGCTCATTGGTACTTTCTGGCATCCTAGAATGTCGCTTTTTGCTCTGCTTTGTACTTCTTCGTTTTAATTCTTTGTCATCTATTCCAACGATCAATCCTGGTGTTTGGTAAGACATTTATTTATCTATTTATTTACTTATTTATTTAGAGAGAGCGTGGGCAGGGGGAGGGACGGAGGGAAAGGGGGAGAGAATCTCAAGCAGACTCTGCATGACTCGATCTCATGACCCCGAGATCATGACCTGAGCTGAAACCAAGAGTAGGACGCTCAATTGACTGAGCCGCCCAGGCGCCCCCAGTCCTGTTTTTATAAATGTGCTTGCCTGATCTTTGTTCTTTGTTTAGCCTTTAATGTAGCACTTCGTGTTAATGGTTCTCTTACAAACAACACGGGCATGAAGTTTTTTTTCTTTTAAACCAAACCTGAGTAAATCTGACTTTGATTTGGGAAGCACAAATTTATTTACATTTAATGTCGTATATAAGACGCTTGATCTTACTTTCAGGATTTTCTTTTACGACTTTATGCACTTCCTCCTCTTTTCTGTTTTCCTGTCTTTCATTTGACCTCGGTTTTCTTTGTCCTTTTCACTATTTCTTTCATGACTTGGGAGCTATACACCGTGTGTCTCTTCTCCCAAACTCCAGTGTGGGCTTCACCTCGTGTGACCGTATGCGGCAGCTTGCTCAGATAAATAGGAGAGAAACACTTACCCTTCCTATGAATTCACAGGGTCAGTATAGTGCTCTAGTTACTCAGGCCTGGGCGGGCGGGGCGGGGAAGCCTCAGCATGAGGTCATCTCAGCAGTGGGGTCAGCTGTGCCTCTGTTCCAGGTTTTCCTAGCACTCATGGCTGCAGTGGTGCCCTCTCGCCAGGCCAGGCTGGTCCTCACTGCGGTGGTCCTAACAAAGCCCCTCCATCTGTCTGGGGGCATAAGCTGGTCAGGGGATAAGCCAGTGACTTCCCAAAGTTGCTGGCGGAGTTCAAACTCTGTCTTCCTGGGAACTCCCACCACCACCCCAAAAGGTCCCACATTTCCTCTCTAGATCTGCCTTTGAGATATCATATCTTCATACAACCCAAAGGCAGAAGACTCCCTCATTAGAGAGATGACCTTGAACCTACCTCATCAACTTATCCTGCCCTAAGCAGCTCCTCAGTTCCCAAGGCTGACCTTCTACCTTTTTAAATGCAACACGTAGTAATGAGCTTTTAAAAACTGTTGTGGTAAACATGCACACAATTTATCATCTTAACCATTTTTAAGTGCATAGTTCAGTAGCCTTAAACAGACCCACATTACCACGCAACCCATCTGCAGAACTTTTTCACCTTGCAAAACTGAAAATCAATAGCTATTAAACAACAGCTTCCCATTTCCCCCTTCCCCTGGCTCCTGGCAACTGCTATTCTACTTTCCCTCTAGGACTTCGACTACTTTAAGTCCCTCATGTAAGTGGAATCATCCAGTATTTGCCCTTACGTGACTGATTTCACTTGGCATAATGTCCTAAAAATTTACCTATGTGGTAATAGGCGTGCGAATTTCCTTCCTTTCTTAAGTCTGAATAATGATCCATTGTACGGATATCCCACATTTTGTTTATCCATTACCCATTCATGGACACTTGGGTTGCTTTCTAGGCTATTCTGAATAATGACGCGGCTCTGAGCATGGCGCACAGAAATGTGGGGTGACGGGCTTTCAAAGTGCGATAATGTAGCTTGTCAAACATCAGTGTGCACATTAACCCGTCTGCGCACCTTATTAAGATGCAGATTTCAACTCAGGAAGTCTGGGGGGCGGCCCGGATGCGGCCTTTCCGACAGGTTGTCCTTGTTCCGGCTCCAAAGATGGCGCTTTGAGCAGCAAGGTGGTGGACCCTCAACCTCAGATTCCTGGCTGAGTCTGAAGCCCAGCTCTGGTTAGCTTTGGAAATTTCTTCAGCAAGTTTCTTCATCTCCCTGACCCTGTCTCCTCTACACATTATGAGAATAAATAGTATCACCTTCATTGGTTTGTCGTGAGGATTAGACATTCTCACACACGAACATAGGCCTCAGCACAGTGACTAGCACAGAGCAAGAGCTTCCAGATTGGGGGGTTACTTTTACTATGCTAGTGCAAATAAACCTGGATTCATACACCTTTGTGAGGATACATCCTGACAAGAGCTTTGAGGAGACAGTTAGCCAACCGGAGGCAAAGATGGTAAATTGGAGATTCCAAGAAAAAGAGGAGTGAGTGACGGGGCCTTGGTGAAGAGGAGTGAGATCTGGCGACCTCCAGGGGCCTTTGGTGACCACGTTTTTTGTCATCCTGTTCACTGGGATAATGTTTTCTACCCCAAATATGCCACTTCTCATTCCTGATGGATTGTCCACACCTACTTCAGGCCCCCTCTCCTCCCCATACACAATTATTTGAAAGTCATCACGTCCAAAAGGTGGGGCATTTCCTGGAATTGGTGACCTTGTGTCTTCCGGCTGAGACTTGGCCATAAGGAAATCCTCTTTGGTCAGAGGTGACCCTTGTCCTCAGCTACTCATCTGGGTACCTCTACATGGATAAGAAGAGGGAGGCCCCCTAGAGGTTCTGTTTTCTCGTCTGAAGTAAATACTTCATCTGGCAAGATCTATGCTCCCCTGTGAGTTCTCCTCAGCACCCAATGTTTAAGAGAAAAGGCAATTGTCAGAGTCACAAAGGTCCCTGAACTGGGGGTCACATGAGGACTCAGGAGGGCAAGGGTGGCCTCTGGTGAGCCCCAGGCTGGCTGGACACACACCACTTCCAGAAACTGTCCAAGCATTTGGTGTGCCTCAGAACATTACTTTCCATCATGTAAGACATTGAGCCTTAGAGTGAGTGAATGCCTTTTCCAACTACAAAGGAGAGGAGATGCTGGGATTCGGTGCTGGGTGGGACTCTAGCATTTGCCTTGGTGAAATCCAGGCAGCCCTTCTCAAATCTGGGAGGGCCTAGGGTATTTTCACCATCACCATCACCACCACCACCACCAAGGATCTCCTCTGAGACTTGATCGCTCTTAGTTTTTCCTCCATTTTCCCCAATGATTGCAGAGCTTAAACTAAAAAAGGAGGTTATTCTCACAAGAAGCTGTCCATCTTCACTGGACAACAGAGGCAGCAGGTGACAGAGCTGCAGGAGCAACACTTGGCAGGGATGTCCCCTGACACTTCCAGATCATCACCATCAGGATGTGGAAAATAGCTACAAAGTAGTGCTTCTCGAAAGACAGCCTCATGTTTGGAAGGCAGTTTCTGTCACCATATCCCAGCCCCACTAAATTGGGTTGGGGGAGCTGAGGGAAGGGATCCTCGTGGTCACAGATTGAAATGCTGTGTACCAGAGAAATGACTGCACCTTGATTTTTAACCTCAATTCCTCAGTCCCACTGGGGAATGGAGAAAATGAAATCGAGACCTTGGAGAGCATCCCAAAGGTGACCGCCAGTGGTCACCTTCTCCTGGGCTGAGTCCCCCAACCACAGCCCATGAAGAGTGGACAGAGAAGCCTTCCTGGTGGCTCCCCGCTCTCTGCCCCCAGGCCCCAGGGAGGATGGACGCAGGAATGCAGTGGAAGACCCTTTCCTTCTGCCTGGGCACAGAGCCAAAGCAGGCTCCAGGGGAAGCTGGACAGGAACCAGCCCTATGCATTGACTTTGCTCCTTCTCAGTTCCTGTGCATTTAAGTACGGCGAAAATAAGCCCACTACAAACGAAATAGCAACTGGGCTTCTGAAATTCCAATCGTCATGCATCATTCCTCTCTTTGTTGCTTCAAGAACGTTTATGCACTGTCAGGTACATGGATGGCCCCTCTACAGATCGCCATGGATGGGAATACTGTTGTTGGAAGGAAAGAGGGGCTAGGAGGAAGCAGCAGAGAAAGAGAAAGGTGTTGGGTAAGAGACAGTGGGTCACTGAGACAGACTGGGGTATCTCCTGATAAGATCATTAATTGCCTGTAAAGGACAATACTCTGGAACCAAGCTGGCTGAGTTTGAGTCCTGGGTCTGCCCTTACAGGCTGTGTGAGCGTAGCTAAGTCATTTGACCTCTCAGCAACTGGGCTTTCTCATCAGTGAAACGTGGATAATAGTATCTATGTCGTAGACTGTCAGGAGGATTGAATACCTAAGCACACATCAGATACGTAACAGTGCCTGGCACAGGGGTGTCGGGTACATCCCAATAATTATTATTTTGGGGGCGCTTGGAGAGCTCAGTCGGTTTCGCTTCTGCCTTCGGCTCAGGTCATGATACCAGGGTCCTGGGATCGAGTCCCGTGTCAGGCTTCCTGCTCAGGGGGGACCCTGCTTTCCCTCTCCCTCTGTCACTTCCCCGGCTCATGCTCGTGCGCACGCTCTCTCTCTCAAATAAATAAATAAAATCTTTTTAAAAAGAATTATTATTTTAATTATCATTATGATGAGAGATAACTAGAAACTACTGATAGACCCCAGACATGGTAGAATGAGCTCTGCCTCAGTGGTGTTCATAGGTATGTGGAGTTTGTGGCAAAGGACCCCCCCCCCCCACAAAGGGTACGGGTTCTCTGGCTCTTCTATTGAGTCTTGAAGGGAGTTTGCTTTGGGACGCACATCGTAGCAAGGATGAGCTGCAGAGCCCAGGTGAGGTCAAGGTGTGGTTACAAGCTGCAGATTTGGCAGTGATCCCAACAGCAAAGCCAGTCAAAGTCAGTTCTGAAACAAAGAAGCTGCATGATGCCAGGAAAAGAGCTTTATAGAGACCAAATAAACGGCAGTGTGTGGGTGAAGAGGTTCATGTGAATGGCGCCCCTAGAACAGAGTGACGTGTGGTCCCAGAATGGCACTTACCACGTCACCAAACTATTCTCAGGACTTTACATTCGTTAATTATTTGATCCTATGACAACCTCATGAGGTAGACTATTTTTATCCCTCTATTATAGATTAGTGCTGAAGCACAGAGAGGTTAAAGCACTTGCCCAACGTCACACAGCTGTTTTATAGCAGAGCTAGGATTTGAACTCAATGTCTGCAGAGTCCTTGCTCTTAACTATTCTACTGTATGATACAATTCAAGTTCATAAGGGGCTAACTCTGTGTCACATAGCTGTTCATTTAACTCTCATAAGTGTTCTATGAGGCCAGTAGTATTATTATTCCCTTTTACTGAAAAGAAAACCGAGGCTCAGAGAGCAGTTCCTCAGGGTCACATAGCTAGTACCCAGCCTTGCACCCAGGCACTCTAGAGCTAGCCCTCCCAGCCCTGCCGCAGGAAGCGACAATAGAACCACCCAGAGGAAAAAGACCAAAGGAGGAGAAAATGACTTCTAAGCATGCACAATCTAAACCGCCCTGATGTGGCGGAACGATTGGGGTGGGGACAGGCTGAGCGCTGAGGAGAGGTCGTGAGACTGGTCTGGGAGGTCACTGGAATGACTCAGTCTTAGGCAGAGAGCACAAGTTAAAAACACCATGATTTATATTTCTTGACCCGACTCAAACTGCAGGAACTCGCAGAGGCTCAGCTATGGTGATTTGGGGTTCGGCTCCTGAGTCTGAAGAGGGGTCTGTCACATTAGAGAGTACCTGCCATCTACAGGGCATGGGGTGCTCGTGGGACCCGAAGCCCTCAGCTCAGCTCTGACATTCCAGGGCCTGTGAGCAGAAAGCCAGGGAGAAAAGACATCTCTAACGCTAACTGACAGTTTCCTAAAACGTTCTTGCAGATTCTCCGTGAACGTGAACTAGAGGGGAAAGAGCCACTGAGGCAAAAACGAGCAGGTACGTACGTAACCTCTTGGCTTGGCAGTTTCTTCTAGCAAATCCGAGCAAATAACATTTGCTGTAACTTTCCAAACCCCGCAGTCCACATAATTCAGTCTCCAAGCGCATCAGGGTTCGATTTCTAGAAGTAATTACAAGGGAACTCCATTCCCTACTCTACCTAATGACATTGAATGGATCTTAGCAACACATTATAAGCTCCTCACTTCCTCCCTCACTGCTCTCCAGAGATCCTGAAGAGTCCATTCCCACCGGCTCTTCCTCAGCTCCCTACTTCTTCATGCTAACCTTTCAAAAGCACCAATCTGATTCCACTATTTCCCTGCATAAAATCTTTCACGGGCTCCCACTCGCCTGCTCGAGTCTTACCAGACGCCACGTGATCCTCCCCCTTGTTCTCCTTCTGTTTCCTTTCACATGGTCGCTGCCCCACCTGCCACCCTACTTTGTCGTCTGGGGACTCCGGCCTAAGTCTCCATTCTCACGGGCTCCTGCCGTGTACGGCTTCCCACCGATGCCCCAGACAGGGAGGGGGGCTGTTTCTCTGGGTTCCCACTGCCCTCATGACATTCCCAGAGCACAAGATTTGTCCCAATGCATTGTAATTATTTGACTTCCTGTTTGTCATCCCCAGGAGACAGGAGTTCTCTTGAGCTCTCTTCATCTCTGTAGCCTGGCATCAAGCCCGGTTTCTTAGTAAATGAGGGAACAAATGAAGAGAGCGTATGTCCCTGTCACAGCTGCCCCTCTGTGAGTGGAGGATACGTTCCGGTCGTGGAAAGTCTGCTGCCTTAGTGTCTGTACCAGCTCTGGAGAAGGTTGAACTTCTTAACATTTAGGGTTATGACTGAATCGTGTCCAGGTGTGCCACGGCTTGGTCTGTTCAGTCTTGTGGTCCACAAGAGCCAAGAAGCTGCCAAAGAGAGCGGGCTTTCCCTGAGGCCAGGACAAAGGTGTCCGTTAGAGCCTTTCAGAGCAGCAACCAGCTCCAATTTTGCCCATTGCTCGATATGACAATTTGATCGTATTTTATTAAGGTCTCGAAATCTTCATTGGAAGGTCATACCTTCATTTTTCCTTCTTTGGCCATTCTTTCTTTCCTGCTTTAGCTCTGTTTTATATCCTTAGAGACCCTTGCTTTCCCACTCCCCTCCTTCCCTGAAGCGACCTGAAGCACGCAGACTGCACTCTCTGTGCTTTTAAACAGGCATCAGGACATCGACTCCAGTCCCTGAGTCCTCTTGCAGCCTGTGACAGGAACAGAGCTGGAGATGTCCCCGTTCGGTATTCTGAAAGACTTTTCTTTTTAAAATCAGACTATTGGTGGGTGAATTCCAGCCCCGGGCTTCTGCCAGGCTCTTGCAGGGCTCAGGCTCCCAGCTTCCTCGGGGACAGTGAGTGACCATACAGTTGCAAAAGGAACGTCTTCCTGTCCTTCCGGGCCCGGCTGTTTATGACCCGTGGTGACATTGTGAGAGGTTAGCCTTTGGGGAGGAAACCACTTCCACATTTAAGGATTTGACATCCCAAACTTTTCCAGATGTGCTTTCATTAAAAGCAATCACGACGATGATAAATTACCATAAAAACCTGTTTTCCATTTATTATGCACGATCCTCTGTGCTTTTCGGCCTCTGGAGTCATTTGGGAAGTGTTAATGACTCAAGCCCTCATCGGCAGAAGATGAATTGGCTTTGGTACTTTTACAAAATCACCAAAGTAAGAAATGGCCATGGAAAGACCCAGGTGCTAGACCACACCGAGCTGGGATATGAGTTGCACCAGACAGCACTGCTTGCTCTCCAGGAAAACCATGAAAGAAAGCAACAGAAGGGTTACATCAAGCAGAGGCCTCATGGAGGTGTCTGTGTTCTGCTTGCTGTATTAGTCAAGTGAGGCGATAGGATTAAGCTTTAATTTTTAGGGTGATATCCCCTTTCACATTTATATCCATCCCCTCTTCTGGGGACTTCATGCCAGAAAGAGACAAACAAATGTTCCAAGAGAAAGAGGATTCTCAAAAGGGAGGTCCTTTTGAGGCACTGGATCAGATCTTTGGGGTTTGGGATCGAATCATCTTTAAAAGCAGTATCAACACTCACATTTATGCTCAGACCACTATGGACTTCTTCCTAAGTTACTTTGGTCAGCTGTATAGCTTCCTTGGGCTCTTGACACACACACACACACACACACACACACACATATATGTATATATATATATCATATATATATCACACGCACACACACAGACATACATATGCATACAAATGTATATACGAGTTATTACATTACAGCGTTGTTGAGGTTAAATAATATTATGTACATATTATTTAAATGTTATTGGGGTTATCTAGGAGTTTATTTGCTTTTGGGTTTTTTTTTTTTTAATTAGAAACACAGATTTATTTATTTAAAAATAATATTGCATTTGAAAGAGCCTGGAATATCCCTGGTACAGAGAAAGTCCCATATAACCACTGAAGGCAGGAGGAGGAATGCCATGAGATAGAAGTTAGTGTTTTTGGAAAACTATTTCAGAATTCTATTGGGGAAGAGACGTCTGCACAAAAACCCGGAGGCCAGATGCCAGAGGCCAGAAAAAGGGTGGATCTGCCAGTTAGAGCAGAGAGGCTTCTGGGGAGCAGAGGGAAATAAGAACGGGACAGAGTATCCAGTTATGTTCCGATTACACTAGGAGCTGGTTTCTAGAGCATCTGAAAAGCTGGCACAGAGGAGGGACTGATGGAAACCACCTGAAGTGAAAAGTAGCCAGATGGTTGTGACTGAATGAATTAGATGGAGGAGTCAGGGCTCGGGAGTCCAGCAAGGGGTTCAGCAACGTGGACCATCACTGGCCCTGGCCCTGCGAGGGAAACAGGAAAGGAGAAAGGGGAACACTTGTGAAAAATATTACAAGAAGTGGATCAAAAGGACTTGGAGACAGCTTTGACGTGAGTTGAAGGTAGCAGTGACCATGGGACACGGTGAGCGCACAGACCTGAGAGTCTGGGGGATATAGAGACCAGAGGTAGAACCCGGAGTTGGAATGGAAATCTCATCTTGGAGCTCCGCCAGTAAGCTCCAACTTTAGTCTGAAGGGTCATCTTCCTAGGGGAGTGAGAGTGGAAGTTTCTTACTAGTTTGCAGTAACACAAAAGTGCTCTCTGGGTCAGTTGGTGAAGTTCTCCATGCCAGGTTTCTGAGCTTCACTGGGAATGTTCTTGGGTCCTGGGCAGAAAAGTCCTCATGGATTCTTCTTTGGCTTCAAAAGGAATAGCGGATAACAGACACATTTTTGAGAAAGGGAGATCCGGGGTGTCCTATCCCTGTGCTGGAGGCGCTTACTTGTGAGAGAATTGGGTTGTTGGCTGCCAGTGTGGGAATCTGGGTCTTTCTGCAGACCTGGCAGCCCCAGCATGTGCTGGCCCTTTTTCATCCAGGTCCAGGAAATGGCATGCATTTTCCAGGTTGAGGGACAGATTTGGGGGGTACTGTGGCCTTAATCTTCCTTACGATAGATATGGCATTTAGTGTGCTAAGCAGGTGGGGTGGTGGCAGAGAAAGGTGACAAGGCTGAGGTGCTCTCGGCCTGGTGTCTGCGTTTGGTTGCAGGGTTGACCTTCCATGTGTGGGGAATGCTTTTTTCTTTTAATTTCTGATTAGTGTAGTGTGTCTGTTTAACCATCTCAAAGGTGAGACCTGATTGGAATAACATTAGCTTTTTTGACCTACCAGCGGACATCTGCTTGTCATATAACCATCCCATTTATCATCATTAATAGTCTTATTTCCACCTGCTGTTTCAGACTGGCTACTATATGCCAGACAATTTGCTAGGGGTCTCCATACCCACTCCTTAGCAGCAATTCTGCAAAGAAGATATTACCCCTGTTTTACAGAGGGCACAGTGTGGCTCACAGAGGTTAAATGGCCTGCCCAGGAAAGAAGGTATTCCACCCCACCTCGCTCTGGCTCCAGAGTCCGAGCTCGTGGTGCAGAGTTCTAGTTTTCAACACGTGTTCCTGGCTCTTGCCTGTGAGATTCCAGTCCATGATTATTAGAGCAGCTTTGTAGGGTAAGGCGTAAGGAGCACTGTCTTCATCTTAGTAGAAGAAGAATTTATATGGCACTGACTTCGATGACTTGGGTATACGACAAACCAGTAGAATTGAGTACTTTCTCCAGACTTTACAGCCCAGTGTTCTATGAAACATTGTACCGCCCACCCTCCCCTCCATCGGCACCTGCCAGCGAGCCCCAGCCGGGGGTTCTGGTAGTTTTCCCTTGCGTGAACAACCCTTTCTAAAACCTAAAGGGAGGACAGGATCTTCTATCTGCTGACAATGGTCCGATAGGATACAGGTGCTGCTGTCAAATTGCTACCTACTAGAATACTAAGAAACAAGCCAAACAGGGATCTTTTAATATTTACCTGTTACGGGACTAAGGGTGAGAACAGCAGAGCAAATCTTCAGTGATAAAGACGCCTTGTCCCTTTGGGTCGAGAGAAAAGTCACACCACCTCATTTCTCTTGTGCAAAGTCAGCAGGCTTCATTCTTTTGCAGGTGGGAGATTAATTTACACATAGACTTAGGCTCCAACTTCTGAGAAGCCGTAATTCCCATTAGAGTCGCCAGGCAAAAAATAGGATTGTTTGCTTAAACAGCTGTGATAAAGACCCAGAACTACTTGTCGCAGTTTGTGGCCAACTTTCCAGAAATGTGTCTTTAAGATAAGTGCTGCGGGGCGGGCAGCGATTTCTGGGAAAGGAGAGGGGAAATCCTGGTTGGTCTGTGTCTCTGGGCCTGCCGATAGGCGCCATGTGTGACATCGATGACACCTGGAATGGGGTACCTTCCACTTGGGGCATCCGTGAGTCAGAGAAGTTCAGGCAAATAACACAGAGGCCGCAGGAGCCTGAGAAAAAGCAAACACGTTCAACTCTCTGAAATCAGATGGTCTGGAGGCAGCCGAGGAGGAGCACGGAAGGGCCTCCACAGGACACGTCACACAGAGGTGGGAAAACCGTCCTCTGTTCCTCCTGAGTCCCTTGCAGCCTGGAGCAGGACCAGGAGCATAACCCTCCCCAGCTCTGAAGGCCTCCGATTTGAGAGAGGCCAGGCGGGCAGGACTTGGCATTTTTGTCCCACTCTGTGGGCCTGCCTGGGGCTGTGAGCGGAGTGTGCCTCTGGTCCCATCCACAGGCGGGTCACGCAGACACCTGAGTCTGACTTTCCTTCAAGTCAGACACTCGCCCTGCGGCCTTGCAGGCACAGGGGGCCCGGTGGCAGCTCCGAGTGTCTTGCCCGTGGGGCAGCGACCCTGGAGACGAGAAGGAACAACCCGGATCGCGAGGGACATCTTCTTGCTGTTCCTCGGACAAGCTGTGGAAATCGCTACCTCTGGGCTTTTGTGCTTATTTTCTCTTCCTGGGGGAGTAGTCCCCGAAGAGCCACACACGGCAACTCCTCATTTCATTTGCATCTTTGCTCAGAAAGGTCTTGTCTAACCATTCTACAAAAAATCCCACTCTACCCTCATCGTGCCTCTCTGCATGCTTACTACCTTGTTTTCTTTTCTCCATGCCCTTCAGAACTGCCCGGCACTGAAGTTTCAACTTACTTTTACCTCCCGCATGAGGACAAAAGATCCATGGAAGGAGAGCCTTGCCTCTTTTATTTACCCCATGTCCCCAGCACCTGGCACAGTGCCCGGGAAGCAGGCACTCAATAAACACTAAAGTTACTATGAATCAACAGATTAATAAATTAAGGCACAAATGAGTAAACCTAGCAAGACTTAATGTTAAAATCCATGAGTGCCAACGGCAAGGGGTCATGCTGTGTTCTTCCTCAGTGTGGATTTCTAAGATATTTATGATGCTGAAACAAATAGAACAAAGTTTTAGATAATTCTTCCATTTATTATGAGTAATTTTGCCTTTGACTATGCTGTTATTTTAAAATTTACTTTGAGAATTGCACACTAGCTCTAAAGACACATTTAATAATAATGCCTGATTTTTTTCCTTTTTATAGTACAAAGGTTTAGAAGGGGTTTACAAAGCGCTCACCTTCATTATCTTCTTCCATTGGAATTGTGGCAGGGAATGGTTAAAATAAAACTCCAATAAAATAAATTGGAGTCCAGAAAACATGATTTCAAACCCCAGTTTTTAAGTTTGCTGTTCATGGGGCTTTCACCCATTAAAGCTCAGTTTAATCATCTGCAAAATGGGTGTATGCATATTTTCCTCATGACCCCGGAACCTACCGTGCGGTGAATAAATGGCAGCTGCTGTTATGATTATTACTTTTATTATGAGCGCTTTGATCTATCCGGTATGACTGAGAAAGAGGTGAACACGTACGCTTGGAGACCACCTCATTGCTTACCTCTGTAGGAACCGCAGCAGGAGGCATCTAGAAAAAAAAAAAGGCAAAGCAAAAGCAAAAAAAAAAAAAAAAACCAATAAAACACACACACACACACCCCCACACACACCAGAAACAAGTTTAGGTGCTACTCTTGGCTCTCCAGGATTACCTCCTTAGTTTCCTCATTTGGATTAAAACATTAAATCCCAAACCTGCCTCATCACCAGGATCACCAGCGGGAACTGGGAAAAAAAATACAGATTTCTGGGCCTAATCCATACAGATTTTACTTTGGCTCACCTGGGTTGAGGCTCCAAATTATCCGTGTGTGGTGTACTCTCCAGGTACATAGCCATCAATCAAGTATGCGGACCACTGGAATAGATGACTCCCAGGGGCAAGCCGGTAGCCTGCTGAGTTATTACGGTGTTGTTGAGCCCGTTTTGAAGAATTGGCCATTGTCATGCAGAAGACATTCCTTCTCTAGTGGAGGCCCCCATCCTTACCAGTCTCTAGGGAGAAGTGTCGCTTAGGTGGAAGGTTATTCTGAAATTCCTTTAGAAGTTGAAGAACATAAAAGGTAGACGAGGGGAAGAGGTCCTTGGAGGCTGGTACCTTCATTACAGTTGCACAAATCCCCTAGAAGAGAATTTGCTAAAGTCACAGGAACTTTCCTCTTAGTATGTTAAGCTTTTGGCTCAGCTCCTTGTAAGTTCTCACCAGAAGGACCGCCTTGGTTTCAGTGGGGAATGAAGACATCGGTGAATCACCATGTGCTTTCCAGGCACACGTTGGTTCTGCAATTATGTCTGAAAAGAATGCAGAGAGGTGGGCTCAGGGACGAGCAGTAGGATCGGTGCTCGGGTGGGCGCTGATGCCTTGCTGGGCTCAGACCCTGGGAGCAACCACACAGACGACAAAGGGGGGGATGTAGGATTGTTATTGACTTCACTCTTCCAAAAAGCCCTACCGTCTAGGATATCCTGTTTACATTCATGGGAAGAGATAGACTGCCTATGGCAAAGAGAATCTTGGAGCTAAATCCGCTAGAGGGCATAAACATTGCTGCATTACTTTTCAGGAAAAAGAAACGTGCTCCAAGGCAGACCTTGTAAATATCATGCAGCCGCCCTCTTCGCAAACATTCCCAGCAGGCAACATCCCGTGTCTAGAGCTAGAATCACATAAATTAAGATGAACAGTTCTTCCAGGAAGCTTGTTTTTATCACAGAACCATTGGAGAATCAGAAAGAAAACAGGAAAATTGAGGCATCGCCACGGTATCACGACAGACTGTGCTTCTGCATTGGGTTTTGAAAGTCACCTTGTTCTACTTGTAATTACTTTTTTATAAGTAGGGAGTATACTTTGAGATATATTCTTAATTTTAAGAAAATTGGCAGACTTTTTTTTCACAGTTTGAGTTCATTTCAGCAAGTTGAATGATGCATATCAAGATGAAATAATTCTCAGAAAGATTGATGAATAAAAGCAACTTCTAAGGCAGAGTTTATCACTATAAGTAAACATATTACAGATTTCTACAACAAAAATTTATTCATTGGCGTTTCCCATTACGAACTTCCTCTATTTTAGTGCTTCTCATCAATATTCCGTGGGAAATTTTAAACAAATCTGCCAATCTTATGGAAAAATTCTTTGCCCTTTTAGAAAACAGATCTAGAACTTTAATTTACGGCAAAATATACATCATACTTCCAGATTTGACTTAAATTTTACAGTAATAGTTTTGCAAGTATTCACTGACCTTTGCCTTATTTGACTGACAAGATAGAATAAGCCACAGCTTGTCTTCTCAATTCATCCGTGTAAAAAATTCTCCTAATCTTTGAAGGTTCATCCTGAGCTATGCAACTAGCCCTTGGCTTATGCTCCTGTTATGTGTTTCAGCCAAAAATGAGCCAGAGATTCTGGCAGGGACAGAGCGGTGAATGTGTGGCTCTCTCAAGAGGGTCACAGTTTTAACCAGAACTGATTGGGCATATATTTATTATGTGGTGAGCTCCATGCCAGGTGGAGTAAAGCCATGAGAACTGAAGGAAATAGTTCCTGCCCTTGAGAAGCTTACAACTAGTGAACCAGACATGATGTCATAGAGGAAACTATGAAAGAACATTCTGGTATGTATATTGTCTGGTTTGCCTGTGGTGGGTATGTGTTGGACATCAAAAGACTCTAGGACGCCAGACAGTCAATCAGCCTGGAGACAATTTGGAAAGGCAATGAAGAGCTGGAGATACCTTTTATTTTAGATTCTAACTTGTGAATTTTGCTTTCATTGAGTACCTGTCATATCTCTGGATGCCAGAGATATACAGTAAGAACTAAGAGCCCATCTTGTGTGCAAAGGGAATTAACTGGATGACTTTTCCCGGAGGTCTTCAAGCCATGGATAGGTCAGGTCTCAAAATACACGCATGTCAAGTGAATGGTGTTGGAAACACGCTGACTCATTCCTCTGAGTCAGGACCATGGCTTTATTGTCTCAACTGTTGCCAAGGTCCCCTTCCTAGGTCTCCCTGCTTCTATTCTTGCCCCTTCCGGTCCAGTTTCAACACAGCAATCTTTGACCTTGGATACCAAAGAGGGTGAGAGAATGGAGAGGAAGGACAAGTCCTGAACTTAGCCTATGACTCTTTCAAATGGCCAGAGACCACTACACTGAGACCAGACAATAGGTTGCCTTCCTCCTTTCAATGGTAAAGTCGTGGGGCATCTGGGTGGTGCAGTTGGTTAAGCATCCAACTCTTGGTCTCGGCTCAGGTGCTGAGATCAGGGTCCTGAGATCAGGGTCTTGAAATCAAGCCCTGCATCGGGCTCTGCACTCAGCTCAGAGTCTGCTTAAGATTTTCCCTTTGTCCACCCCCCGACTCTCTCTCTTAAATAAATAAATAAATCTTTAATAAATAAATACATAAATAAATAAATGGTGAAGTCATAGAGAGAGGGACACCATGTAGGGGACATTTGGTGCTGTAAATTGACAAACTTCTTTTTCTCTTAAAAGGTTCATAGAAATCCCTCAAGGCTGACATGTCCAGCATCCACATAGTCGCATTATTGCTTTTAAATGTTGAACTGTCCACCATTGTCCCCCTCTGCCACCCGCGGTGAGTTCTCACAGCTTCCTGTGCTTTCCTTTCAGTCGCCTCGAGCAGCCCAGGCCCGGAAGAGTACACCGTTGATGTGGAGATCAGTTTTGAAAATGCCTCCTCCTTGGAGCCTATCAAAGCTTACTTGCACAGCCTCAGTTTCCCAATTCAAGGGAACAGCACTGACCAAGCCACCAACATTTTAAGCATTGAGGTGACAACAGGTGAGTCAAAGACCCATTGCTTCAGAATGGAGGGCTGAGCATATCAGGAGAAAGGCTGTGTGCACCCCTTACTATTAGAGCAGATTGTGCTTGGTAAGCAAGTGAGATGACCCAGAAAGGCCTGAGGCATGATTTTATGACTTCACAGCCTTCCAGAATGCAGCCCCTATTGGCAAACTCTACAGCCAGTTTCCTTATTTCAAATGGTGGCCAGATGTTTGCTTGGTGGTTTGTGTATCAATTGTCACAAAATATGTCCCAAGATACTGCCAGGTCCCTCGTGACAAACTACTGGGACCCATTCCTCTGGGTAACCAGTAGGTACATCAAAGAATGGTTCAGGTATTAATAAGTGGCGAGTTCCTGTCATTCTGGCATCATAGGTCAGGAAATAGAAACCAGATACGTGTCTGCATTGGAAGCTAGACATAATATAGAAACCCCCAGGCTATGGGATTGGACATTCTGGTCACTGCCTCCCTTTTGAGGTTATGCTAGGTGTCCTACTTCTCAGGCACCCTCACCTGGGAAGCTATGATAGGGGACCCCTTGGTCCTAAACAAAGTTACTGTCTTGCAAGCACTAACAGATGTTGCATTTTATGATTCTAAAATGGAGGCAAACATATAATTCTTGTTTTTCAAATATTTTTTTGAATTCTCATATTTCAAATAGGCCATCATTATCATCTAGGCCTTCCAATTTTTATTCTTAATATATGCTAGTGGAACCTGAAATGGTTGCTTCATAGCTCCCTTTGGGTGCCCCTTCCCGCCAATGCTGAAGCACAGAACTGCATTAATGTTCACGGATTCACAAGAGCTTGGGGGGCCCTCCTGTTTCAGGAACGATGATTTGACGGCTTTCTGTTGGGTAGTCACTCTGTGAGCCTTTGCCTAGGAGCTGATTCCTAGAATAGACAGCACCCAGTGATTTGACTTTGATTGAATTTTAGAAATAAATTCAAAGTACTCTGTTTCCGGAGCATTTTCCAATGTCCCCAATGGGATTAGAAGCTGTTTTGGTTGTTCACATTTGACTAGAAATGTAAAAGGCACAATCGTTTTTGTACTCTGTGTGTATCTATTGCTGCTTAACAAATTACCCCAAAACTTAGCATCTTCAAACAGCAAACATTTATTGTCTCATATAGTTTCTGTGGGCCTGAAATTCAGGAGGAGCTTATCTGGATGGCTCTGGCTCGGGTTGTATGAGGTTGTAGTCAAGCTGTGAGCGAGAGTGGCAATCCTCTGAAGGCTCGACTGGAGCTGGTGAATCCACTCTGAAGCCCACTCATGTGGTTGTTGGCAGGACTCAGCTCCTTCGTAGCTGTTGGCTGGAGACTTTTGTTCCTCACCATGTCAGCCTCTCCATGACACATCCTCATGCAGTGGCAGCTGGCTACCCCCATCGCAAATGATGAGAGAAAGAGGGGAGAGAGAGAGAGAGAGAGATCACAGAGGAGAGCCACCATGTCTTTTATATCCTAATCTCAGAGATGATATATCATCACTTCACCCTATTCTGTTGCTCACACAGACCAAGACTAGTACAGTATGAGAGGGAGTTACAGAAGGGTGTCAATACTCAAAAACAGGGGTGGACAGGGACCATCCTGGAAACTGGCTACCATACACTTCATGTCCAGGAATCTGCTCATCACGTTATCATTGTAGGCATCCCCTAAGACAGTCAAAGCCATCATCCTTTAGGTGGCCATGCCTGATAGCATGGTGATGCAGCTTGGGAATCACGTGACTCTCATGTAATACTGTTGAACCTCCCAGATGGCACTATGGAGTCAAGTCAGGATCTTCTGCAAGTATAAATACTTACAGTCTAGAAATGTAAGGGTGGTGACCACCTTCTCTCTTCTCGCTGTTCCGGTTAATGCTAGTCTGCAGACCTACTGGAAATGAAATCTGGTGCTCCTGTGAGACAGGCTACAGGTGGCCTCAGGACAGGTGCCTCCAAAATCTCACTTGTCAAGAGCATGCCAGCGCCCCCACAGGGCATCGCTGCGGTTGCCTTAAAGGACTACCTCCCAAGGGACCTTTCTGCCAGCTCCAGGGAGGTACGTACCTGTTCGTGAAACATTTCCTTGTTGAGTGGCTATTTGATATCAACTCCCAAATGTTTCTGTGTCCTCTGTGTGTTCACGTGCTAACATGAGATTTTAAAATATTGCCTTGCGTTTCTTCAACAGATGTCACGCTAAGAATGTCAGTCAGACTCAATGTGGGCTTTCAAGAAGACCTCAGGAACACTTCCTCCGCTCTCTACAGGTCCTACAAGACTGACTTGGAAACAGCGGTAGGTTTTGGCCCCGGGAACTTCTTAACCAACGAGTTCTTTGGGCTGAACTGAATCTGTTGCGTTTACAGTGGATATTTCGCTTGGATCTGTCAGAATTTATGAATGTGGACATCAAAATTATTCCTATACCCCTGGGATGATGAATAAGGGAGTGCTCGAATCAAGTACCGTTCAGGGGATGATTTGACATCAGCTTGGCCTATGGGTGGGACTTCTTCCCAGAGTAGAATTGATTTAGAGAAGATCTGGTGGCATCAACTCACTGAATCCTATTCAGAGGGCCAAGAGCCTGGTCTAGAAGTGCCTGATGGTGCTTTTCTATTTGTCTTCACACACCGCCTGGATGAAGCCCATATCATGTTTAGGGCACATCAGCCCAGGGCTGGTCCTGAGGGTTTCAAACCATCCTATATAAGAGGTACCGAGGCAGTCTCGCTTACGACAGATTTAAATTTAATCATATAAAAATAGAGACTCTTCCCTGAGCGTTAACTGTGTGCCAGACACTATGCTAAGTGCTTTATATTGGATTAATTCATCTGAGCCTAAAGGCTTTGCTTGAGTTAACTTGTTTGGAGTAGAGCTTTCCAATTGGTGTGCTACAGATTATTACAGGTGGCCTGAGAGAATGGTTTCCCTAGTTCTCTGGGCAGCCACGGCCCTGCCTCAGGCCAGGAGCGCCTCCGCTTACCCTTCTACACCGCAGAAATTATTTCCATTTTCCATGGGCGCCATGCTGAAATGCCGAAGAGCTCTTGGACATCTGACTTGTCTATCTGGCGTGTAATGGTTCTGTACAGCCTGGGAAGCTTCCTCACACACACACCGCACACTCAATTGTATTCCTCGCAGGAAAGAGAGAGTGGCTTATTAATCTTCGGATCCCACCCATCCGCGTACTTGGCATGGCACTCTGCACGCACGGTGCTTAGCGTGTAACATCTAATGTGATTTGAATCCAAATGAATCTCCTGTGGGTTGGTTTGCAGAGAAACCTCCCCATTTTCTTTGCTAGGCATTTCCCTGAGTATAATTTTTTGCACGTTTAATCCGGTGTTTGCTTCTCAGAGAACCCAGCCTGACATAGGTAGATGGGAATTACTTCTTCAAAAATCTGTCTGTGCCAGCACTAAGAAAATAGATAGGAGAAAGATCTCGCTGGGGTGATAAAGAATATGAGCTTTTTACTCTGCTTTAAATCTTTTGACTTCTGTCTCACTGGACCTTGACACGATGACACTTGTCTTGTTTTCCAGTTCTGGAAAGGTTACAGTATTTTACCAGGCTTCAAATTGGTGACTGTGACAGGATTCAGGTAAGAAGCTATAATTGGGTCATTTCTACCCAGTGGCAGAGACCAACACGTTAGTGAAGAAGAAAAAGCCCATTGGGGGGCATCATGTGGGGCTTTCAACTAGAGCAGTTTGGTGGAGGTGAAGACAATGCTGGGTTGCTGGGGCTTAGAGAGGGAGGCGATGCTGAGAACAGAGAGTTGCTCCTTACAGATGTACCTATCTAGATGGAAGGTGAGCGAAAGCCTTGTGTTTATTCTATGCGTGCAAGAACTTTGCAAACAGATATGGGATAAGTTTGCAGTCTAGCGAGTTCTGAGATATAAAAATGAAATAATGTCTTGCGCGATGCCTTTATTCAAGAGAAGTCGTCCACCAGCCACAAGCATACAGTTGCACGCTGCTATGTGAGTGGCTCCCCCTGGAGTTGGGCACCGTGGCAGCCCTGAGACGGTTAGCTCGGGGTTTCAAAAAGTTAGTTGCCAATTTTAAAAATAAGGAATATTCAGGAACAGTCAGGATTTTGCCTTCACTGGACATTCAACGTATCTGGTACCCTGGGCCTGCATGGCTGTGTGACAAATCTCTGCGTTGTGCCTGCCACCCTACGACCAGCTTCTGTGATTCACTCCACTCACTCTTGTCTGGCTGTTTTGTTCATTTATGTTGCCTGTCTGCAGACATTTGAGGGTGTGAGCCTTGCCTCAGGCTTCCGACTAGAGCTTAATAACAGGTTGATTTGAGTGAACCACTGAAGGTAAAAGTACCCAGGCTGTTCCTGCCATTTTGTTTCTCCCATGCAAATAAACCATAAGGATCTAGACTCTTCCAGGTCAGTTACTGCCTTACTGAACTGAGTGATCTCCATCCAGGCCCGGAAGTGTGGTTGTGACATATGAGGTCAGGACTACAACACCATCCCCCGAATTAATGCATAAAGCAAACGAGCAAGTAATGCAGAACCTTAATCAGACCTACAAAATGGACTACGGCTCCTTTCAAGCGGTTACCAGCAGTAAGTAGGACATCTCCACATTTTTCCTATACATGGACTTTACTTAGATATAGTAATGGTATTTATCTTTATGCTTAAAACTAGGAAATTGCATTACCATGTCCTCCACGGACAGAGACTGTGTGGTTCCGGGCACAGTGGCTTATGTGCCCGCCCCTCCCCATCTGAGGAGCCAGTGCAGAGCCTTCCAACCAGGCCAATGTCACTGCAGTTGCGGGGGGAGGGGCGGGGGGTTGCAGGAGAGAGAGACTTTATAAGAGGCTCACAGAAGCATCTGGGTTTATGGATTTTTTTTTTTTTTTAAATTAGAAGGCCCCAAACATCCAAACACTAACATCGTGGTGGGGGTTGGGATATTCATGAGATGCACTGATATTAAATAACTGATACTGTTATTTTAGGGCAGGAGTTCTCTAAGTGTGCCCCCCAGACCAACAGCATCAGCACCACCTGGAAACTTGTTAGAAATACAGATTCTTGGGGCGCTTGGGTGGCACAGTCGTTAAGCGTCTGCCTTTGGCTCAGGGTGTGATCCTGGCATTCTGGGATCGAGCCCCACGTCAGGCTCCTCCACTGGGAGCCTGCTTCTTCCTCTCCTGTTCCCCCTGCTTGTGTTCCCTCTCTTGCTGGCTGTCTCCCTCTCTCTGTTGAATGAATAAATAAAATCTTAAAAAAAAAAAAAAAAGAAAGAAATACAGATTCTTAGGGCCACCCCAGACCAACCAGGGCTATCTGTGTTTCAACAAGTCCTCCAGGTGATTCTGATGCATGGAAAAGTTTGAGAACCCCTGCTTGGGATCCCATAGAGCAGTGATAAAATCCTGGGGTGTTAGATGTTCTCCCCCATTTTACCAATGGGCACAGAGCTGTGTTCTGTTGTGGGATGAGATGGGTGGACATATTGTTACTTGGGAAATAGGAGAGCCGGCTGCGCGGAGACTTGGCGGGTAAGAATTTGCTGGCGGATGTTCTCGCTAACGCGGGTCCGGGCCCCAGGTGGTTCCTCTTTGGAGCAACACTGTCCCCCAGCAGGGAGGGCTCTGAAAGGACTGTCGCAGGCACACCTGGGAGAGAGGGCGCCCTTCTCAGGGGTTAAGCCATCCACACAATAGGTTTGTAAGTTTTGTCTTCACGTTCTCTGGTAGTGTTAGACACCAGATCATTTTTAAAAACAAAATGTTGAAAGATACATACATAATCGTAAGAAGGTGCTAAAACATAAACAAGAGAAAAGGCACAATAAAAAGTCAGAATACACAGACATCAACAACAGAGGTGAAAACAGGAACATTAAAGGACGTGCCTCCCATGGAAGGCGCCCAGTAATGCCACCCCTCTTGACCCTACCCCACCCCCACCCAACACATGCTTACCCCCCAAGATTCCTTATGCTTATGGTTCTGAAGGGGGGGCATGGAAGAACATCAGGCTCTAGTCTAGGTAAGCTTCGGTTATGATTACCCCTCCCCCCAAATTTCAATCGTGTTGAGGACAGTCAACCTTACGAAGGAGTCAGTATCCGGCGGTGTTACTGATCAGCGGCTGACCGTCGGTCCAGATACATGGTGCTGACAGCATGGTTCCCAAAAGCGCTTTGGAGTTTGTGGCTTATTCTTCCAAAGAGCAATGAAGTCATTGTGAACGGCGCTCAACACCATTTCTACAGAGTGTCTGCATCCGTCTCTGTCCTCCTTGGCAGACCAGAACGATTCTGTGATATGCATAGCCTCCGAACGATAAACAGGAACACAGGTCATGTGCATTTCGCAGGAGAGCTCCCCCGTCATCCTGCCCTCCACAGCGTTGTTGCTATTTACCTAGAGTATAACTGTCCAAAAGGTCAAGAGACTGGGTTTTGTTCTGCTTTAATTATAATTATATTTGGGGACAGCGGAGAGGAAGAGAACAAGAAAGAAAAAAAAGCTGAACGAACGAGTTGGTATCAGAAAGTGATTTGAAATCTTTACGAAATACCAAGGGCACAGGGCAACCCATGTTCAGAATATTTCCATTTATTTGGTCGTATATTAATCCTCAAAATAATTAATGTTTGATTAATTAGCAGAGGCACTTAACCAGAATGCCCCTTTCTTTAATCACTGCCCATAAATTCATGGTCAATGCCATAGAACCACATGATATCAGCAGTCTTACTAATCATTATTGCTAGCGGTAGTGATGATGAAAAGAGACACATTGTTATTGTATCTTTTCTGTGTTAAGCCCCGCATGTTACACAAATGATGTCCTCACATATCCTGTGAGATGGGTACTGTTATCTCCACTTTACAGGGGAGGAACTAGAAGCAGAGGGAGGGTAAATAATTTGCTCAAGAACACATAGTAACATAAGTTTGTATGACTTTTGAGTCAGCTTGGTACATTAAATAGTCCTAGAAGGCCTAGTTTCTTAACAGTTGGGTGTGATATTTTAAAATCTTGTTTTATTCAGGAGCCTAAAAAAAGTAATAAGAAATATTTAGATCCCTTTCTATTTTGACTAGAACATCGTAGCTCCCAAAATTAATTTTATGGTGCTGTGCTCCCGTGATGACAATATGGAGAGGGTCTGGCCTGAGCATGGAGCCCATGCAAAACAGCCCTCAGAGAGCGTCCTTACCCAGCATCTGATTTCCTCAACACGTGCAATTCCTGAGGATGTAGAATAAGGAACATGGCCTAAAGGGAAAAAATCGCATGTTGTGTAAGCAAAGGACAACCATAAACACACACACACACACACACACACATAACGAATGTTGTGTTCTACTTCTATCTGTGAAATGACTAAATGGCATGGTGCTCCAGATTTGTACTATGAAAACAATAATGACTACTATATCCCCAAATCACCTTCCTATAGCTCTTATGACTCCTGTTTTCCAGACAATGAGCTGAGTCTCAGAGAGGCTAAGTAAATTCCCTAGGGCCACACAGCTATGTATGGCACAGAACCAGGATTCAATTCTGGACCTGTGTGTTTATAAAGTGCTTCTTCTTAAGGGCCTATGGGTATGAAGTCTTTAAAAAAATTCTTAATTCATAACAGACTTTCTTACATGAAATTATTTTTTCCCATTTATAATTCATCAAAGATGTACAACAGAGCTTTCAGAGGTATAAGATACCTGCTATTGGCAAAAGGCGGTTGATACTGAGTCAGTAGCAAAGAAACTTGAGGTTTAAAAGAGCTGGTGTGGCTTTTGTATAAGCAAGTGAGCATTTTCTACCAGACGATGTGAAATATTGAAAATAGCTTTGGAATCTCCATTGCACCAATGAGGCCAACAAAGTGCATAGACTCCAACCTGGAAGCTTTATCCCTGGTATCTGGCAGGTGGCAACTCTTTGGGCCTCAGACACCAGCTGTCCGGGGGTGGAATGAAGAGGACACCCTGCCTCCTTCTAGAAGCACCACAACGCCATGTAGGGGTGGTGTCCGGTGGGTAGTATGAATTCCATTTGTTTGCTTTGGGATCTTAATACTTTTTCTTTGGGCGTCCAGATGAAACGAAGTTCACCATCATCCCAGAAATCATTTTTGAAGGGGACACGGTGCATATGGTGTGTGAAAACGAAGTTTTGTCCTCTAACGTGTCCTGGCACCACGTTGAAAGGCGCTCTGACATCCAGAACAGCAGCAGATTCTCGGTTTACACCACCGTGCTCAACAACATGACCTCAGTATCGCGCCTCACAATTTACAACATCACTCAGGGCGAGGCAGGTGGGTTTCCGTCCAAGAACAGGTGCGGGGAAAGGAGCAAAGAGCTCATAAAAAAGCAAGCCAGGGAATGAACTTGTACATACATATGTTAGATAGACCTAGACCTAGATCTACAGTGTTTTCCTCTTTGAAAAGAAGTCACCACTGGGGCGCCTGGGTGGCACAGCGGTTGGGCGTCTGCCTTCGGCTCAGGGCGTGATCTCAGGGTTCTGGGATCGAGCCCCACATCAGGCTCCTCTGCTATGAGCCTGCTTCTTCCTCTCCCACTCCCCCTGCTTGTGTTCCCTCTCTCGCTGGCTGTCTCTCTCTGTCACATAAATAAATAAAATCTTAAAAAAAAAAAAAAAAAAAAGAAAAGAAGTCACCAGGCTCAATGTTTCAAAATTAAAAATGAATCCCATGGCATACGAGTAAGCAAATATATCCTTGGAGACAAAAACAGATTCCCACATTTACCAAGGGCTTATGAGTTGGAAAGTGAGACAAAAATCCGGCTTTTGTTTTTAATCTTTAAAAATTCTTAAACAGCTCTGTTGAGGTGGAATCGAATATGCCAAGCTGTACATATTGAAAAGTGCAGTTTAATGAGTTTTGACCCATGTGTACGCCGGTGAGACTATCTCCCTCCTCAGGAGAGTGAATGTAACCATCACCCTCTGCGCGGTTTGCTTGGATTCCGTTGTAATCTCTCCCACCTCCCACGCTCCTTCCCCAACAACCGCAGAAGCAGAAGTGGATACTCTAGAATTGAATAACCCCATTGTAACCCAGATGCCAGCAGGAGCATCTCTTTTTCCCCGACTGAGAAGTTGGTCCTGCTACATCTTTGTTGATTCTGATTTTGCCGCAGTTAAATAGAATGCCCAAATCATCCATGACCTTCTAATTCTCCAAGGCTTTCCAATTTTTCCTTTCTACCTCTTCCATCCCCGCACCTTTTTTTCTTATTAGCAAAGACTGAGATCTCTGCTCCTTCCTTAGACCCTCTCTGTACTCATTAACTTGTGACATCAGAAATGATCTGCTCTGACCTTCTGTATTTCTTGAATGTTTCTTTAGGGTTGTTTAGAGCAAGTCTTGGATGCTTTTGAAAAGGATGCTTCGGGAAGTACTGTCAGAACACATGAGATGAGGCTATCAATCTTCTAAGGAATCCCATATACGTAATAATAAAAAATGCTTTTGTAGACGACTGGATGGCTCAGTCTGTTGAGCATCTAACTCTTGGCTTTGGCTCAGGGTCTTGCGATAGAGCGCCACATCAGGCTCCCCGATCAGCGAGGAGTCGGCTGGGATTTTCTGTTTCCCTCTCCCTCTGCCCAAGCCCCCCACCCCCACCCCCCACTTGCTTCCACTCTCTCTCAATAAATAAATAAATCATTAAAAAAAATTTGTGTATTCTATGCAGGTGAATATATTTGCAAGCTGACATTAGATATTTTTGAATATGAGTACAGAAAAAAAATAGATGTCATGCCCATCCGAATCTCGGCACCTGAAGAAATGAAGGTGACGTGCGACAACAATCCCGTATCTTTGAACTGCTGCAGTGAGATTAATGTTAATTGGAGCGCAATAGAATGGAAGCAGGAGGGGAAAATAAACATTCCAGGTAAGAATGTTGGGTGATGCCCTTTTGCATATATGTTTTTGCCTCTTGGCCACGTAAAAAAGGGAGATGCGCTGGGTGAGAGAGGAAATGTCAGACGGCTTCCCCCCCCCCAAACTTCAGACTATAAAAACGTAACTAGGCTTGATGCCAGCTCCAGCTTAGCCATTCTAGAACAACATTCCAAAAATATATGCATATGAATGTCATGCTTGGGTTGTAGACAAGATCCTGGCTGAGAAGACCTGATGACTTAGGTCCACAGTATCTCCTGCCTATAGAAGAGCTGCCCCCCCCCCCACCTTCCTTCTCTCATCATCTTCAGCAAAGAGCTAAGGATGAGGTCCTGGTCTTTGCCATGGAAGTCTGACTCAGAACTTCTCTTTCTGGGTCTGTTCTCTTGGTGTCTGTCCTTCTCATGTCTCTACCTCTGTCCCACATCCTTCTGTATCACCTAATTCTGTGTCTTTATTGTGTGTGTGTGTGTGTGTGTGTGTGTGTGTGTGTGTGTGTGTTAATGTCCCTGTGTAGACCCGTTGGTCTCTCAATTGTTCACTGTCAATTTCTCATCCTGCTTGGCTTCCTTTTAGATCTGAGATATTACTGGAAGTTCTCCACCCTCCCGTTTATACTGATGAATGATAATAATAAATTAAAAGAGCAATACTGACTCTGTTTTGTATAACAGTTTATGATTAACCAATGTTTTAAAAATATATGATCACTTTTGAGCACATTTAACCCTGATCACAAGTTTGAAGCAGGCATTTTTTTGCCTCCAATTTGCAAATAAGGAAATTGAGGTCTACACTGACTTATCTAAGTTGTCACAAAAGGAAAAGAAAGATAAAGACAGACTTACCTCAGGTCTGATTTCACAAGACCAGTGTTTGCCTTGGCAAAACTCTTTTAGCCATGCCTGAGGAGCCAGGGCTGGTGGGATGGTCTGGCAGAGTTTGTTCTGAAGAGGAAGACTTTTTGTCTAGAAATTTCACAGAACAAGATCCAATCCTTCCCTTAAGAAATGACAGCTTTACGTGTTCACCTTTACACAAAAAAACCATTAAAGTAAAATGTGGCTTTACCCGTGAAATACATCAGTGCGGTAAGGCTTCATGGTACAAAGTCTTGGCTATCAGGCTATATTAAGTTACAAAAAAATAAATAAAATAATGATTAGTTTACGTGCAACTTTTCCCGAGCCCATCTGTTTGCAAAGCAATTTCACCTGCTGCATCTGTATTTTGTTTTAAAAACTCCAAAGAATGGGAAAGGCATCTGGTCACTGTTGAAAATGTTGACACATGATACATTTAGTCACTTCCCTGATTTTCCAGGAAGAGGAGGTGAAGGCACCCTGGAGGAGCTGCCAGATGGGAGAAAGACCTTGCAAAGTTCCCTTGGTACTGACTTAATACACTTTGAGCTCCGAGAGGTGAAAACCTCGCCCTCTGGCAGAGGAACAAGGAAGTCTGCAGTACAGATGCTCAGAGACCTCTCTGTGGCCACCGCTGTTTCAGACCTTCCTGGTGCCCAGTGCGGGTGGCCCGGTTACAGAACAATGGATTTCCTGCCGCAGGGCTGGCCGCCTGGGGATCTGCACTCTCTGTTCCTTCTCTGATGAACTTAGCCTCTGCCCTCTCGGCACCTAGCCTTCCTCCTCCCCTCGCAGCCCCTGCTCTGAAGCTCACTCTCTCTCTCTCTCTCTCTCTAAATTCCACGGGTTCTTTAGCACCCATTGTTTCAGGTCAGTAGGAGACAATCTAGCAAAATAATTCACTCCAAAGCATGAGAAACCGAATGGAGCGCCTCATCTCAGACACAGATGCATTTCATTTTCAAAACACAAGGGATAAGACAGAAAGAAGGTAACCAACAGGGGCAGAATTTCCAGCGTGAAGAGGGTGGTCTTTTCCGAATGGGGAGGGGGCAGTGCTTCCTGGAGTTTTTCAACTCATCGGGCAGCAGCTAATATTATAAATGGTAATGGCACAAAGTCATAGTATCGGTAATAGTAAGAGTAGAGGCGGTAATGTTCGTGCAGCACGTAGCCGGCCCGGTATAGTACTAGCTAGCTTGACAGACTGCGGGAAATGAACACAACAGACTTTGTAGTCTCACTGTAGCTGTCATGCGGTGTGATGATAAAAACTAACGGAGCCTTAATTCCCTCCTTGCCCACAAGTTAGAGCACTTCCCAAATGAGGTCATTCACTTCTTCGTGGCCCCGCCTACCGTACTCCCGAGGCCCACGATCACGCGGAGTATTCGTAAAACAACTGAATCTTTACAAGAGGGTGCCAGCTCCCTCTTGGCTGTGACCTTAGGAGACGCGAGAGGGAACAGCTTCAAACGCCGTGGTCCCCTTCCTTTTCTTCCTGATTGCCCCCCTGGAATGTTTAAGCGTATGTTACCTTGTGTGCTTGCGGCTGTCTCAAATGGGTTTGTTTTGTTTGGGTTTAGTTTGGTTTTTTTGCAGCTGAACAGGGCATCGGTAAGATAGAAAGAAGGGAGATTTTCTTTAGTTTTTCTTTAGTAGGGGAGATCAGCCGGTGGTTTTTGAGGCACTTGATGAAGTGCCACTAGAGGCAGGCTGGCTTCAAGGGCTGAGGTGAGCCCTAAGTAGAGAAGCATCTGGAAGGGGTCCACAGCGTCCTCAGAGGCAGTGTTCTCCATCCCGGCTGCATATGAGGGCCACCCCAGGGGCTTATTAAATAGACCAGCTGTCAGGGCTCTAGCCTAGAGCAGTGACGTCAGGATCGCTGCACGTGGGCTCCAGGTGATGTGGTTTGAAGTGGGATCCACCAGCCAACGGCCAAGAAAGAATTCTTGCGTGGTTTTTGGTGCTAAGAGGTAGTTCTATTAAAGTACGGGGATGGGACCCCTGGGCAGGAATGGCTGCACTGGGGTCCTGAGGGGCACTTGATTGTACACTTTGAAGTTGGGGGAAGTAAAAACAAAGGAAGTTTCCAAAAGGATTTTCATATGTTAAAGAAGACTTACAGGATCCTGGAGGCCTGACTATTGTCAAGCTACGGTTTTCTCCTCTAGCAAGGCATTAACATGAAGATGGGGAGCTCCTGGAGGAAGGGTATACTCTGCCTGCCATGGGCTGCAGGTTATAAGGAAACCTAACTTTATCTGCATTTCTTTTGCCTGTGCTCTCCACATCACAGGCAGTGGCATATTTTCTTAAATTTCACAGGAGATTTTATCGGGCAGAGAGGTGTGAGGACCATGCATTTAGTCCAATTCTTTATTTTACACGTGAGACACTGAGGCTTTCTGTGTGTGGCCCAGAATCTCCCTGACAGGAGCAAGGGATGCCCGCCTCAGTCCTGCTCTTTCTCCTCCTTCGTGTTACTCTATGTGCTCCTATGTCTTCCTAATGAGCCACGGATAAATCCGATTTTAAATAGTGATTCCTCTCCTTGTGGGGATGCCCATGGAATTGGATAAAAGAAAAAGAAAGGACTTGAGCCAAGTCTTCTGTCCTTAGACCCACACTCTCCACAAAGACAATACCTAGTCCTGAAAAGCCACAATCCCGGCTGTGCCATGTGTCTGCTTCCTGATGCAGCCAGGACCGGCTGGTCCCCTCACTGACTCCTACTTTTGTCTGTTAAATAGTGATAATGGTACCGATTTTTATAAAGCTTTTGTGAGGAGGAAAAAAACCACGATGATAAATGTAAACATTTAAGATGGAGTTGAATACACTGAGTCTGCCGCAAGAACTGTTTTCTGATAATGATGATAGCTTTAAAACCCATCCCCCACTTTTCCTCAGCATGGTGGCAAATCTTCTGTGGAGGGTATCTAGCCTTGAGAAGCGAACTTGTGATCGCATGCCATCTCTTCCCCAGAAAGCCCAACACCGACTTACTAGCCGCAATCAGTGCTTTCTTTTTCTTTTCCTTTTAATAATAATTTTTTATTATATTATGTTAGTCACCATACAGTATGCCCCTAGTTTTTGATGTAAAGTTCCATGATTCCTTACTTGCGTATAACACCCAGCGCACCATGCAATACGTGCCCTCATTCAGTACTTTCTAGAACAGGACCTGAGGGGCAGAACCCTGGGGTACTGGGGTGCTGGGGTACTAGATGAAATACAACGTGAATGCTACCAATCAGGACTCCTGCTTTTGTTTTCTGAGTTTACCGTCTCTTTGGAGCCTTTCTGGACCTACAGGTGTCCTCCTTACAGAACATCGTAGCTCCCCTGCTCCCCCACCCCCCGCCATTTGTCCCCTGAACAGCAAGCCACAGATTCTGTGCTTTTGTTCACACCAGTAGTTTTCTGACTTCACTGCAGACTCTTTCTTGAAGCAAAGTCTTGTATGGTTGTGTGATGCTGGGTTTCTCAACCTCAACACTAGTGACATTCCGGGCTGGATAATTCTTTGCTGAGGGGAGCTGTTCTGGGCCTCGTAGAATGTTTATCAGCGTCCTTGGCCTCTGCTCACTAGATATCAGTAGAAGCCCATTTGTAACACTCAGAACTGTCTCTGAACGATGCCAAATGTCCCCCAGGAAGGCAAAACCACTCCTGGTTGAGAACCATATGTCTGATATGCATAGCAGACCATAGTGGAGCCACTTGAGTTATGGATGGGATTAGGGGCTTTTTACCAACCCCCCCCCCACTCAGCCCCAGCTCCTGAAGCAGGTGACTGGAACACCACATTCTCCAAGGAGTTATGATTCGCACATACAACCGCCCCCAGAACACTCCAGCCACCATTTCTGTCTTTCAAGACCTAGAGCAAACCTCCATTCCTCTCTGAAATCTTCTCAAGTCTCCCAAAGAAAACCCCCCTCCTTCAACCTCCGTAATGTATTTAGTGGTTTAGAGGTTTCCTCTCTACTCCTCATTATCATTTTTTCTGTACATCTCTTTATATTATTCATTCTGAAAACTCACGTCTTGTACATCAGTTTGACAGTAAAGCTGGGCCTCTAAAGATAAGTAAGCATCAACGGGAGGAAGAAGGAAGGAGAATGTTCCAGGTGTGAACACAGCCATGAGGGCATGAAGCTATAGCGAACGTTGAAGGCTCAGGACATGGTGTGTTTTTTAAGAGGAGGGTATAGAATGAGATAAAGGGTAGAGAGGGAGATTGACATTGAATAAATACACGTACCCTACTATGGGGAGTCTATCTTGTTTTGTACACCATGGTAAGATTTAAAGGTGAAAGGAGAGAGGTCAGGTGATCAGAGCTGAACTTTAGAAAAACAGTTTTTAAGGTACGTAGCCAATAGATCGAAGGGGCACACAACTGAAAATAAAGATCCAGTTATAATCAAGTATAATTGGCAGATAACAGAAAATGGGGTCTGGGCAAGTGACCATGGGTTGGAGTGAGTAACACAGTGCTGAGATGTTTCAGAGGAATAAACCAGAAGACTTTTACAGCTGAGTGGAAGTGGAATGTGAGGAAATGCAGGTAGTTCAAGATGACTTTGAGACTTAATTCTGGGAGCTGCCAGTGGCAAGAGGAGAAACAGAAAATGTGAAGCCTTTGTCTGGGGAGAAGAAAGGGCGGTTGTTCACTGAACATGTTGAATTGGAGGTACCTAAGTTGTGAACTCAGCACTTGGGAATTTGCTTCTAGATTTCCAACAAGAGTGTTTCTCTTACAGATAGAGTCAGGAGCCATGGATGTGAATGAGATTGTCTAGTGAGAGAGTGGAGAAAAAACTAAGGAAAGCATGACTATCACAATGCTTGGGTAAAGGGATTATTGACATTGGAGAAGGGAAGAGAAGGCAAAGAGCCTGGGAGGGAGACCCAGAAGGAGGGATGAGGAGAGGAGAAGCAGGAGAGACCTTATGGAATCGAGGAAGCCAAGCCATAACGAAGGTGGCCCATGGAAAGAGATGCTGCTGTCCGGGGAGCATGAGAAGAAACCACTGGATATGGGAGAGAGGACATCATAGTTGGACTTACAGGAACACTGGTGGAGGCATTTAGGGGTAAAAAGGAAAATCGCATTGGTTTGATGGAAGTGAGAGCCCATAGGTGGTGAATATAGACCCACGTGGTAGGGAGAGGGGAAGAAAAGGCAGTGGTGGATAAAGGAGCTTTTAGATTAGAGAAGGATTGTTCTAGGAAGGAAAGGGTTGGGTAGATCTGGCAGCTGATATGAAAGAACACAAGGGAAAATTAAAGTCCCAAGGGAGAGGAAAGAAAAAGGATGGAATAAGGTCCCAGGAAAGGTGGAAGAAGTGGGTTTTCAAAAAACAAGTGGTAAGGTGGCCTTAGAGATGAAGCCTGTGCCTCCGAGCCAGGAGCTTATCCAATCAAGTGCGTAAAGGTGGAAATCGGTGTGTGAGGACTGGGGAAGAAAGCTGGTTACATAACAGTCAAAATATTTCAAACATCATTGATCATCCAGCCAAGGCTGGAAAAGATGCACTTATGTTGGAGTTGGTCAGAAGACCTTTTCTTTTTCCTTGATTTTTGGAAGATCGACAGTGTTTGATTGGAAGGCCTTAAGAGGACATGGTGGTGGCAAGGTTGGAGGAGAGAGACTGGAGGGACTGGAACAGGAGAACGTCACAGGAGGAAGTTAGAGAGCCACTGGCAAGAAGGAAAGATGGCGAGGTGGCATGGCATCTTGGGAATGGAAAGGAAAGTTTGGAAGAGGAGGTATTTTGAAGGGGAAACTCCTGCTAACCAGAGAAAGCATGAAGTTGAAGCTTCCACAAAAATATAGAGACTAATAAGAGGGAACAAGTTGCGATGAAACATTTCTCAAATGAGATGAATATCAGATGTTCCAGGCTTCTTTCTCCTTGCAATAATAATGGTCTAAATAATCTGACATCTTTTTTCCTTGCAGTTGAAATCATATCCAAACATCTTACTTCTCTCTCTCTCTTTAATTTTTAATTTTTCCTACCCCAGTGACCATCACTAATGGTCTGTGTGAAGGGCAGGCCCCGACTGGGTGCTGTTCTAAGTGTTTCTGTATATGAACTCATTTGACCTGACTACAATCCGGGGCCATTTTCCATCTGGAGAAACTGAAGCACAGAGCAGTTGAGTGACTTTTTCAGCCCTACCCCGCTAGTAAGTGGTAGCTCCCAAGTCTGCAGACCTAACCACCGTACAATCCTCTCTCTCCAAAAAAAGAGATATGATTTAAATAATAACTCCTTTTCACTGATTGGGCCTCTTTGCCCCTAAATCGAAGAGTCAGCCAACCGTGACAGCGAAAGCACTGCTTATGTCACTGCAGGCAGCCCTGAAACTGACCTGGAGTCCGGCTGCAGCAGATACACATTCAGGGCAGATGGAACCCAGTGTTCCAGCGGGTCGGCTGGAACGACGGTCATCTATGCGTGCGAGTTCGTCAGCACCTACGGAGCCAGAGGCAGTAAGAGCATAGAAGTGACATTCACCTCTGTGGGTAAGGACTCCTTCACTGGGATCTTTAGCCTTGCCCCTCAAGCCAAGGGCTGTCAATCCCCTGGGAATATCTATGAGCTAGTGGGAATGTGCTTGGGGTAAATCACAAGAGGGAGACAGAGGGGGATGTCCCTCTCTCCCATTTGAATTCAGATGAAGTCTTTAGAAGAAAGAAGGATAGGGCTGGAAACCCAGGGCTGCAGGGAAGGAAAGGTCGGCCTGGCACTGAGAAGGCAGGAAGGGACTGGAAAGGAGAGTTTCACACTCAGATGAGTTCTGTTTAATCATTGAATTTATGACAAGGGTAGTGTCCCAAATTTTCCCCTTTCCTCCCTGATTCCGTCCTCCATCCCATGCTTGCCAGTAGCCTGGCTCATGGCCCACCACCAGCAGGTGAAGACCTGCTCTGTCATCCCTCCTCTCCCACTCCACCTATTCTAGAGAGAATGCTGCAGGAAGCTTTGATCATCTCTGATACTTTGTGGTCATTTTACAGTTGTCTTGAGTGTTTTTTTTAGTCTTTTGAGTAAAGGCTTTCAACTGAGTTAGGCCCCCTAAGTGTCACTTCTTCTCCTTATGTAATAAAGCATTCTAACTTCACCCCTGTCTGCAAAAATGGGGCAGTCACACTTGTTTTTCTCCCCATCTTACAAAAAACGAACTACTTAGATCAATCATCAGACCCCCTCGAACAATCAGGAGAAAGGGTTAATATCAACACTACTAATGACTCTTGTCCACACCTGCTGCTTTCGGGACGTAGCATTTTTACAAAGATCAAGATGATGCTTATCCGAGAACATCATCGCTATAGACGAGTTCGTGGGTCTTTTGTGTAATTTGCAGCTTTCTATAGTGACAGTAGTTACCCACCTCAAGTGTTGTATTGATCATCTGGGCTTCCGGTTGTCATAGAAACATGTCTAGCCTTCACTGAAACCACTGGTCTGGTAGTTGGGACCTCGTGTGAGACTCAAGAGAACCAGATTCAGGGTTCCATGACCCTCCCACGTTCCACTCACAGAAACCGCCGAGCCTTACAGAGGCAGCTCCACACCAGGTCCCTACAGCCAGTGAGGCCATGGGAGGGACACAGCCATCCATGCTGAGGGGCCTGCGGGACTGTATCTGAATGTTGGGATCCCAGCTTCTAAAGGGCCCTATGGGAAGGCCTGAGTTCTTTTGATGGTGATAAGAGCAAGATTTTACACTGATGGGAAAAACAGGCCGGTGTCAGTGGGCTCAAGGCATGAAACTGTTCACCGCTAGGAGATAAAAGGGAATGGCATTTTGAAATGTCAATGACATGCTCAAAGAGAGGTGGAAAGATAGAAGCAGAGAGAAAAAAAAAAAAAAAGAAGTGGACTGTTCCTATAAGCTCTTGCTTTTGTAAGGGTCTTGTTATCATTTTTGATGAACAATTCCTCATGAATGCATGAGGACATTCTCATAAGGAGGAGTAAATGCAGAGAGACTTGTAGGTGGGGGACCTGTCCCTCCCACTTTGCCCGCGACAGGCCTGGTGTAATCATTTGGGCAGTAAGTTCTATGATCCCGCTACTGTAAATGCTGTTCCAGAAATCACTCTTCGGCTTAGTAAGTGTTGACTGTGTACTATAGTCAGTGCTAAGTCCTGGGGATGCAAAGACACAGAAAACAGAGTCCTGCTCTTGAGGGGTTCACACTTTGATGAAGAAGAGGTATAGAAAGAGAGAAGTTAAAATACAACATGGTATTATTTTTAAAAAATGTTTTAAAGGAGTAGAGAATGGCGTAGTTACAAGAACAGAGCCATTCGGCATGGAAGAGGCTGGAGGGGGGCTTGGGTTAAGTCAACAGCTCTAAGTTTGCCACCTTTTGCCCTGCCGATCATCAGGAGATAATTCCAGCCACAAAGGGGAAGTGCACGAGTTTCCAAGGCAGGAGATGAAAATGAGTACAGTTCAGAACACCACCGGGAACAGCCTAGAATCAAAGAAAGCCCAGGAGCCGCAAGGTACCCATCCCGCATTGACACCGGTGGAGTCAGGATGGCCCGTGCTCTCTGCCTCTGTCTTAAATTTCACTCGTGTGTCGATGTCACCAGAAAGACTAAACCTTGTGCTTGTTGTTGGTTTTTCTTTTGTCTGTTTTGTGTGCATTCTTTCAGCCAACCTAACAATAACCCCGGACCCAATTTCTGTTTCTGAGGGACAAAACTTTTCCATAAAGTGCATCAGCGATGTGAGTAGCTATGATGAGGTATACTGGAACACTTCTGCTGGAATTAAAATACACCAAAAGTTTTATACCACGAGGAGGTCTGCTGCTGGAACAGAGTCAGTGCTGACAGTGAAGACGGCGACCCGGGAGTGGAATGGTGGGTGCGAGACCCCAGACCCTTCTCTGCAGCCATGCTGCCCCGGGACCCCTGGGAACACTCTGTAAGAGGGACCGTCCCTGGGGGGGCTGTCCTGGGACGCACCTGTGCCACCACACTTCACGCAAGAGCTCTTTAGGGAGAGATGTCGCAATCTCCATTGTACAGATGTGGAAACAGAGGCTCGGAGAGAATGCTCTTAGGATCCTCCATCTCAGGATGCAGAGTCAGGACTGCAGCGGGGCTCTCCGGTTCAAGAGCCTGTGCTCCTGCCGTGAAGTGAAGAGGGTTGTTTTGCTGTTTGTTTTTATTTTTTATTTTTATTTATTTATTTTTTTAAAGATTTTACTTATTTATTTGACAGAGAGAGAGACAGCCAGCGAGAGAGGGAACACAAGCGGGGGGAGTGGGAGAGGAAGAGGCAGGCTCCCAGCGGAGGAGCCTGATGTGGGGCTCGATCCCAGAACGCCGGGATCACGCCTGAGCCGAAGGCAGACGCTTAACGACTGAGCCACCCAGGCACCCCTGCTGTTTATTTTTAAAGATTGATTGATTGATTGATTGATTTTAGACAGAGAGACAGAGCACAAGTGGAAGGGGCAGGGAAAGGGAGAGAGAATTCCAAACAGACTCCCCACTGAGCAGGGAACCCCACGCCATGTTCCATCTCAGGTGGTGACCTGAGCCGAAACCAAGAGTTGGACGTTTAACTGACTGAGCCACCCAGGTGTCCCAAGAGGATTGTTTTTAAAAGTAGTTTTATCAGACTTTTAGGAGTTTTTCACCCTATTGTGATAAAGAAAGAATCTAGGTAAAGGATTTATATGTCTGGTTCCAAAGAAAGGAACATTTGCTTTTCGTATTTATCTCTACATGTTATTCATGTTGGAAAGAAATGCAACGATTTGGAGGGAAAAAAAGAGAATTTGATATAATAGCCGACATGTATTGAGCCCTTCATATGTGATAGGCGCTCTGCTAAGTGTTTGAGTGGATTAGTTCATTTAAAACAATAATCCTAGGGGATGCCTGGGTGGCTCAGTTGGTTAAGCGCCTTCGGCTCAGGCTCAGGTCATGATCCCACGGTCCTGGGATCGAGCCCCACTTTGGGGTCCTTGCTCAGCGGGGAGCCTGCTTCTCCCTCTGCCACCCCCCCTGCTTGTGCACTCGCTCTCTCTGACAAATAAATAAATAAAAATAACTTAAAAAACAAAAACAATAAACCTAGAGGACAGTGTTACTAGTGTCCCCATTTTACAGATGAAGAAATTGAGGCCCGGTGAGGGTAAATAAAATATCCGGGGTTATATATCTGGTAAATGGCAGAGCCACGGAGAAACAGAGCCTGTCTGGCCAACCCTTGACCACTCCACTCTGAAGCCTTTCATTAAGTGTAAGTCTAATCAGTCCAGGCCCCACAAGTCCCAGGTCTTTATTTGTTCATGTAAGGCCTAGGCAACATTGTACAGATAGCTAGTCACTGTGGGGCCTTGGGAGGGTACAGTCAGGAGACCGAGTATTTTTCTCCAGTGCTGAGCTCATTCCAACACTGTCCAATTGCTCTTTCCTCCTGAGGAGCCGTAACCAAGGAGGAGCTTTTCCAAGAACATAAGCTATTTGACAGTCCCATACTTGGGTACTAAAAAAAATCTGTTCTCATCTAAATTAACTACACTTTTATTTTATATTGAATTTACATTTCCCTTCCTCCCAACAGAAATAGAAGGGGGTTTGTTCTCTGTCCTTGTTCTACCCGCTTTCCCTCTGGCTAGGTTGCAGCTCTGGTCCTCCGGAGTTGGGGCAAAGAGAAGGAATGTGAAGAAGGTCAAAGGGTCTTACTCAACTGTAGGTGCTGTTATAATGTCTCTGTACTGTCCCCATGGCAGCTGTTCAGGTGGTGTCTCGTCCTTCGACACACCCTGGCAGGAAGTCCACTGGGAAAAGGTCCTTTCTAGAAGCTCGCCCCAACGGGCATGCTTAGCCCACTCTGCCTCACCCAGCATGGGCTGCACAGGCCACTCTTGCTGCTGCCTTCCTTCTGTCCTCCAGAAAGGCCGGCCAGCCTCTCGTCTTTAGATTTTTCTAGATGGGAGTCAGACATCCGACATCCAGCTCCAGGGTCCACAGAGGAAGCTCTCTCAAGGATTTCAGCCTACCCCCTCCACACTCTGGTGGTGTCTCAGTGCCCTGGAACTGGAATGCCTACTCACTCACAGGTGGGGTGAAGGGACATCACGCCACCACAGAGCTCCATCTGGCTGACAGCTGTCTTTGAAGAACTCCTCAGCCCAGCACACACCAAAATTCCCATTTTCCCCGTGGGTTAATGAAAGAGCCTTGGAGTAGGTATGGGAATCTGGTTGGAAAAGCAGTTCCAGGGGCGCCTGGCTGGCTCAGTTGGTAGAGCACGCAACTGTTGATTTCAGGGTCCTGAGTTGGAGCCCCACACAGGATGTAGAGATTATTTAAATAAATAAGTAAATCTTAAAAAAAAAAAAAAAGAAAGAAATGTGATTCCACCCTTACAGGCTGTATAACTTTAGATAAGCCACTTAATTTTATTTAAAAGTAAGTGAATATTTAGGCGATGGGTTAGTCCTTCAAATACATAGAGAACCCAGAAGGAGAGTTGATCAAACATTTTCTTGTCCAGTGTCCAGGAAGGTGTGATGTGCCCTTGCCCGTCCTTGACAGAGAAAAGTCAGCCTCTTCTTAACCTTCCCAGCCAACGCTTTTTTGGAGCAGTGATCACATTCCGTCTCATTTTTGTTTCCTTTCACACAGGAACCTATCACTGCATATTTAGACATAAGAATTCGTACAGTATCGCGATGAAGGATGTGACCGTTCACCCACTGCCTCTAGAGCCGGACATCATGGTGGATCCTCTGGAGGCTACCGTTCCGTGCAAAGGTTCCCGTCACTTCAGGTGCTGCATTGAGGAGGACAAAGACTACCAAGTAACTTTCCAAATGGATTCCTCATCCTTTCTTGCAGGTAAGACACTAATTGCTGCATGGTGAGGACACATTATTTCATTCATGTGGAGTCTCAAAATTTCCTCTTAAAAGAGAGGTAAAGAGACACGAGGATTGTGTCAGAGAGAGAGAATGTAACGGAAGGAAACTCATGAAACTTTTTACCTTCTGTTTTTCTGTGTAGCCCGTGGCTTGTGGGTTTGTGGCAGAATTTGAGGGTCTGTGAGGGTGGAGCCCATGGGTTTTGGTGGAGGTTGTCGAAGACAGTGTTAAGACATCTTCACAGGCCTTCTGCTCCCTCAATACGTCAGGTACTCTGGTGGTCCCTCCCTCCGTGCTATGAGTCAGCGTGCTATAAAACCCCCACAACAATCCTCTTAAATGAACGGCTGAGCATCCAATAAAGTGAGAGAAATAACCAAGGGCCAAAAACATAAAGAAAAAGCAAAATAGAAATGCTTTAGCCACTGATGGGGCTTCTCAGAGGGCATCAGTCAGTGTGAGAAACTCAGAAACTTAGGTGTTGTTTTGTTTTTTTAAGGTTTTATTTATCTGAGGGAGACGGGGAGAGGAAGAAGCAGACCCCCAGCTTAGCAGGGAGCCTGACATGGGGTTCAATCCCAGGACCTTGATCATGACCCGAGCTGAAGTCAGACGCTTAACCAACTAAGACACTGAGGCAACCCAGAACCTTGGGTTTTAAGGCTCTGAAGGGTGTGAAAGAAACCTCTTGCTCCCTATGCAGTGACTAAGGCACCCCATGTCACCAACACACTGTCAGGACCCTCAAAGAGTGACACGCTCACTCGGGAAGAGGATAAGCAGAAAAACAAAATTTGTCTGCCTGAGTTAAGATGTTGGCTTCATCTCTGGGTGGGCAAAAATTTCCCCTGAGAATTACAACTGTCCTGCTCTCACTCAGGTTTGAGGTTGAATTTATTCTGCCTCTGTGGCCTGGGAACTCCACACTGAGGAGTAACTAACATAAAGTGGTCCGTGGGTAGCACCCAATGGTACCTGGCCAAAAAAAAAAAAAAAAAAAAAAAAAAAATCAAGTCTTCTAAGGTAGAATATACCTTCAATCCAGAAAACCTCAAGATTCCTACAGATTAAGGTCAACCAAATATGAGCTCACAACCCTAAATCTCAAAACAGAGACACCTTCATTAGGGATTTACAAGGTCATTCATTCTTTGAACAACCATTCGTGGGGACACACTCACTGCAAAACAGCACAGTAGGCAATAAAAAGGGGACACTAGAGTTGGGGCACATGTATTACCATCTAGCAGGAAGTGTTCATGTCATAAAGGATGATCCGTATAATGTTAAATTTCCAAACTGAGCGATGCACATCGGAAGAACACTGAAAATTCAGAAAAGCAGGACCTAGTAGAGACGAGAATTTAGAGAAGGCTGTGTGATAGGAGGATACAGAATCCGTCCGGGTACTGGAGTGTTTAAGCATTTCAACATTCCGTGTTCAACATGCCTGCATTCAGTGCTCCCTATGGGCCAAATACTGAGCTAGGCATTGGGAGATACAATGATAAATAAGACCAGGTACCTTCTCGCCAAGACATTACGGTCTCATGGAGGAGACAGACCCCTAAAGAGGTGACGCTAAACCAATGTGCTGAAGGCAGGACAGGGGAAATGCACAGGGCATTACGGGATTTGGATAGGCAGACGGAGCAGAAGGACGCTGCAAGGTGTTATTGTTCAACCTCATTGGGCACAGATATGGCGTCATGAATGGTGGAGGTAAATTTTAGGCGAGTACCGTGGAAGTGTGGGCTGACTTACTTCTAGGCTGGGGCATTTTTAAAACCACATCAGAAATGAATGTGGCACATGCCTTGGGAAAGTTTGGATCATTTTAACAAAATGTGTGCTTTGGAAACTCATCTTGTGACTTGATTCTTTCAATAATTCTATCTCAGAAAAAGAAGTTAATGGAAAGCGAGTGTGTTACAAATACAATTTCATGGCAAGCTCAGTTTCCTGGTGTCCAAAAAAGCTGGACATATTTTGTCACTTCACCAATGCCGCTAATCATTCAGTCCAGAGCTCATCTATGAAGCTGAACCTGGTGCCTGGTAAGAGCATCTGAAATTTTTTTTTTTAAAGATTTTATTTATTTATTTGACAGAGATAGGAACAGCCAGCGAGAGAGGGAACACAAGCAGGGGGAGTGGGAGAGGAAGAAGCAGGCTCATAGCGGAGGAGCCCGATGTGGGGCTTGATCCCCATAACGCTGGGATCACGCCCTGAGCCGAAGGCAGACGCTTAACTGCTGTGCCACCCAGGCGCCCCTGAAATATTTTTTTAAATGTGACAGTCATGAGCAGGGGTTCATTTATTCATTCGCTCCCTCATTCATCCATTCAATACAGAGATGTTGAACATCTTCATGTGGCAAGCCTTGGGCTAAGGGTGGAAGGTCTGGCAAAACAAAATAACAACTAAGCCACAGGGACTAGCCTCAGGTGTAGGGGAAAGATGGGTGTGATAAAAAATGTGATCACATCTAGTGTGGTAAGGGTTGTACTAGAGACCGTGTGGGCAGGCAGAAGAGGCTGCCAGGTTTCACTCTGCTGGTGATAGTAGGGAGGAAGTGATCGAAAAAGTCTTGCAGATGAAGCCCTAGTTCAGCAGAGTCTGGGAGACAAAGCACTGGACTGGGCAGTGCATAGTGTCTTTGTGGGGCTGAGACCCCTTTGAGGTTTCAGCAAAGGAAGGGTGTCCCCATTAGACAGGGCTTCATGAAAAGAATCAGTCTAAAAAATAGGCAACCGTCTTTCCCATCCTTTGTCATCACTGAGCCAATATCCCCCCTGTGTAGTATTTTCAAGGTAGGAGGTCATGGTTTATGGACATTTCTGTAATAGCCCATGACCCAGAGCACTCCTCAGGAGCAGCAGAGAGCCAAGTGAATAAAGGATGGTCCTGGGCTTCCACTAGAAGCAATCCTCTCCCCCAGAAATCTTGTCTGTCATAGGACCTCCGATATCCGAAGGACTCATGGCTCTATCACCACACGTTTGGATTTACTGAGTGATTTGTGGTAATTCTCATGTATTGGTAACTGAGCCCTGGACACCAAAGTTGGAAGCAATTTAGTGTTCCCTGTCTCCCTGAGTCACTGTTCCCAAGCACGCCTCTTCCGGGGGGCAGCCAAGACCACTTCTTCACGTCCCCCATGCCGCCTTCTTCACCCAGGCACGGAAACGTTCTATTCATTTATCTTTATTCTCCTCTTTCTTCATACCAGGTCTGATTCCTCTTCCTTTTCCTAGTAGAAATTACTTACATATTTCAAGATTTTATACGATGACTGAGAACTCAATTAATGTTAAATTTGTAAGTTGGTGAGAAAGGGATCTTATCATCGGAGAATCAAGGTCCCCTGGAGATCAGAGATTCTGCAACAAATGTCATTTTCTCATTCAAGTCTGGTCTTGAGTAGACATGAAATAGAGTCATCTCCAAGGGAAGGCAGAAGGATCAAATGTTTACAGATATTGCTTAGAATATTCGGGTCACGGGTACCTGGAATTCCCACTCTTAATTATATATGTGAAGTAGGGCAGTGCTGCTCAACCTTAGCTCCATGTTGGAATCACAGGGGAAGTTAGAAACACAGCCAGTGCCTAAATCCCAGCCCCAAGGGGTTCTTATTTATTTGGGCTGGAGTGAACCAGGACGTTGGTTAGTTTCCAAGCTCCCCAGATGATTCAAATACACACCAGAGCTGAGAATCCCTTGGGTTGAGGCATTTTGTTCCTGGGATTCCTGGTAACCTGATTATCCCTTATCTGGATGAGCACATATTAAGCTCTCATGGTTTTTCCATGGCTTAGATTTTACAGGCAGCAGGCAGAAGATTCCCAGGGATTGGAGGTGGGGATGAAGCATGGAGGAAATCAATTCTGTTAGGAAAAGCAAATGCAGGTTAAAGTCAGATTTGTGTCGAAAGCACTAAAAGGGGCTTTGGAAAATCAGGGGCGAAATAAAGAAAGTGGGTAACTCTGAAAAGGTCACCAAAACTAAAGAGAAAAATGAATTCAAGCAGCCACATTCCAGCTAGGCCTAATCCTCTTTTGAATATCTTTTCTCCGCCTTTCAAATTGTCCCTTTTACTCCCGTGTTTCCAATGCAGGAGAGAAGATCACGTGCCGAGATCCCACAATAGGTGTTGGGGAGCCCGGGAAAGTTATCCAGAAACTGTGCCAGTTCTCCAACGTGCCCCGTGGCGCTGGACGTCCCACTGGCGGGACCATGACTTACAAATGTGTCGGCTCCCGCTGGGAGGTGAAGAAAAATGACTGCATCTCTGCCCCAATAAATAATCTGCTCCAGCTGGCCAAGGTGACCCTTAAATCTTTGACTCGGAGCTCTTGGCATGGAGATTGGTCTAGCTTATCATATTTCTCAGCAAATGGGCCGTGGGCTGGTTTGTGTTGCTCCCAAAGCTACTTTTATGTGTTTATTTTCAAAGAAGATGCAATCCTAGAAATGCTTTATATTTTTCTTAAGTACAAATGTGGAGACAACAAAGTATGTGTTCTACTCTGGGACCAGCTGTATACTTTACCTTGACTTCTCAGTGCCTTGTTTCTTTTACCTCCAAGGTGGAGGTGGGATTATCCTCTCGTATTACCACTCTCCTTTGAATAATCTGGGTATCAAGCAAGTAGCTCTAATCTTTTCGGGAGGAGGAGATACATAAAAAATAACGTTCATTGGTGCAAAAAAAATATGCTTGGGCTTTATGCTTTTATAGGTCTGAGATTTCTTCCGTCTTTAGAGGTAACCTTTAGTTATGAATGATGGAACTAGCCTGCCTCTCTTACCTAGAAGAGAGGTTCCTGCCACGTGGTAGGGGAATATTCCTTTCTTTTCATGAAAATAAATAAATGTTACCTCATACTTAAGTTGTCGAGAGTAGGGACTCCTAAAATGCCGTGAGTTACAATAAATAAATACTGACGAGGCAACTAGGAGACTTACAGTTAACGGCATTGTTAGACAAGTAGTTCCAAATACCCTCACCCTTGGAAGAAGAATTGAGGAAAAGAAGTCATAATTATTTGTGTCTCATCTAATTATCTTCTGTTTCTCCTCTTGTCTTACACTAAATTCATTAAAATACCTACTAGGTGCAAAACATTTTTGTAGGTGCTATCAGGGTGAAGAGTCTCTGATTTGCTAGAAGACATAATCCAGTTGGGTAGTTCTATGCACACTGGTTTTGCTTAGGATAATCAGAAAGCTCTGCTTGAAAAACTTGGCCTCTGAGTTGGACCTTGAAGAAGCTGCATCAGTGATAAGAATTTTCCTAATCAAGAAAGATAGAGATATTATAATTTGAACTCAACACTGGGCCGTGGTCCCAATTCTAGAAACCTAGATACATTTTCAATGGAAAGGGGGCCTGTTGGTCTATCAGATTCATCCATTCAACGTATATTTATTGAATACATACTATGTACCAATTTATGACTTATACTATGTTCGGCATTCTAGTATATCAGATGGAATATAACATGTTTCAAATTGCCAAGGAGCTTATCATTTAATTGGAGAGATATTGAAATTAAAGCACAAGATGACATTGATAGAAATGTCACAAATGTAAAGTATGGTAAATAACAAACACAGAAGTGCCTGGCTGGCACAGTCCATTAAGCATCTGACTCTTGGTTTCGGCTCTGCCCCTGATCTCAGGTCGTAAGATTGAGCCCCATTTTGGGCTAAACGCTGAACACAGAGTGGGCTTGAGAGTCTCTCTCCCTCTCACTCTGCCCCTCCTGCTCCTGCTCTCTCTCTCTCTAAGATAAATAAATAAATCTTTAAAAAAAAAATAACAAACACTTAGGCAGTCAGAGGAAGAAACTCCCCTGGGTTGGAATACTCATCAATGTTCTTTATGGAGGAGGTCGAATTGGAGTTCATTCTTTAATTATAAGTAGGGGTTAGATAATTAGGAAACAGAAGTGTGATCATTACAGATAGGGTGACCATATAATTTAGCATCCAAACCAGGACACATTTTGAAAATAAAAGAGGGCGCTGGTAATAATTACACTGGGCCAACAGATATAAAGCAGAACCGTCCCAGGAAAATTGGGATGGAGAGTCACCCCCCTAATGGTCAGCAAAGTAGGTGATGAGAAAAAGCAGAGTGGCAAATGTGCTTCCATACAGACCATCAAGGGATAATTTTATACAATTTTGATCTAGTTCTCTAGGAATCACATCTCCGTTCCTTTTTCTTTAACTAGTCATTAGGTTGACATGTGTTTCACTGTTCCCCTTCTGTGTGTGAGGTCTTATTCTATTCTGAATAGCACAGAGATTAAATTAAGAGATAAGTTATCTTACAGGATATATTTATAGGAATGGAGAAAAAAAAGAAACCACGTATAAGAGGTTTTCATCATGGATAGATCAGCAGGATTTGATAACTGGGCTGACTGGCAAGTGTTTTGTTTGTCTGTTTATGTTGGCTTTTGTTTTACTAGGCTTTGATCAAGAGCCCCTGTCAGGATAAGAAGCTCCCAAAATACCTGGACGATCTTTCTGTTAGCACAGTCAAGATGAAACATGAAGTCAGCTCATTTCCTGGGAGCCTGGGAGCCATCGTTAACATCCTTGACTTGCTCTCAACAGTTCCAACCCAAGTGAATTCAGCAATGATGGCGGTGAGTTGGTTTAGACCTTATAGGAGTTTAGAGTCTCATCTTTTCACCCCTTGGGACTCGTGATCAAGAAACATAACTCTTCCCCATTGCAGCTCCTTCTTTGTCTTTTCCAGAGCAATACTCTGGATTTTAGGGTCACATAGCATGCTTTGTGCTTTGACAGCTATGGCTTTTAGAGTCGCAGGGAGTGTTTCTAGTATTCATCTGGGGATCTTAAAAAGATTTCTTTAGTGACTCTCCATCTTAGTTTCTTCATTAAAATAGAATGGGTTCTTATCTGCTTTCTAAGAAAACTAGGAATGAAAGGTTTTCGGAATACGTACAAGGTGGGATTCTCTGTGATTTAGCACTAAACATGAACTTTGAGGCAATCAGGACTCTGCGAGGAGTCACCCAGAATTCAAATGAAGAGTTCAAATGGTGAGACTTTAATAAAAGGATACTTACAGAGGTAAAGCCAGGGATAAAAAAGAAAAAAAAATAGAAGCCAGTACTACCCTGAGGACTAAAGCAGAAAGGAGAGGAAAGAGTGCACCTATAGCAGAAGGAGAACTAAGCCTTGGAGGAGGGATCACTAGTAAGAGCAACAGAACTATCACCAAAGATGTGCTGAAGACAGTATGTGTGTATGGGGGGTGAGGGGGTGACTGCGGTGGGTAGTAGGAAAATATATTTCAACTTCTTCTCCCACCCTTCCATCTCCTGCCAATGCTTCCTAGTGGCCAAACACAGCCAGAGGCGTCTGCCAAGGACCCTGAATTTAAGGTGTCTGCCAGACCACGTTCCTTCCCAAGTCTCCAGGGGAGACTTTCTCTGCCTCTTCCAGCTCCATGTATTCCAGCACTCTTCGGTTTGTGGTTGCCTCAATATACCCTCTGCCTTTGTTTTCACGTGGCCTCCTCTTCTCCATTTATCTTCTCCTCTTCTGTCCCTCATAAGGACACTTGACATTGGATTTAGGGCCCACCTACATAATCTGGGATGATTTCCTCTCAAGATCCTTAATTACATCTACAAAGACCCTTTCCCCAAATAAGGTCACATTCACAGGGTCTGGGTATTAGGACATGTTCTTCTGGGGACCACCATTCAACAAACTACAAGACTCATAGTTTCAGATTGAATAGAACAAGGCAAAGGAGGGCAAAGAAATTGTATTGAGAGAAAGCCCAAATGGAAAATGACAAGCCCAAGTTTATGGGAGAGAAAATAAAAATGCTTAGGAAGAAAAAGAAAAGAAAAGAAAAGAAAAGAATGATGGCTTTCGTGTTCAGCATTGGAGAGGGTCTTTCAAAACGACTTCACCCTTGCTGGGAAAATATCACTCTTTATAGGCTTGAGATTTAAAACAAAATAAAACAGTGAATACATATCTCTACCAGCCTGCTGAATTGGCCTTAGTGGAGGAGGTGGTACTTGGTAAATGATTAATGAGGTCTCCTAGGCTTGGGGACACATCCTCTGCTAAGTCCCTGCCATAAGAAGGAGGGACACAGATCCCCATAGCCTGTGATGCCTGATTTTTCTCTTCTCATTTCCTCTTACCTGTACCCATACAACCAGTTTCCAGAGAGCTGTTACTCTTTCTCTCTTTTATGACTGAAAGAATTTGACCCCATGCCATGTCAATTACAGAATGTTCTCTCTACGGTTAACACCATTCTCAGCAAGCCCATGTTGAGTACCTGGAAGGTGTTCCAAAAGCAACAGACCAATCAGAGCTCACAGCTCCTGGACTCAGTAGAAAGATTTTCCCGAGCGTTACGGTCAGAGGACAGCGCTTTTTTGTCCATCAACGAAACGAATGTGCAGATGAGGGGCATGGTCATACAACCTGGCCATCCCAAAACCTACAAACAGAACTTTGTTTTCTCAGACTCGGACCTCTGGGGCAATGTGGCCATTGACAAGTGCGAGCTGGGAAGTCTGCAGTGGGGCTCATCCATTGTCACCGTGGCTTTCCCAACTCTCAAAAACATCCTCACCCAGGATGGTCAAGGAAAGAATGTTGCAAACAGCTTAGTGATGACCACCACTGTGAGCCACAATATAACCATGCCATTCCGGATTTCGATGACTTTTAAGAACATCATCCCTTCTGGGGGGGTACCACAATGTGTCTTCTGGAACTTCGACCTTGCCAACCACACAGGCGGGTGGGATAGTAGTGGGTGCTACATGAACAGAGTCGATGGGGACAGTGTCTCCTGCATCTGCGACCACCTCACATCATTCTCCATCCTCATGTCCCCCGACTCTCCATACCCTGGTTCCCTCCTGGAAATCCTACTGGATATCATTTCCTACATTGGGCTGTGCTTTTCCATCTTGAGCTTAGCAGCCTGTCTAGTGGTGGAAGCCGTGGTGTGGAAATCAGTGACCAAGAATAGGACTTCCTATATGCGCCACACCTGCATAGTGAACATCGCCGCCTCCCTGCTGGTGGCCGACATCTGGTTCATTGTGGCCGCTGCCATCCACGACCATTTCTACCCACTCAACGAGACAGCCTGCGTGGCTGCCACCTTCTTCATCCACTTCTTCTACCTCAGCGTCTTTTTCTGGATGCTGACTCTGGGCCTCATGCTCTTCTACCGCCTGGTTTTCATCCTGCATGACACAAGCAAGTCCATACAGAAGACCATTGCGTTTTCTCTTGGCTATGGCTGCCCTCTTGTCATCTCAGTCATCACAGTGGGGGCCACCCAGCCCCAAGAAGTCTATACCAGGAAGAACGCCTGCTGGCTCAACTGGGAGGATACCAAGGCCCTGCTGGCCTTCGTCATACCAGCGCTAATCATTGTGGTCGTGAACATGACCATTACAGTTGTGGTCATCTCCAAGATCCTGAGACCTTCCATTGGAGACAAGCCAAGCAAGCAGGAGAAGAGTAGCCTGTTTCAGATCAGCAAGAGCATCGGGGTCCTCACGCCACTCTTGGGGCTCACCTGGGGTTTTGGGCTTGCCACTGTGTTCCAAGGAAGCAACGCTGTGTTCCATATTATATTTACGCTCCTCAACGCCTTTCAGGTAAGTTCTGCAGGGCAGGGCGCTCAGGAACTGGTGGGACCAATTAATGTTAGAAACACAAACAGGGGTAGGAATGGGGAAGGGTTTTAGTTCAGAGGAGGCCCTAGCCCTAAAGAGGGGGAATTACAAGAACTCAGTGAGACAGAAGGGACACATTCCCCTGCTCCCATGGAACCTCATACCTCTTATCACCTGCATTATAATTTAGCTGCATGCATGAGTCACTTTGAAAAGCCCTGATAATACAAGTAAGAGGAAAGTCCCTTCCCTACACAGGATTTTGCTATTTACCCAACATTATCATGATGCCACCTATTATCCCCTAAGTGAAAATACCACTATTAGACCAGTCATTTCTCCACTTAATTTCCCCCAGCATTAAATAAGCTCTCTCTTTGTGAAGTCAGGGATAGCATCTGTCTTCTTTACCACTCTATCCCTAACAGTACCTAGAAAAGACTTTGGCACAGGGTCGGTGCTCGAAAACTGGTAAATAAAATGAATACCACATAGTAGGTTCTCTAGAAACATTTGCTGAAGAAGGAGAGAATGAATGCCCTACGTAAGGTAGACATTCTACTCTATTATGCTCGTTGCTCTCTTGTAGCACGTAATGAACCATAATACAAGCCACATTGTTAGAAGAGCTTTAGCAGAAGGACAGGCAGCAAGGAAGGGAATGCTTAATTCTGATTCTACCAGCAGGTGGGAGGTAAGCATGGGTTCCCATGAGCGGGCGAGGAGGCGAAATGGAGACACTGTCCCAGATGCTCATGCCAAGGCCACACAAATCCTAACTTCTGCTACAGGGCCCGAGGCGTCAAACTATAAGGCTCATGTCTAATGAAGCGGGTAGCATGGCTTGACTCAACAGCACAAACAGTAGGCCCTCCAGTCCATAAGGAGGCAGGGATAAGGAAATAGAACTATATCCTTCTCACGTGATAACATTTAAGGTCTCCTGGTGTGGACCGACTGCATCCCTTTTAACAGTACTGTCCACTGCACTCATTCCATAAATACAGATGTGGGCAGAGGTGGTACAAACTCGATGCCAGGTTAGCAATCCTTCCTATTTTGCTGGGAATAGAATATGATTAAAATGTCCTTCTCCCCAATTCTTTTCTTCAGGGATTATTCATTTTACTCTTTGGATGCCTCTGGGATCAGAAGGTAAGAACAACGACAGTTTCACGCTTCTAGAAAGGTCGAAAGTGCTTGTGGCAGATGGAACTTACCATGGCTTCTTTTAAACAATTGTAGGTCCAGGAAGCCTTGCTAAAGAAGTTTTCACTGTCAAGATGGTCTTCGCAGCACTCAAAGGTCAGTCTTTCTCTTTGGAGACTTTTGAAAGGCCCGCTCTCTCCACACCCAGGTCCAGCATAGATTTATTTCACTGTTTTTGCTTTGCACCTGATTCTGCCTATTAAAGTCAGCCACAGAACTGCTATTAAGATGCATTAAGAAATCTTCTGGGGTAACTTAAGGCACTAGAGAACACAACGTGAGGAATAACGATGAAGAGATTTTCTGTAGTCCGTTTTGGAAAATAACTATTGCACTCAAACACATTTGACTGTCGTCACGTGTCAGAAGATACCAAACCCTAGCGAACAGTAAAACATGTATTTGGAAGTTATCTTCCTAACTCTGATGAGAGTCCAGTGTTTCAAAGCGGCTCTCCTGCTTGATTTGTTTGAAGTAGAAATTTCTGCTCCTCCAAGCTCTCACTTTCAAGTGGACCGAGAGATTCAGACAGTGACCACTAGAGGGCAGCAAACGAATCATCCTAGAGATAAAACGGGGCCTTGGTTTCACATTTGCTTTGTAACTGTCTTTCTTCTCTTTTTTAGTCAACGTCCCTTGGTTCATCGACACCCGTATTTTCTATGAGTTCTCCAATATCAAGAAGATTTAACAATTTGTTTGGTAAAACAGGTACGTAGTGACTTCTAGGTCACTCCCTAGGGCACTTACTTAGGGCTGACTCAAACAAATTTGCCCTGACGGGGAGCCTCAGACGCCTACCTTCCTACTCCCCACCTTGAGGCATTTACTGACTATAGCCTCATTTGGGGCTGAGGTTAAATCCAGGAGCTTGCTTACATTTTCCCAAACCACCGGGAGGCTGGCACAGAGGGCACCTGCCTTGGGTGGGCAGCTAATAATAACTTAAAAGGATACGATGTGGAGAATCTAGACAAGCCTGTGGAGAGATGTCTGTCAAACCTGTATCAGCTACAAAAATGAGAACTGTGAATTGCTGGCCTTGTCAAACACAGAGTTCTTTGCTATTCATGTTTTTTTTTTTTTTAAGATTTTATTTATTTACTTTTGCAAGAGACAGAGAGAGAGTACAAGTGGGGGGAGGGAGCAGAGGGAGAAGCAGGCTCCCCGCTGAGCAGACAGCCCGACTCGGGGCTCGATCCCAGGACCCTGAGATCGTGACCTGAGCTGAAAGCAGACGCTTAATCGACTGAGTCACCCAGGCACCCTCTTTGCTATTCATGTTAAATAGGAATAAGAAGGTCATGTTTATGGGTTAAGGCGTAGAAAAAAATATATTTAGAAAGCTCTACGATAGGATCACATGCTGTGGGTTTCTTTCCCTTTTTTTTTTTCCTCTTTTTTTTTTCTTTTTTTGGAGTGTGCTTGCTGTACACGTCGTTGTAGGAAGAATCACTCCGGTTATCCATTCTGTTAGGGACATGCACAGTTAAATTGCTCCCCTGGAGGTACAAATTCACTAATGTTAATGACTTTGGGCAATGGGTCTCAGCTATGTTGGGAGGTTGAAATCTCTGCCCACCAACACCCCCTAAGCACCAGAATTGTTTCCAGCTTCTTGAAAATGAACAGATTTCACAAAGGCAGAATCTAGAAATGTGTCAATACTCCAGACTAAGGCTTTTCCTATAAAATCAAATTTGGAGAATGCCTATCAATTGTTAAAACTCCAGAGGACTTGGTCCTTGGGGCTTCGATTTGATGCATTACTCATGAAAGTGGAGGGTCTTTCCTTTTGAGCATGCTTGATCGGGCCTGCTGGGGAATGATCCAATCTTTGGGTATAGTACCACCCTTGCCCTTGGCGAGCACTGTCACTGGAGCATGCTGACCATTTGCATCCAAGGGAAAATGCTACAAGATGCGTCTACGGAATCAGAATTATGCAATCTAAGGCCAAGAAAATGTGTTCTTTGTTTCTGAATCAGTCCGATTGAAGTTGGAGTTCGGGTTGTGTTCCTGAGGTCCCGGGGCCTGCGATTCCCAGTCACTGCCATTCGATGCAGCTCCGTGTTGGCCTGCTTGAGGGTCCCATAATCACTGTAACTTTGGTTTATGTTGTCAGCAGCCCCAAAGGGCCCCCCAGGCAGTGATGGAAACCTTGTTAGCAGTGGCAGCTCACCAATCTGATGGTAGGGTGGGCACCGTGTCCCTTCCTCGCCCAGCACCCCGCCCCACTCGCCCTGTGCTCAGTCCCTGCCTCCTGCTGACGCCGGCCCGTGTGGTTGCTCGCGGCTGCGCCCTCTGCTGCACCTTCGTTGGCATCCGCTGACCTCCGCTTCTTTTCCAGTCCTGCCTTTTCTACCCCTGTAATTTTCTCCTTTCTTTCCTTTTTCCCCTTTCTTCCCCTCGCCTTCCAGCTCAGCCTCTGGGCCCCTCCCAAGAGCTTCCCCCAAGACACCCCCACCCAAGGGGACCAGGGAGCTTCCCTCACGCGGTTGTCCCCAGGGCCATGCATGTGGTGGCATGTGGAGGGCTGCCCATGTTCACGTCCTCCCTGTCCTGGTAGAAACCTGGCTGCTGGTTTGATGGGAAGTAGTTAGTGCTTGTCTTGTCGGCTGCCACGCATGCTTGAGAACGACAGCTTTGTTTGTTCTCTGGCACTTCGGGGTCTTGGGAGGGGGGCAGGCATGGGTTCGTTTCCAGGCATGGCCCAGCTTTCCCGGCTCTCGAGCGAGAGCTCCCCTCGGGCCACAGCAGGAAAGGTGCACACCGCCGTGATTGTGCTGTCGTGTCTGTAAGCCTGAGCTGCTACTCTGTTTTTCAGGAACATACAATGTTTCCACCCCAGAAACGACCAGCTCATCCCTGGAAAACACATCTAGTGCTTACTCCTTGCTCAACTAAGAACAGGAAAATCGACCCATGTGACTTCTTTAAAGGACAGTGGATACACTCGGAAAAAAAATCCTTTCAAAGCCACGGGTAAAATGTTTCCTCCGCAGGCTTCCTGGAGCAGATGCTGAAGAGACTCTTTCATTAGGGAAAAGGAGCTCTCTTTCGTGAAGACAGACTAAACGTAACTGTTAAGTTTATTTGCTGCCCCACCCCCACCTCTTGTGTGATACTCAGTGTGTACAGTATTTAAGTAAAACTCGAGTCCCCTGAGGCCCCACTTCCCTGTCTATATTGTAACATAGAATTTCAAAGAGACGTTTTTACTTTTCACACGTTGGGCACAAAAATAAGCTTTGATTAAAATAATAACCACAAGGCTAGGACCTAGGAAATACTTCAGTGAGCTCTCAGAAAGAAGAAAGGAAAGAAGGGTGGATACAGGGGGAAAAATAGAGAAAAACAATAAAAACCACATTTAAAAAAATTTTCCATGTTAACATAATAATTCTGATACTGCAACATGGAGAATACAAAAATGGCTCAAAAATGGAAACTGAAGTAAATCATGGTGAAAGTTTGCTATTTTCTTGGTATTTTCTTAGCTACGAGAGAAAATTTTTTTAAACAAGGCGGTGGGAAGAGACAGGGAGGAAATTGTAAGATCAGCACGCTTTCAAGTGGACAATAATATTTACAAGAAATGCGTGGAGGGAGACCTAATTCTCCTGATGCTAAACACACACCCTATGGTCGTGCACATGAGCGTCTGAGCTCAGGGGAGGGGCAGGCCGAGCACATGGGGGAGCCGTGCTTCATCAGATCCAAGCAGATCCCACCGCTAGTTACGTTTTTTACCGTTTATCAGAAAAGCCTCATCTTTTGGTTTGTTTCAATTTTTGAAGGCAAAAAAAAATTATATTTTTATATCCATCACTTGCCAAATGTGCCATACAGTGATATAAATGTGATAGATTGCTCTGGAAACAGATCTCGACTGTCATGTGTTTAACAGCTTTAACCGGGTACATCTCTGTCATCATAGAATAGATTTTCAGAATCTTCCGGCATTGTTTATCACTGTTGTTGCTACCGTGGATGTAGTGGCCCTTGGCGCGTGGTCTAGCGCCCTATGTATTAGCTCTTTCAATCCTTGAGTTCCAAGACCCATATACGGTAAGAGTTTTGTATTGTCTAATCTGTGTTTATTCCACCCACTCGGAAATCTGAAATGAAACGTTACAGTTGGCTACTCTCTGCTCCCAATGACACTTGACCTTGATGAGCAGATGGTGGAACTTTCCCCGAGGATTTGATTGTCTGTGAATTACACACGTGTGTGTGTGTTGTTTGTGGTGTGTGCATTTCATAAAAGAGAAATATTTATTAAAATTGAATCGATATTAAGGTTAGGCATGTGCTGTAGCCACAGCAACCATACATTCCAAATTGAAGTCTGATCCCAGAGACACAGGGAAACAGAACAAAAATGTGGGGCCCCTCGGGGAATGTGGGCCGTGTGGTCTTCATAAGGACTGAGAACTAGCAGGGATCCAGCCATCAGGAAGGTGACAGAAGAGGCTGCAATGTAGCAACCTTTTATTTATTGAATTTCGAAAGAGTTTTCTTTTAGTATTTTAACTCTTTAACCTCTCTTCTTTTTTATTTTGAATTTTAAATTCTACATCCTGCCTCTCTTTTCTTCAGGGGGAGAAGCAGGTGGGGCAGATAGAAGTCAGTCCTCATAGTGTTTCAAGTAAATGAGCTCTTTTCTTCTACACGTTCACGAATGACGTGGACATCTCCTCCCACGCTTGCCTGGAAATTGTCACAGAGGAAATGATTAAACTATAAAATTCTCCAGGGATGGTCAGCTTTGGGGAGAACTCAGTACCGACGAGACAGAGCCGGAGATTAGGTTGAAGGATCAATGGGATGAGAATTAGAGGTCCGAGAGAGAATGGCTTTGACCAATCTGGTTCCTGGAACAATCTCAGGGATAAGAGGCAAGGTTACATAGTACAATGTGTGAGCCTGGCCATCGTGACATGATCGGCCAAAGAAAGCATAGCACTCAGGAGGAACTCAAAAACAACAAGGAACAAGAAACACTTAGCTTCCAGCCACGACCATAGGGATCCTTTGGGAATCATCGTGTTGCGAAGGGAACCTTTATAATGGCAGGAACCTTCCCAGGGTTCCTAGGATGTGGATTTGGCCCTTTGCCTACGTGCGTTAACTGAGGCACGTTCCCTTACCCCCAACACACACACACACACACACACACACACACACACACACACACACGTGCGCACGTGCTTTCCAGCTTTCAAGACACAATGCCAGATCCAAATTCCAGAAAACCTATGAAAACAAAAACTTAGAGACACACTTGCCGGTCTTCTGCTCAGCTGCAAGATACGTAGTTCAAGCACTGCTGTTTGCCAAGAATATCCTAAAATAAACAATAGAATTCAAAATTGTAAAAGAGAGCTGTGCATGAATCTGTGAGCTCTGTCAAAGCAGGAGCCCCTCCTGGTCCTGTGTTCACTAGTTCTCAGTCAACGATGATTACAAGACTATTCACAGCAGATTTCTGAGGAAGAGGAGGAAGGAATGTCAGCTCTGAGGTTGGTACAAAGTGTCCAGTGCTTCCCCCTGTGCCTGACCTCTCAGTGGGTAAAGTCAGTTCCATGGGCCAAAATTTAAGTTGCATTAAAGGGCCTTCTACTAAGTCAGTTTCTTGCAAAGGGATCTGTGCTAATGCTTCAGAGTTTGTGACGTGAGAGCATTCACAAAGGAGCACTTAATCTAAGCTACAGAAATATTCTCTGGGAATATTGTTAAGTCCGGTGTAGCACGTCATGTCTTGAGGGGGTCGTGGCTGCCATCTTTCCCCTCCCCCGTTTCTTATATATGGAGAAAGAGGTAAATAAAGACCCATGGGGTTTTCAGGATATCCATTGCTAAGACCAGAAATTAAGAAACAGTGGAGAATCCTAGCCTTTTGCCGTTTGTGTAGAGAACTTCAGACAGATCGGTGTTGGAAGGTCAAAGAAAAAAAAAAGTGACACAGGGAAGAGAAAGGTCACAGTGCCTGGAACGTGCAGGCGCAGGGAGGGAGTTCTCCAGAAGTGAGAGGAGCAGGAAGTCACAACCATTGGAGAAGACGAAAGGAAACAAGTGTGGTCCCAGAAATCCCATGTAGGTGGAATGCATTTGATTTGTGGCACGTGAAGGTGACGTCAGACAGAAACCCAAAGACAGCGTGATGCAGGCCAATGGACGTCTGATTCCCTGAGTGTCCAAAATAAAGGAGGGGCTTACAATGGATGTTATCTTTCTTATGTATGTTTTAAAAAGTCCATGAAAATAGTGTCTCATGACTTGACAGATGTTAGCTTTGGAATGAGATGCTATAGGTTTCTAACTGTATGACTTGGGATATTAAATCATGTCACAATAGTACACCAGCGTACAGCTATGTGTCCTGTCCATGCTTGTAACAATAAAATATCTAGCAAGATCTCTTTATATAAATTGTCTGCTCTTTTGTAAATAGGCTGGTGCTGCTGTTTCAGGCTTCCCTATCAGAAATCCAGCCAGAATTTAACGCCATTCTCCACACAGCGAGTGGTTGCTTCTGTTCCTCGGGCGTGGTGGGGGGCTGGGTACCAGAAGCTCCCGGCTGAGCTCAGTTGGCTGACAGCAATGACGTCACTCCTCACACCATCCACACTCCCATGCAGCGTGTGAAGCCTGGAAGCTTACAGAGGGTTGAAACGAGGGACCCTGAAGCAACACTTTCAGGACCTAACTGCCCGGGAAACAAATAAACAAATATCTATTCTTACATTTGTGTGTGAAAATTTGGAATTTTCATGGACGGCTAAAAACAGAGCCCTGTGAGTTTTGTTAGTGACAGATTATTTTTGCAACGTGGGGCCATATTTCTGTTTTCATATCCTATTGCTGCATAACATGTTACCACAAACACAGAGGCACCCACTTACAATTGCACAGTTCCGGAGGGTTAGAAGTCTGGGCATGGCTTCACTGGGTCCACTGCTCAGGGTCTTGTCAGGTGGAACTCAGGCTGGCGGCCAGGGCTATGGATTGACCTGAAAGCTGAGCTCCCCCTCCAAGCTCATTGATTGTCAGGCAGAATTCCAGTCTTTGTAGGTATAGGACAGAGGCACTCAGCATCTAGGGGTGTCCTGCCATCCCCTGCCATGTGGCCTTCTCCACAATGTGGTCCTTTGCTTGTTCAAAGTCCACAGGAGAAACTCTGTGCTGCTTTGAATCTCTGACTTCCTCAGTTTCTGACCTTCTTTTAAAGGACTCACCGGATTAGGTCAGGCCCATCCAGGATAATCACCCTTGTGATGAACGCAAAGTCAGGTGGTTACGGGCTTTGATTACACCAGCAGTTTCCTTCACCTTTGTCGTATAATCTATTCTACTCCTGGGAGTGATCTTTATGGGTCCTGCCCACAGTTCATGGAAGAGGATTATACAAGACATTTCATCAGATTGTTTAAGCAAACAGCATTGAAGACCCAATACCGCTCTGTAGATTCTGTCTGAGGCATTGGCTGTGGCTTTGTGACCTGCAAACATTTCTTTATCCACAGCAGTAATCACACTGAAAGGGGTCCCTCCAGCTGTACCACGAATAAAACTCCTGAGATTCAAATACCCTGTTAACTCTCTCTACTGACTATGCGAATGTGAAAGAAGTCACCTTTCCCGAGGGGATGGCCTCGGGCTCTGGGGGGGTTCAGGGAAAGGGTGCTGTTTGGGAAAGTCTGATTCGTCCAGATGAAAAGAGGCCCACCAACGCCAAGGCCCACAACCTCCCCCGGCGTGGTGTGTCTGGGGTGCGAGTTAGGGTGAGTCCAGGAGCCGAAATATTCCCTTGACGTGACTCAGGCCAACGGATCAGAGACCTAAGCACACAGGGGCCAGCCAGTCCTCTAAGCATTTGTACCTCTGACCTCCAGGTCCTTAAAAATAAAGTCAAAATGCTTCTCCTCTGCTGTGCACTTCTCATCCTTCAGGGCTCCCATGAAATGGGGCGGCCTGCAGCCCACAGGTGGGTCACGCCGGAGGCTGGGATCGGCTTGTCCCCCACAGACCCGCACGCCCCTCGAATGCTCGCCTGGGTCACAGGAGCTGGTTGGGACTTTTCTGCTCTTTTGCACTGATTTTTTTTTCTTTGTAAGATAACGTATACATCATTCAGAAGGAAGAGGTTTATTTCTGTATTTTGAAGACGTTTCCCCCTGGCTTTATGAAGTTATGCTCTCTCCATACAAACAGGAAGAAAAGCGTGCTTCCCAGGAATACTTCATGTGAACGTGAACACAGCTTCCTTTGTACTATTCGGTAACGCAGTGTAAGCTGCAAGGTCTAGGGCAACGAGAGCCTGAGCCCTGCGCTTTTAGATTTTGAGTGGCCACATGAAAAAAAGTAAATCGGGGGCGCCTGGGTGGTGCAGTCATTAAGCGTCTGCCTTCGGCTCAGGGCGTGATCCCGGCGTTCTGGGATCGAGCCCCACATCAGGCTCCTCCGCCATGAGCCTGCTTCTTCCTCTCCCACTCCCCCTGCTTGTGTTCCCTCTCTCGCTGGCTGTCTCTATCTCTGTCGAATAAATAAATAAAATCTTTAAAATAAAAAAAATAATTAATAAATAAATAAAATCTTTAAAAAAAAAAGTAAATCGGTAAAACTAATTGCAGTACTAGTTCTGTGTAACCAAGTATATCCAAAATACTATCATTTCCAGATGTAATAAACTTAGTGAGACATTGTACATTCCTTGCTTTTTTCTGTTCTAAGTGTTGGAATTCCAGCATGTACTTTACGCTAACCGAACACGCCCGTCGTCCAGCCACATTGCCAGTGTTCGATAGCCACCCGTACCTAGACTCTAGTGCGCTGCACAGCAGAGCTTTAAAGAGTTTATTTATTTGTCAGAGAGAGAGGGAGCACCAGCAGGAGAGAGGCAGGCAGAGGGAGAGGGAGAAGCAGGCTCCCTGCCACGCAAGGAGCCAGATGTGGGACTCGATCCCAGGACCCTGGAATCATGAACTGAGCCAAAGGCAGACGCTTAACTGACTGAGCCACCCGGGCGCCCTGCACAACAGAGTGTTAGGGTATCAACCAGAGGCGAATGCTTTCTGCCCTTCTGCTGCCATATACTGACAGCAGGGTAGGAGAATGAATTTAAAACAAGGCCTGTACCACATTATCCGCTCTGGTCTGTGCAGAGACCCTACACATACTGGGGCACAGGGGACAGGGTAGAAATCCATAAGGCCCAAATACTTCTCTTCCATATGACCCCTGCCCCTCCAAGCTGGCCTGAGCATCACACTGTTCAAAACTCTTCTCCGAGATTTCTGACAAGCATGGCACATTTGCCCCCGGAAACTGCAGTTCCACATCTTCCCCAGGAAGGAAGAAGTGTCTGGAATCACCAGCCTTCTTTCTTGGAGAATGAGCTTTCGGTCTCATCAGTGCGGTATGGCAGAAAGAACATAGCTCCTGGAACAGAAAGACACTTTTCCCCGCTCACCTGAGCCTTTCCCTGCACCACTCTAGTCTTTGGTTTGCTTATCTGTAGAATAGGGATGGTTCAGATTGTCACTCCAGGCTGTTGTCAGGCTCAAAAAGCACAGTTTACATAAAAGGGCTTTGTAAACTGTCAAGTATTATGCAAACAAAAGATTATTTCCAATATCTCTTTGAAAGGCTGACCACAGAGAGCTGTCAGGGGCATCAAGCTCTGGTGACCCCAATGGGATTCCAGGGGGCTTGTAAGCCCTGGGCATCGAGGGGGTCATCCAGAGGACACTGGATCAGGACACAGTTCATCAGGCACCTATGAGGAAATGAGGCCGTCCTAAACAACGTACCGACTGCAGATTTCCTTCAAGCCAATCCTGTGTAACGACATGACTTTTCTTACAGGGCCCCAAGGCCCATCCCCAGACATGTCTCCACACAGATCCTCCGCACTTCCTGCAAGAGTCCAACCCTTTTGCTTGCCTCAGAATCTGGGTCACAGGTCAGGACTCAGCCCCTCACACACACTCAGCCCAGAGGGGGCAAAGGGGACCCCTGCTGTCGCATGAGTATAAGGAGGACTGACAGAGGCCCAGGCCCGTCCCACAACCCCAGGGGCATTCAGAAGCCCTTGAGGACGGGGGCGCCCCTGTGGATCAACTTCTGGCTGCAACTCCTTCCGGGCCCTTTGAGCCCCCGCCTGGAGACCAGATGGTCCTGGAAGATGACAGTTTGGAGAAGCAGGAAAGCTTTGCAAGTGTGATTAGAGGGTTCCCAGGGGAGGCCTGCCCTGAGGACGGCTTTCCCGGCATCAAATGGGTCCACGTGGCAGACTTCCAGGTACCCCCTTCCTTCCGGGGCAAGCAGCAGCAGCAGCATCCGAATACAGCTCTGCCCCCAAGGACACTCAGAGCAAAGTATCCCTCGTAGTGGCAGGTGGCAAGCAGTGGGCTTTGAGAGAATGGAACCGGCCCCCTGGGCCAGGACCGTGATGTATCCATCCCTTCTCTCTGTTCCCATCAGTGATTCTGCAGGGGTGGGGCAGTCAGAAAGCACCTGATTAGTTCCCATCTACCAACCTCAAGGGTTAGGCTTCTATCCAGTCTCCCCCTTGCCCCCCCCCCACCATCTTTCCTTATGTCCTGCATAGATGGATACTTAACTTTATCCTCTAGCACATTCTAGAGAGAACACCAATTTTTCCTAAGTTTTCTGTGCTCAGTGACAATGAGCACACAGAACAAGAAGAGAGACATGAGGGGCACAATCACTGGAGCCTGCCCTGTGCCAGACCCCTGTGCTTTCTCTCCAAATACCGTTTTCCTGTGTGAGCCACGATTCAGCTAAAGTCATCTTTCGACTGTCTAGATACTCATTCTTAATCTTTTCCCTTTAAACTCTGGGACGAAGAGTCTCAAGGCCCCCGCCATCCCTCTGCACAAATGGGCTGTGGGTCGGGGAGACGAGCGACCCTTCACGCCCCACGGTTTTCCTTCTTTCATGCAGAGCCAAGTCCCAACGAGGTATGCTGGCGACTGACAAACGACACAGAATCAACCCAGGGGCCCAGAAAAGAAAAAAAAAAAAAAGGGGGCTTTCTCTTAGCTTGAAAGCAACAGGAACTGATTGGGCAAGTCACGGGAAGACGGCTGTTCCAGCCCACTTCCTTCGCTCGGCAGCGCGATCCAGGAGAGCCAAGAGCGACCGCGGGCCTTGCCTTCTTGGAAGCAGGTGTAATTGGTACCATCCTGTGTCCTCCATCCTGCCTGCCCGCCTCCGCCCCCGGGGTGCGGTGGAAGGAGGTGTTTGATTTGGATTCACCGGGGAAGAATCGCACATCCACTCACTGCTTTTCTGGAACAGCGAGCGGTTCCCAGGCCCGGAGGAGCTCTGTCGCAGCTGTCCCAGTGAAAGCGGAACCGACAGGAATCTCCAGCTGGGCCACTGAGTGACAGCTGGAGGCTGGCGCGGGGCTTCCCTCGCCCGGGCCCGCCGGCTTCTCCTGAGGCTCGATCGCCACCTTGTGGTCGTCGGAGGGGGTGCCGCCTCTGGGGTGCACCTCTGAGGCGGCACAGCATTCAGGCCGCTGATGTGCCTGGTGGGCAACGTGGAGAGAAGTCGTTTGGTGCGAAGGTGAGATAGAGGTCTACTAGATGACAGAAACCAGGAATGCAAGAATCACCCTCACTCCCTAGCCCCTGACACGTTTTATGTTATGGTCCTTGCAGGAGGCGAGGGAGCCAGAAAGCTTTGTGGAGCTATGGGGAGAGCGGACAGTTCATGTGTGCACGAGGATTTGCAGGCAGGTGTATCCTTCTGAGATACACTTGCCGGGATAGCTCCCTCCTGTTTATTTCCTCCCTTACTGACCGAATCTTATTATGGAACCGAAGGCAAAGCTAAAGGCAACCCCCCTCCCCCCGCCGCAAATCGCCTGGTTTCCCCATCCCAGACGGGAATTTGGAAGGTAGTTTGAGGAAGCAGAAGGGGTGTCTTCCATGTGTCACAGGGCCTTAAACACCTTCCCCATCGATGCACCTTCAACAGGATCAACTAGGATGGACCCCTTCCCTAGTCTAATTCATCCATGGGAAACTATTACTGCCAAGCTGGGTTTTCATTTTCAAGCCACGCTGAACCCGCAGCTGCCCCAGGGCTGTCTGACACACCAGCCCACGCTGAGGCCAGCTGGGAAGTTTCTAGTCGAGGCTCTGGACACGCATTCAAGGGAGGCTGCTGGCTTTGCCAGCCAAAGAGTACGACCCAGACGAAGTAAACAGTACCCACAGCCGAGAAAGCTGGTCCTTGGGGCAGAGGGACACGGTGAGCTGGCCTTGTGTAATGGGTCAGACAACTTCCGAACGTTTGAGAATATCATATGCTTTGGGATACTGCTCCTACCCTCCCCCCACCCGCCTCCACCTTCTCCCTTATATTGGACATCCATCTCACAGAAAACCAAATCTCAAGGAGAGATGAGGTTTAGCATGCAAAAACTTCTGGGAGAGAGGTGCACAGCAAATGAAATGAAATTTACCCTCCAGTGAAAATGGCTGATAACTATGTAACTATGCCAACATTTATTGAGCTCTTTACCATGTGCTTGGTGCCTGTCCTAAGCTCTTTATGCATATAATCTCGTTTAAGCCTTACAGCAACCCCGGGTTGAGTAGATGTTCTCGTTTATTTTACAGATGAATAAACTAAGCCCAGAGAAATCAATAACTTGCCCGGGGTCACAGAGCTCAGGAATGGGAGAACCAGGTGCTGAATGCAGACGGTCTGACCTGGAATGTGTGCATGTCCCCCTCCCTCTGTCACTCCATGCAGTCTGATGCATGTATCATCCGATGGAGGGGGGCAGTTCCAAGTACACAGACTGAGCGAGGGAGAACACAGTGATGGGAAAGGTGGAGAAGGTAAAGCGTGTCCAATCTTAGTGTCACTTTATGATTTCATGTGGGGGCAACCCAGAACACACACAACGGCCAGTGCTCTGGGCACACTTGGGGGGTGGCCCACTTCTCTCTCCAGTCTCTGATGGAGCATGAAAGGACTCCCACTGTGATGCTTTACTGAAAGTAGGTCTCACATTAGCCACCTACTTGCCCCCCCAAATAGAGCAGTCTGACTGCACCTGCCATTTTAATCCTTCATCTTCATTCAGATGAGTTTCCATGAGGTTCCCATAGCCAGTGGTATTACTTTTCCTCTTGCCAGAGATCGATCAAGCATTCTTGCAGTGTTGGGTGTCATTTAAACACACAAGAAAAGCAGGATTTCTCTGAAACAAAGTATGCGTCTAACGTGGTGTTTAAACACAAATGAAGCATTGAGACATTCGTCCTACTACGCTTGGCTATGTGCTGATTGCCCTGGTGACGCGGAAGCAGCAGCTGCCCTGCTATGTGAATTACTTGGATGCTCTGTTTCCTTCTGCACGGGTGAGGTCATCGGGCCGTCTCCAGCACTGATTAATAGCCAATCTCGGGAGTAGGGAGGGGTGATCCCACTTTTCTACTCTCCTTTTACTCTCCTGACCAGACAGAAATCTTTGAATGTTACTGATGATTTCCACTGAGCTGTTGAGTCACACTTAGGGAACGCTGCCGTAAATCTGTCTAGGCCGGAGGCAATCGGTGTCCCACGTGAAGCCATGTCTCAATCCATGCTGCGGTTGCAGAGCTCTAGGCCAGGTTGTGAAAGTGGAGAGAGATGGGTCTTGTCTTCACTATCTTGTCCCATCTGTCCTTTAGGTCTGTCTCCTACATGCACTAATATGCATGTATGTGTTCACACGCGTGCGTGCACACACGCACACACACAGACACATACACACACGCACAGGAACCCTGTTGGGCTGCCTCACTCATGTCAAATCTCTTCTGTCATTTCTTTTTTTATTTTTGTTTTTTTTTAAATCAGTTAACGTATAGTGTATTATTGGTTTTAGAGGTAGAGTTCAGTGATCCATCAGTCTTATATAACACCCAACGCTCATCACATCATGTGCCCTCCTTAATGCCCATCACCCCGTTATCACATCCCCTACCCCATCCCCTCCAGCAACCCTCAGTTTATTTCCTATGGTTAAGAGTGTCTTATGGTTTGTCTCCCTCTCTGCTTTCATCTTATTTTTCCTTCCCTTCCCTTATGTTCATTTGTTTTGTTTCTTAAATTTCACATATGAATGAAATCATATGATATCTGTCTTTCTCTAACTGACTTATTTTGCTTAGCATAATACCCTCTAGTTCCATCCACATCATTGCAAATGGTAAGATTTCATTCTTTTTGATGGCTGAGGAGTATTCCCCTGTATGCATACACCACATCTTCTTTATCTATCCGCCCATCGGTGGACATCTGGGCTCCTTCCATAGCTTGGCTATTGTGGACATTGCTGCTGTAAACACTGGGGCGATTGTGTCCCTTCGGATCACTACGTTTGTATCCTTTGGATAAATACCTAGTAGTACAATTCTTGTGTCAAAGGGTAGCTCTATTTTTAACTTTTTGAGGCACCTCCATACTGTTTTCCAGAGTGGCTGCACCAGCTTGCATTCCCACCAACAGCGTAAGAGGGTTCCCCTTTCTCCGCATCCTCTCCAACATCTGTCATTTCCTAACTTGTTAATTTTAGCTGTTCTGACAGGTGTGAGGTGGTATCTCATTGTGGTTTTGGTTTGTATTTCCCTGTCTTCTGTCATTTCTTCCACATCAGTATTCATTACAGATTGCTACCATCCCGCCCCACTATCTCGCATCCCCTCCCACTGTCTCCCATCCCCCACCCATTAGGGTTTGTGATAGTTTGCTAAACAGTACTCATAGCTAAACACAATACATATCTTTGAAAATTGATTTTGCTTGAAGATCTTGGAAAAATACATTATGTTTATATAGCTAACATAGGAAAGCTCTTGTAGCCATATTCATAAATACATGGAAATGTGAGTGTGTGACTAATGAGACATCAAATGATATTCACAATAAAGAAAACCAAGCAAAAAGATCTTCATATCATGTTAGATGTTGATTATTACAGAGCATATCCCCTCCACCCCCCAGACCACTCACTGGTCTTAGTAAGCTTCCCTGGTAGCCAAAAGAGGTCAATAGATTCTCCTATTAAATGGACCTTTGACCTGACTGCAACGCTCATTCTCTCTAGAATCTGCTCACTTTACTCGAATACCGAAGTAGAACCTCAGTATCCCTAGGTTTCCTTCAGGCCATAGAAATGGATGACATAATTGATCAGAAGGGAGGCGCTTGAGAAGAGAAGGTGTTCGATTGGCTGTCATTTGCTTGCAGAGATACGTCGATATCATATTACACTGGGCACAGCATTCAGGTCCACAGTCATCCCGAGCTGGAGGAGGTTAGATGCTTGTCAAAGGACTCTGCACCATTCCCACGGTCCTTAGCATGGAAGGACCCTGAACAAAAGCCTGTACTGCAGAGATGGTAAGCAAAAACTTTTCAATATTGCTGTCCCAAACCATACCGGAGGGTCTTCGTTCGTTTAAAGGATGCTAGAAACCATCTTTGCATTAATAAACTGGAATTATCAAACAAACAGCTATAGGTACGAAACACCGCAGGCCCGGTGAGCTCACTTTGGAGTGGAAGACTTAGATCACAACTCTCTTTGGTTCTGATCTCCCTCACTTGCTAGAATATTCCATTGGTTGATCCAGGGTGACTTTGCTCCCCGAGGGACATTTGGCAACATCTAGAGATATTTTTAGTTTTTGTAACCAGGGAGGTGGGCAGAGGCCAGGAACAGAACAGCGCCCACGACAAAGACTAATGTTCAAAATGTCAGTAGTGTTCAGGTTGAGAGACTCTGGGGTAGCCAATTGTTGCTGGCCTTCGGATTATTTGGTCGCACATGCCTAGAGTGAACCTTTAACCCAAGATGCTTGTTGGAAAGCAAAATCACAGAGCAGAGACTTTACTACTTTGACAAAATGTAGACTTTCGTGGGGCTTGATAGGTAATAAATATGTTAATGTTCATTGTGACCTTTGAGGGAGGGGGGTAAGGGTCCCACCCACTTCTGCTATCACAGGCTCCAGAGCATACTAAAGAACTTGACATTCAAGAATGGCCAGATTGGCTCAGGCCAGTTCACAGAAGGAAACAAGCCAGGGGCGAGGGGGGGGGGGTGGGGGGCAAGGGGAAGGATAAGAAATAGGTTGGGGAGAAGTGTGAGACATTTTCAGACTTTCAAACTACTCTGACTCCTTCCCACTATGTTGACCAAGGAACCAAGCACCCAGATACAGAGAAAATTCCCTGCTTTTTCACGTGGCTCATCTAAATCCCAAATCCCACACTGCCTAGAGAGGATGAAATGAATATTTCTCTGTCTCTCTCTCAACGTGAAAGCCTACTTTTCCATCGTCACCCCAACACCTCAAGAGAATAAAGTATCTGCTAATCTTCCTGGAATGATTGACAACTTCAGGCTCAAAGTAAAGGTAAATGCAATGTCCCATCTATGATGTAATGGATTCTCAATCAATCAATCAATCAATCAACAGAAATGACCATCAGTCATCAACAGAGATACTCGTAGGTAATAGGTGTGCTGCTGGATCTGAGAACCTACAGGGAAATATCAAAATATTTGACCCTCAGTCTGACACCTTCTTATCATTGATTTGACTAGCAGTTTTAACTTACAGCACCAGATCAAAATCCTAGGTTACTCTTGGTATTTGAGCTTCTGCTACTTCCAGAGAGAACTCACGTGTACGATCAATGTTGTCCTTAGTTAGGAATGGGGCCTCTTCCTCTGAACTAGACCACATCTAAGCCAAGCTTGGTCCAGAGCACATTTCTTTCTAATAAAACTAAAGAAAACAACAATAGCATTTGGAGCCTGCAGCTCCCTTCTAAAGTGAGACAGTGAGAAATTGTGGAGGCCACAGCCTTCTCCAGGCCTAGCTGCGAAGGCAGTGTGGGTTTGTAGGCTGGAAGCCCATGGAGAAAAAGCTGTCTATTTTCAATGTGGTCTCGGGAGATAGAAGTCCAGGCTGGGGGCTAGATAGTATCTTATCTAGTCTGAAAATAGAACAGTATCATTTGCATGCGTTTGACTCTGAAATATGTTCTTACCCATTATTCCATTTTATTACTCTGCAACCCCGGACGTGTTAAAGTGGGGTGGGCGGAGGTGGTTAACTATTACTTCCGTTTGACACATTAGGGAACTAAGACCAAGTGCTTATGTGACTTTACTAAAATTGCTCAGCTGGTTAGATGTGCCTGACTGGCGTACGTGACTTCCAGACCCGTTTTCCATCAGAGCAGCAGTTCTGAGCGCTATCCAGGGAACTTGCTAGAAGTGCAGATCCTTAGACCCCACCTCAGACTTACTGAATCAGAAATGTTGGCACTGGTGCCCTCAAACCAGCCCTCCAGGCGGTTCCGATGTGCCTCAGGCTGGAAAGTCAGTCCCCACGGGGTGCTGTTTGCACCTGCTACAAGCTCTCCTCATACCTTCATATGCAATGGATTCTTCTTAACCCATCATGGTTGTTTCTAGAATGGCCATAAAGTGTGGACTCAGGAAGCTGACCCCCTTAAAGCTGGGGCCACTCAGGCAGCTTGAAACATTTTCTTTTATTCAACATCCAGAGCCAGCACGTTGTGGAGACTGTACCGACTGGGGAGGGGAATCCCAGGTTTCCTTTGACTTGATCTCTCTTGGAACTTTCTTGCCCCAAATAGTTTTATCTCCTTAGGAACTGTGGGAAGAAAGTATGTCTAAAACTACTTCTTTAAAACTTTCTTCTACTAGCTCCTGTCAGTTTGTTAAAATAATAATTTTATACATGAGTAGTATATAAAATATGTTTTAGACTTAAAAAGATCTGAGGAAGAGCTTTGGACAACTCTTCCTCTCCACACACACACACACACACACACACACACACACACACTTACTCACAATACTGGACACACAGAAGGTACCGACTAAATATTTATTGAATTTATAAAGACCTATTTTTAGAATCAGAGGAGAAGGAAAGCAAGTGCCGTGAAACCCGCTGCAAGGAGGAATCTGTCCTCTCACGCACGCCCTTAAAGAGTTACTATTGTGTCTGATGAAAAATAAGAATCTGATTTTAATATAAATGACATGCAGGTTTCATCCCATATATTTTATTTGCAGTAGAAACGAGAGTTTCTATAACTTAGTTCTGCATTCATTATCGGCTCATTCATTCATGTTTGTCGAGCTCCCACGATGGGCCGGCCAGGCACGCTTCCAGGCATCAGTGTGAACATGGCGAATGCGGGCCTGCCCACGTGGAGCTTACGGTCGATGGCAAAGACGGTCGATTAAACAAGGGACTGACAATGAAGCGTGGTGAGTGCTGTCACAGGACACACGAGCTACATTCGGAGCACAGAGCAGGGTAACAGAACCATGTGGGGATGGGTTGGGGCCGGGAGGAATGCAGAAAAACCAGAATGGTCACACAGGAGGCTGGAGGCTGTGGTCTTTGGAGGCCTGTTCAAAGCAAGGCTGATAAAAACTGCCCCAAACCGCGCTGAGGCCAGAAAGGGAGGTCTGAGTAGAGAAGGTGCTTCTGTGATCTGGCTGATGTCAGCAGGCAGGTCACGGCCTTGGCTTCTGAGAAAGGATGGAGATGACGGTGAAGGTCAAGAAGATCGCGCCGGCCGTGCCTCCGATCAGCAGGCCCAGGATGCCGCCGTGCACCTGCATGGCCTGGCAGCGCTCCCCGGTGTAGAAGAAGGCATGACTGGAGACACACCTGGGGGGACAGGACACAGGGGGAGTGCGGGAGGCACCCAAGCCTCGAGTGCTTTGCAGCGACAAGCGCCGACAGCCACAGCGGCGGGGACACGGACTCAGTGGCCCCGCGTGCCTGGCCTGGTGCCAGGGGCTTTATAGGGGTCAGTTCAATCTTGGAACAGCCCGAGGAGGGGGTGGTTATTACCAGGCCATTCTCATACCCTCATTTTGCAGAGAGGTTAAATCACCTGCTCATGGTTACCCAGTTAGTGTTTCACACTTGAAGTCTAATCCCCGGAAGCCTGTCTCCAGACCGGGTGCCCTTGGCCATCACATGTGAGGCTCGGGAAGAAGGTGTGGGGCATTTAAAGAATGTGTGGCCCACACCGCTTCAGACTGTAAGTTACAAGGGAAATTCTCCAGATGGAGTCTGACCACGAGCATTAGCTGGAGCTCGGGAACTTCCAGACGGTATCAATTAAAATGTTGTTGTAGCGTGAGGATCATGCCACCTGGCTTCCAGGCCGCCCTGAAATTTGCAAGATCATGAGCCATGTTTGGTGCACAGATGCACAGAGGCCACACCTTGGGCTTGCTGGTTTGTGTTTTAATGTCATCTGGTGGAGACATCAACTAATCTCAGACCCAAGGCATGGAGGGTGATGTTTCTTCACTTCTAGGGTAGCAATTCCAGTCTTTGTTTCAAACAACATTCTCATCGCAAGGTCTAACCACAGAGCTGAATATGACAATCAGACGTCACTGACTCCTTTTACTCATTCTAGAATTATTTTACCTTCCTCATCTCTAGCCTAGACATCGGCTTCTTAAAAATCAGTGTGTAGTAGGGGTGCCTGGGTGGCTCAGTCAGTTAAGCGACTGCCTTCAGGTCAGGTCATGATCCCAGGGTCCTGGGATCCAGCCCCGCATCAGGCTCCCTGCTCAGTGGGGGAGTCTGCTTCTCCCTCTCCCTCTGCCCCTCCCCCTGCTGTGCATGTGTTCTCTCTCTCTTTTTCTGTCAAATAAATAAATAAAATCTTTAGAAAAAATCAGTGCATAATAAAAAGTGCGTTACATTTTTCTCTGGCCTAGTCCCCTCCAAACACAGTTTAATGATATTCTCAAACATGCCCTTAGAGGAGCTTATCCCGCAAGCTGCAGGTTCGTGTAAGAGGAATGATTTGGTTGAGTAGGGGGTGATACACACATGGGAATCGCTGGCCTTCCTTACTCTAAGGGTGAGGCCAGTTGGGGCACATATGGAAATCTGGCATCCAAGGCCCCATCGGCTGAGAGGTGAAGACCCATGGCTGTGGAGCCCTCAAGAAACAAAGAGGGCGTTCTCTGATAAAAAGAACCAGCGCTCTTTGGAAAAGTGGTTTATTCCTGGGCTGGGATGGGGAAAGTAAAAGATAAGCCTGGAGTATCCTGTGATGCCAGAAAGGAAGACTGTGTTCACGAAACAGTGAATGGGTGCTGAAAGGGCACAGGAGCCAATCTGGAAGAGCTCCCAAAGGCCAACGCCGGGACGCCATGAGCAACAAAGGCAAGACTAGCATTACGGAACTACGGCCCAGAGAAGAAAGTAAACGGTTATGTGCCCTTCGTCATATAAATAAAGAATTGCATGAATCAGTGAATGGGGAGGAGTGGACCGTTATTCTTTACAGAAGAATTTCACTTACTGAACATGGAGGGAGTAGGGGAGATGGAAAATCACCCCCGGAATATTTCAGGACAATTGTGGCAACAGGTCCACCAATGGACGATGACATTAGTGGGTGAGGATTCGAGAAAAAACAGGATGCCTGCATGGTTTCTCCCAAGACATGTCTCAATCGCAGAGTGAGGAATGGATACCCCGTGGCCTGGTGATCAAGGTTACAATCACCAGTCATAACTCCTCGGGCATCACATGCCCCTGACATGACACACGAAGAGGGGCGTACCTCACCTTTGCTCTTCTTGCCAAAAATGTATGATCTCAATAGAACCATGAGAAAACATTAGACACACCCAAATGGAGGAACAATTTACAAAATAGCTGACCAGGACTCTTCGAAAGTGTCAAGGTAGTGAAAGAGGAGGGGAAAGACTGAGAGGTTGTCCAGGGTGAAGGAGGCCAAGGAGACGTGAAACTGAATATAACGAGGGGCCCTGAAGTGGATCCCGGAACAAAAAAAGGACATTGGTGAAAAGACTGCAGAGATCTGAATGAGGTCTGTAGTTTAGCAAATGTTACTGTGAATTGCATTTAGTTGCATTAATGTTCATTTCTTGGCTTTGCTAATTGTGCTACGGTTGTGTTAAGATGTTCACATTCAGGAACGAGAAGCTCTGCAGTGTTTTTGCAAGTGCACCTGTAAATCTAAAATCATTTCAACATAAAAGCTTAAAAATCAAGAAACAAAGTGGAGATTGAAAAGAACTCAGAAGAAACGTAGCTCTTTTGAGCCAAGCAGGCTAGTTGCTCCCTCTGCCATTATTCTGCCAATTGAAACTGATGCTTCCGTCATCACGTATATGCTTTCATGAAATATTTTATGCAAACAACAAACATTCTAAAAAGAAATATTAAATCTAGCAAACTGTGCAGGCAGACAGACCTGATGCAAGTCTCAGCTCTGGTATTTGCCATCTGGGAAATGTTAGACAAATTATTTAGCCTCTCTAAGCTTCAACTTCCTTATGCACCAAATGGGGAGGAAGAGGGTCCTTATGTCACAGGACGGCCATGAGGAATCATTTAGATCATGCATGTGTACTGCTCAGGAGAGCACTTGACACAATGCTAATAGTCACAAAAATCAGATATTACTGTTATTGAAAACGTCTGGATTATTTCTGAGCACTGCAGTGGAGTTCAAAATCCCAACAACATTCAAGATATTGTTGACCACATCCCAGAGGTGGGTGAGGGATGAAAGCCAAGAGCTGGGAGATTTGGGACCCCTCTGCCCTGGCAGGACCCCGCCTTTGCCCTGATAGCATAAGCCTTGAATCAGAGCACAGCTTTGTGGAGTCAAGGACAGCCACATCCAGGTGACCCTCTGATGCCGTCATCGCCCTTACCTGAGGGCAGTGTCTTTTACCAGGTTAAGCAAATGTTTGGCTCTCCTCTGCTGACCCACCACCCGCCTCCCCCGGGCCACAGAGCCTACCTGCAGCTCGCCATCCCCTTCACGTTCACACAGATGCCTTCGTTTTGGCAAGGGTTCGGGTCACACGGATCTCGGAAGTACTGTGGCCAGTTGTGGTCTTCCAGAGGGCCTGTGTTCTCCACTGACCGCTTCTGTCGGCCGGGCTGCCCCTGGTCCAGGCTGCTGGGGAGCGCCTTCTCTAACAAGACCTTTCCCGAACCTTCTTCTGAGGCCTGCTGCTCCTGGTCCTGGAGAATGAGGCCTTGGGGGATCAGCCTTGTGTCTCGAGTTGGAATTTCAGTCTGGTTAAGGTAGGTGATATCTTGAGGAAATAGACAAAGGGCGGTGAAGAAGTTAACTTTCTGGCTACAGTTAACCTCCCCTTCTGGAGAAAGTTCCCTGGGCCACCTCCTTCCCTCCCCGACGCCACCTTTAGCGACATGGAAAGGTGGTTTGAATCCAGCTGATTCTCATGCTAGCTGTTTTATTTTCAAAGTGATCCAATCACATTTTTATTTATTTAACTTGAAAAAAAGAAGCACGAAGCTAGCATGGATAGACTGATCAAAACTAAACTGAAGTCGGCAAACTGTCCTATTTGATAAGTAATCAAAAAAGATCACACCAGAGTTTTAGTTGCTCCCAAGGACAGTTAAAATAAAGATGTGAGTCCTTGAACAACCGCTCTCCTAGAGCACACCTTTTTTTTTTTTGAAACTGGTCCTCAAAAAGAAAGAAAAAAAAAATCCCCATCCTCCATGAGCTACTCAAAACTTAGTGCGAAATCAGTAGAAACCCCAGAGCAGAGGATGAGTTATTCAGCAAGATCCGCGAAAGTACCTTCAAAGTCCACAAAAAGTATAAGGTCGTCATTTTTAAGGAAGCTCCTCCTTTTTAGCATTTGGTGGGAGACGACACTACTCCAGCCCCAGTCGATGCTTCTGAAACAATCACAGTCCTTATCGTAGGTTCCCACAACGGATGGCCTGTCCCAGATGACGGAGTCATTTATGGCTGCAAAGTTATAGGTAACAGAACATCACATTACCTCTTTATACTTCACTCTCCAAAAGATTTTTAATGAGCAGATAGAGCTTTGTAAGAAAAAAAATATGTGGGAAAAAAATCAGATTATTTACACTTTCCAGGAGAACTAAAACTCGGAATTGGGAAGGGGGAGGGGCAGGAACCAGAGCGCTGAACAGTCAAATTGTCCATTATTGAGTCACTTCCTCAGTGAAGACGGAGGGACAGGGAGAGCCTCTTCCTTTTAAGACTTAAGGCTTTTCACGTGAAAAATAAAAAAGTGTGCCCATTGCTTTTTGATGCGAGTTTATTTCATTAACATACCGATGGTCACTGATATCTTAGGAGTCAGTGCATTAATTCTGCACAGAGGCTCGCAAATCCTGAGTATTTGATAAATGACAAGCGATATCTGTCTTCTCATTTAGACTGCATTCAATGAAGTAGGAACTGCTTGGCTTACAGTCTAGGTACCTGGCACTGAGTTTGGCACAGTGCAAGCCCTTAAAAAAATGCTGGATCAGTGAATTCGGAAAAGAGAAGGGAGATACGAGGACACTGAAAAATGTGACTTAATATTCCAACATGACTCTGTTGCTGATATGCCCAAGGAGGAAATGTGAGAGGAACGTTAATCTCTTGTATACAGATGGGAATCACATCCCCTGGCCCTTTCGAGTTGAGGGGCAGAGTATAGGGCACCTACCCAAAGAGGTGTGGGACTTCGAGGTAGTGAACACCATGCTCGAGGACATTCTATTCCTGGCGTCAGGTTCCTGGTCGAGGATGGTCATGATCGCCTGTCTGTTTTCCACTGGCCACTCCAGGATAGCATCATTCTCCCCACTGCACAGGTGAAAAGTAAGTCCTAGGTAGCCAGAGTTACTGTAGCTGAATCTGCCGTTAGGGTATAAGGACAACCCAAAACCGTATCCCTCTGAATTGTAGAATCTAGGGCTCTGGAGCTTCTCCCCTGGAACCGTGTTCTGAAGGACCTGAGAGAAATTCCGTATGGTCCAAACGCCTGCGGGGCATGGGGTTTCCGTCAGAGTGATATCATCCAGGTAAATTCCCCCATTCGAGTTCTGGGGGTCACCTTTTGTGCCCTGGAATAGGTAGCGAAACTTCTTTTCTTCTCTGAGCGTCACATGGGCAATTTTCCAATTTTGGTCCGAATCTCCTGAACACAGAGAAGAATGTTGGTGACAACTGTGGCCAACGTTTATTAGGCAAGTCCTATGAACCTAGTAGCATGCCAAGGGCTTTAAAGATTGTATTTATTTATTTATTTATTTATTTATTTATTTATTTATTTGAGAGAAAGAGACAGAGAGAGATAGAGAGCAGGGGGAGGAGCAGAGGGAGGGAGACAAGCACGCTTTGTGCTGAGTAAGACCCTGAGATCATGCCCTGAGCTGAAATCAAGAGTCAGACGCTTGGGGCGCCTGGGTGGCTCAGTCGTTAAGCGTCTGCCTTCGGCTCAGGGCGTGATCTCGGGGTTCTGGGATCGAGCCCCACATCAGGCTCCTCTGCTATGAGCCTGCTTCTTCCTCTCCCACTCCCCCTGCTTGTGTTCCCTCTCTCGCTGGCTGTCTCTATCTCTGTCAAATAAATAAAATCTTTAAAAAAAAAAAAAAAAGAGTCAGACGCTTAACTGACTGAGCCACCCAGGTGCCCACATGCCGAGTGCTTTACATGAATTATCTAATTTAATTTAATTTAATTTAATTTAATTTAATTTAATTTAATCCTCACAATATCCCTCTGAGATAGGTACTGTTATAAACTGGTAAGGAACTTTTCCAAAGTCACATACCTTCTGAGGGAAAATAGCTATAAAAAGGTACCTTATGGTTTATTTCTATTCATATTCAAATCTTAATCAGAATTTGTTTTCCATTATTATTCAATTCTGTAGGTCCCGTGTTTCCCCCTGGGTTTCATGGTATAAATGCACCCCATCCCCTAATGTTTGTGCCGAATACCCAAGTCATAGGCTGAACCATAAAAATAGTCATTTTGTAAGCTCAGAGTCAAATCATGGCAATTTCATATGGTCCAACCTATGACTTGGTGCCGGAGAGAGATATGGTCTGTTCCGCAGTAAATGTTCTCATAGAGGCTACGCTGGATCTTCCCCTACACGAGACTGACTCACCTACCAACACTCAATTTTTTCTCTTCATATTATTTGAAATCCCACCAAGTAGGGGATCCATCCTTTTTTTAAAAAACAAATAATACACAAAGAGTTACCACTATCCAGACAGATATTCACATTCTAGTGAAAATTAGGTCTCCTTGCTTTTTTCCTGAGACTGAGCTGGAAATGAGAATTTTGAATAAAGAGCTGAAGTAAGAAGTTGAGAAGGCTGTCCTTGAACATGGGGTCCTGTGCTGCACAGCATAAGAAACCAGAAACGAGCTTGAGGGTCTAAGGAGAGGAAACCTCCAGGCCAGAGCAATGCATAATTCGCTAAAGATGTGCCCCTACTTTGATATTCTGACAGGGCGTGCCTTAGCACTGAGCTCAGAAAGGAAAAGAAAAATGCTACCTCCCAAGTGGAGATCATGTTGGCTAAAATGAATTCAAACAGATGAATGTCATGGAAGTTTAGTCTGAAATGCAATTGGCCAGAGGACTTTGGAAGTATTTTTCCTCTTTCTGTATGTTATAATCAGAAATCTATATACAGAGCTCTGCTCTCCCAAGACTGAAGAGTACCTTTATCTCCCTTTGTTCTCAGTCATTCTCTCTAAGGACGACTTCGAGGGACAGGTCTAGCAATGTTCTGTTTTCTGGAGCAGAGTCGGTTATGGCCTGTGTTGTTAGGTTACCTGCACTCAGAGGAGAGGGGCGGGGAAGGTCCACCGACCACGTCTATAACCTATGAACTGATGTAAGTGCCATCTCCTGGGGACGGGAAAGCAGTCGTGTGGGGGACACAAGGGATCTGAGATGTCATGGGTGTCAGGATGTCTGGAACAGGGACAGACGTACACGATTTTTGCTATTTACTTAACAGGGTGAAACCGTCTTCATACGGATTGTCACCTTGAGATTGCAACGTGGGAACGTGGTGCTGGAAGGAAGACCCAAGGGTCCATTACCACGTAGGCAGAGACTCCTCTGTGAAGTCTTTAAGAATGTCTCCTTTCCTTGCTTCCACAGAGCTGCT
>NW_024425452.1:5875549-5937024 GCF_017311325.1 Ursus maritimus | reverse complement strand
CAGGCAGACAATAAATAGTCCTAAGATTGTTGGAGACACCAATCTCATCCTTGTTTGTTCTGATTTGTCATCTCTAAGGGGATCCTAGCTTCAGTAGAAGCAGAAACGTGCGTGGACATACACAGATCTGTGTGCGAGTATTTTGCAGTTAAGATTGCATAGATTTTGTTTATCTATCTATATTTACATATCCATATGTATATATACGGAGAGAGGAAGACATATTTGGTAGGTAAGTATTTTGGTTAAAAGAGACATCTTGCCAAAGTGAAGAGGTATGCAAAACGAGCCATAAACAACTCTTAATAATAGAGAACAAACTGAGGGTTGACAGAGGGAGGTGGGCGGGGGATGGGCCAGATGGGTGATGGGCACTAAGGAGGACCCTTGTTGTGATGAGCGCTGGGTGTTGTGTATCAGTGAAGAATCACTGAATTCTACTCCAGAAACCAATTTTGCACTGCATGGTAACTACGAAATTGAAATTAAAAAATAAATAAATAAAATAAAAACCTGGAAAAATATAAATAAGTAAAATTTCATGTATTTAAAATTTAAAAAAAGTTCTAACTCTCTTAAGTTGAATACCACGCAACCATTAAATGATATTCAACTAATATTTTAGAAAAGTTTCAATGACAAGTCAGTATCAGAATGAGCTACTTTAAAAATCCATTCTTTTGGCACTTCCAGGAAATTGTGAACAGAGACACACTTTGAATTCCATGGAGCTCAAAGCACAGCAGCATAAGGAAGTAAGTTAAGTTTGAGCAGGTGGTTTGGTTGATTCTATGCTTACGAGGATGACATTTTCAGCTTTATATAGAAGTGAGCCGTAATAGAGCCCATCAATATTACTGAGACTCTAATTCGTTTTCTCATTAAATGTGTACGATCCGTGGTAACATAGCGAATTCCCAACTCTTTGGGGGCACCTAGCTGTCATCCCTCCATTTGATAAAGATGCTCTGTATATTTCAGCCAGAAAAGTGAACCCCCCGAAACCATTATCTGTAGCATTCCCAGGTCGCCCGCAGAGGGCGTGGGTAGAGGTGATTCAGGCCCCTGTTTTAAGGGGCCAGCTCTAAGGAAGTTTCCACACTTCCAGAACAGCAGCTTCTTCTAGAAGTACTCTTATGATTCTTCCTCTATCGAGACTCATTTTAACTGGGAAATTCTTTGTTGAATAGAAAAAGGAATGTTGTCTTTCCTTTTTTGGTTGTGAATGAACCACCACCACCACAAAAGATGGTAAAAACTTAGCTTTATAAACCTGGATCTCCATTTACACCCAGATTACCCTCAAATCCCGCTACCTCCCTTCGTATTTTAAGGTTTTCGTGCTGACCCTCTTACAGAAACACATAAAATTATCCTTAGGAATATGGAAATGCTGATAATGAAGTTAATACATGCACACGTCCTATTTCCCTCCAACTTCACAAGCGGGCTTCACGTTAGTTCAGTATTAAACACGGTATTCATTCAGTTTTTGAAACAGGTGCAGAAGCACCTGTCAACTACTGAACTATCCTCCCTAGCAGCGTCAGCTCCCGCTTCCCTTTATTTCCAGCTCTACCCCAGATCACTCATTTTCTCTGCCCTGGCTGTCTCCAGAGCTGTAGTGAAATTCGGATTTCTATGCTCTGATTGGCCTCTTACGAAAGTATATTTCAGCCTCACCTAAATTCTCGATGTGGTTTCTGACTTCTGAGGGCTTCAAATATTCATGGAGGGCTTAAAATGTACCAGATGTTATGCTGGGCTCTTACAGGAGGAGGAGTGGGGTGGAGGAAAAGGGAGGAAGAAGAGGAAAAAGAGGAGGAAGAAGAGAAAAAGGAACAAAGAGAGGAGAGGAAGGGAACAAAAAAAAGGGGGGGGAAGGAGAAGAAGGAGCGGGATCCCAGATTTAAGCCAAATCAGCTCCTGCACGAGTGTCTCCAGGTACCTTGGAAGGTCTGCAGCTTGACCAGCTTGCGAACGTTGCCCGTGCTGTCATCTCTCTTGACCCAGATGACGAGTCGATCTGAAGGGCTTCCTGTCATTTTATAGAAAAACTGCAGGCACTGCTGCTTCCTCTTTGGGTAGAGAATCCGAGACTCCAGCAGGGCTGCCTCCTCTGCCACCCCCGAGCTGGTGCTGAAGTGCATGAAGTAGCCGGCACCTGCGGGGAGAGCAGCCCAATGACCCGTCTCCAGCGGCCCACACGCAGGGAGCCCTGTGCTCCCACCAAGTGAAGCAGTGAGCAGCAGCCATTACCCGGGCAACAAAATCCAGAACTCTCCCGGGGAAAATGAAAAGAGGGTGGTGTGTCTTCTTTCTGCCTCCATGGACAGACTCCTTGGCGAAAGCCCCAGCTCTCCGTGGCCTCTGTCCCCAAGCTCGTGAGACGTATTCCTCTGATGTGAGGACACACAGGCTTCAAGCAGCGTTTGTTGGAATTTAGTGTCTTTGAGATGAATACTATTTTTCTCATTGGCTTTCTTGTTTAGAGATCCATTCTAAGGAAAAAGCTGATCCCCTGGTTGTAAAGCAGACTACGGGATTCCAGCATTTAGGAATTGGAATTTAAATTTGCACAATGATAAAGGTTTGGTCTCACCTGTTTCTAGCCTATAACTGGGTGTATTATCAGTACCCAAGAGTCATCTTTACTGTGTCATAAGAAGGGGCATTCAAGGCATATTAAGGAACTAGTTGAGGATTTCTCCTGAATGTAAAGAAAGCTTTAAAAAGACACTGAAGGGGCGCCTGGGTGGCACAGCGGTTGAGCGGCTGCCTTCGGCTCAGGGCGTGATCCCGGCGTTATGGGATCGAGCCCCACATCAGGCTCCTCCGCTATGAGCCTGCTTCTTCCTCTCCCACTCCCCCTGCTTGTGTCTCCCCTCTCACTGGCTGTCTCTCTCTCTGTCAAATAAATAAATAAAATCTTTAAAAAAATAAAAAATAAAAAAAATAAAAAGACACTGAAAAGGAGGGTGAAAAGTGTCTAGGTTTGTAACCAAGCTGAGGTTTGCTCAACTCCTATATCTCGGAACTCTCTCCCCCCAAATTAGCAGGCAGCTAAAGGAATATGTCATTTGGAAAATCGGCACACCACAGTGAAGCACAAAGAATAATTCTCGCATGTAAAGAAGTCCTTTAAACTGTACCCCAGAGCTCAGCTTCTTACCAAAGTATCCACTCAAAATAGCTCACAAAGTAAAGACGAAGGGAGCATCTAGTGTGGTTCTAGGCACGTTGGCAATATGGCTCTCCGCTTCATCCTGCGTCATATGCGGGGCGTTTACCTCCCATGATGGCAGCAAGCATCAGTGTTTGAATAGGCATTCCACAAAGCCTTAAAAATATCTAATGGCTTTAATATTATATCAGGAAAAGTTATATGTTCTTGCATGTTATTCTCAGTACTTGAACTTACTAGCCTGAGCTCTCGGCATTGTGAATTACTGAGTGCTTGGGTTCAATAAAACAAGAGCTCACAGGGCTAAGAAGTTCTCCAGATGGTCCTTGCTGAGGAATTCCACCCCCGTGTGCTCAGGGGTAGGAAAGGGAAGTCTAATAACCCAGGCTTGGGAGTCCAGAGACCTGAATTCTTGCCCAGGTGCTGCCACTATATCGAAGGCATCCATTCATCTCTCCTGGTTTCAAATGGGAGGTGGCTTCTATCCCAAGGGATCCTTTGAGCTCATTGAGTCTACACAACTACCTAACACCACTGGTGCCCTCTAGAGGAGGGAACACACCACCATTAACTGACTCCTGTGGAAGAAGCACAATGGCTGCTCAAGTTAACCTGGCAAAACTTTTCTAGATATTTCTTCTGGTGTGTGGTCCTTTCCTTTCCTATTAAGGTGCTGGAACGCTGTTCTAACATGTTTCCCTCATGTGACGTCACTCTTCTGTTCAGCTGGAAATGGGATAGTAGCCCAGCAAGCCCAGAGGAGAGATTGGATGAGATACTATGACAGAAATTCAGAGGGAACTTGGGACTTAGATCACTCTTTGCATGCTTGAGATTATGTGTTTGATAATACAATGGGTGACAGAGACTTTCACCCTTGGCCAAGGTCGGAGAAGAGCTGCAATTATTTGTCACCTCTGACCCCAGTGGCCTGGAATCTGGGTGACAAGCTGGGTCCCTTCTGTGAGGGAAATCCAACCAACTCCCATAGGCAGGGACTGAGGGACTTTGTAACAGTCTAGTCTTTAGAAACTGATTATAATCTATAGGGCCAAGATTATTTCTGAGAAGGGCACAACATAAAAGGATGCTAAAACAGAAATAAAAAAATAAGTGGAACCTCTGAACAGAAAGGGAAGATGGGGGAAAAATGGGGGGGGAGCTTCTGGTCTGTAGTGGGAAGCCCTCTATGCATTAGCTCCTTCCATCCTCACTGGTAAGTATACAATATCCTGGAACGCTCAGAGAGGCTTACGAACGCAAAGACTTCAAAAATGACACCAACAAAAACAACTCTCTGTGGTTAGAATTAGCAAGTGGTGGAGCCAGTTTTCCACTCCACGTCGGTCTGATTGTATGGCTTTTTCAGTATGCAAACCGCGCGTAAGAACTATCTGAGGCCATGCCGTTCAATATGGCGCCCAGCGTACGTGGCTACTGAGCACTTGAATGGTGGCCAGTCCAAACTGAGATGTGTCATAAGGGTAAAGTACATACCAGATTTCAAATACCCAGTGCAAAACGTATGGAGTAGCTCATTAATAACTTTACTATCGATTATATGTCAAATGCTAATATTTTGATTATATCAGGTTAAATAAAATCATCATTAAAAAGAATGTCTCTTGTTTCTTTTTTATGTGGCTCCTAGAAAATTTCACATTATGTATGTGGCTTGCATTATAGTTCTATTGGAGGGCACTGCTCTAGTGTCGTGACCTTTATTTACAAAATCATGTCTTATCAACCATATGTCTGTATTAGTTTTGTCATCCCTTAAATGCATCTTTCTTTGGCATACCCGGAACCTGCATACTTTATTATAGAGTTAATAATTAAGATATGAGAAATGTTCTTTTTCCCTGTGTGGATTTCCAAGTTTGATAACTAACATTGCAACTGAGGCAAAACCTGCAGGCTGCCATTTCCTCATTGGACCCGGTGAACCAGCTCAGTGTGGTGACTTTCTGCTTTCACTCACCCGTGCATCGTCCCACCAGGGTGTGATCCACTTGTCCAGACTGAGTGCTGTCCTCATGGACCCAGTCGGCATCATCTCTGGTACCCTGAATCATCCCACAGATGTTTGTCTTCTCAAAAGCACAGTGGTCCAAAAGCGTGTGAGTTGTGGCTGCAAATGATATTTTTGTCCCCTGGTTAAAAGTTTAAGTCATCTTATTTCACGTACCCAATGTCCTAAGCTAAAAAGACCTCATTGTTTAGATACAGCACGTGTTCTTGATTTTTGTCAAATGCAAATCCTGTCGTCACCTGTTACACCTTAGAACAGCCAGCACTGATGCGGCCCTACCCACCTCACAGAGTCAAATGAGAAGAAGGCCTGTCGTCATGCTTTGCTGTAAATGTCAGCCAAGGACTCCTTTAGACCAAGAAGGCGGTACCTAGTAGATCTTTGTAGTTAGTGGGTCTTCTGTGCGCACATATTGAACGGAATTCCGAAGTGTGTCCCTGAAGACTAATAGGGTCATTTTAGAAAACATCCCATCTCTTGGGGTGCCTGCGTGGCACAGCGGTTAAGCGTCTGCCTTTGGCTCAGGGCGTGATCCTGGCGTTGTGGGATCAAGCCCCACATCAGGCTCCTCCGCTATGAGCCTGCTTCCTCTCCCACTCCCCCTGCTTGTGTTCCCTCTCTCGTTGGCTGTCTCTATCTCTGTCAAATAAATAAAAAATCTTAAAAAAAAAAAAAAAAGAAAACATCCCATCTCGGAGCACTAGATGACCCTAGAACAACTAACCTGGGTAAAGAACATTGCAGAATAAAAGATACTTTCAAGCCCATCTCCCAGCCTGAAGCTGAAGAAGTTGGACAATTACAGCTCTTACATCATCTGTCCGATACTTTTACTTGCTAAAACACAACCACATAGTTAATTTTCATAACCATCCTGTAACGAGGTGGGTGTTACACTTTTTTCTACTCTAGAGATAAACTAAGGTTATGCAGTTTGTCCAGTTTCCTTAACTAGAACCGGAAGGAATAGTGAAGGGAAATGTACAGGAAACTGAAAGGCTGGGGGAAACTCTGTTAAGGTTTGTTTACTTATTTCTCAGACCCAGCGGTACTCACTGCAGTTGTACATTCGGTTCAGCCTCTCCAGATCAGTGGCACTGAAATCCAGACGCTGCCCGATGATGGTGTTAAACTCCGGGATCTTGGCCGTGATGGTAGGAGCACTGTCATTCTTATTAAATGAGAAAGGCTCATAGTGCATCAAAGACTCATAGTCATAGGGCGTGTTGAGGTCTGTGATGAAGGTGTCATCATAGGTGTTAAAGTTGTGCTCGTAACCTATCAGAGAGAGAATCCACAGGTTCGTTCAGTTATATTATTTTGTCTGTCCTGCCTCCTTTGCCTAGATAGTTAAGCAGAGACCCAGTAACAAAAAAATAAATAAAAAATAAAAAGGATGAATGGTTTTTTTAAATATATATACATATTGAGCATGTTTTATAATTAGCATGATGTACATAAAATTAACACATATTATTAATTAATAGTAACAATATAATGATGTTAATAAATTATATAATACTATATACACTTATAAAAATTAAAAATACACTTAAAAATAAATATAAAAAGACATGCTGTAATTAAAAGATAAATTTTACATACAAATTATTAAATATATGTATATATTTCAATCAAAGATTCATTTTACAAATAAATGAATAAACAAACAAATGTGTGTGTATGTATAAGGGTTTAAGGAGAAGATAAAATATCAAAGTGGAGGTAGGTATTCCAAATGGCAGGGAAGGAATTTTTGAATTCAGGAAAATAGGATCAATACGTCCTGTTAATAGGCGAGTACCTCATCCACCAGCCAGCTCTTTCATGGGTTAGGAAAAGGAAATCCCAGGGGCATAAGGAAAGGTAAGCAGCTGTCAGGAAAGGGACATCCTGTCAATCAAGGCTCACATCTTTTTCCAGAAATAGCCTCATGAAGAGAAAATTAAAATAGGAAGAAGAAAATCAACTTTCCTTTCAAAATAGAAAAGGAAAATATTTTTATGAGATTAGCACAAGATAATATATGCCGCAATGTGGAATGCTGAAATGAGAAACCAAGCAGATATTCTTTTAATCCATTAGCCATCAGAAATTTACTGTTCCAGTTGCAATAATAAGAAGTTCACGGATTTTTTATTTCCTTCTTAGGCTGTGACAGGAAAACTGAATGAGAATGCTCATGACTCCCCCATCATGGCTTCCCATCTTCATCTTCTTCTCCTTTTCTAGCTTCCCGTCCAGTTGTTTTTAACAATTAGAGAGAAGAACATGTCACCACCTTGCAGAGACACCAACGCAGGTGCATTTAGGGTTGAAGATGAGCCTCATAACGTGGGCCAGCAGGTGCTGGAGGGAGTCTCTAAATGCTTTTGGAAAAGCCAACGAACTCCGTTGATCAAAACTTCGACTATAAAATGAGAATACCAGTGTTTCATCTTCCCAAATCATGGGATTTTCTGGAGACTGAAACTGAAAGGGATCAAAGCATTTTCAAAGGTGGTGCAGGACTGTAATAAGTGACCCAAACAAGGAAGAGAGAAGTAACTCCTTCTAGAGCATTTGGTCCTAGGTTGTCCTTCCCTAAGGGATAGAACTATAAAGAATATCCAGCCAGTGCGAGGACTGGGGGCTTGGTCTGGGCTCTCCTGGTGACTCCTGGTGAAATCTTAAGAACAACACATTCAAATTCACTGCATAGGTTTTCCCTAACTTTCACTAAAATCATCAGGTTAGAATAGGTCATTTTATTCTTTATTATTCAAATATTTTTATCAGTAGGCTTTACCAAATACAAATTTTAAAAAATTTTATGCAACACATTTTTGCTGTGCCTACTGTCTACCTACTGGGAGCTGTGCTCGGTGGTGGTGGCTCCAGGCAGAGAATAGGACAGGCAAGGTCCTGCCTTCAGGGAACTCTCGAAGCTGAGAGCCTTGAAGAGGAAGTGATATTGTAAACCAGAGGCCAGTTGGCAAATCTTTTGTGTAAGGAGTCAGATAGAAAATATTTTTGACTTTGCAAGTCGTGTGGTCTCTGTCCCACTACTCCACTCTGTCGCCGTAGCACAAAAGCAGCCATAGAAAATATGTAAATAAACGGGCATGGCTGTGTTCCCACGAAACTCTATTTACAAAAGCAAGTGAGTATGGCCCACAGGCTGCTGTCTGCAGACTCCTGCTAGACCCCAGAAATTGAGGTCTTTCCTTGGTCGAAGAGAACAGATCCAGAAAACACAATTCTCGCTTAAGAGATGGAGATGTATTTGCGGAGAGAACGAGGTTGTCAGTGCTGTATCATCCCAGGTGGAAGGGTAAGGTTGTCATCAACTGAAGACAAGATGCAATAAAAGTTGGAAATTACCCTGAGCAATAATCCCGCCCTGGCTTACCCTCTTATTGACTGGACATCTCATTTGAGAACAGTTCTCCCGAGATAACAGGCAATTTAGATACATGAAATTATACCTGATGAGAAATACAGTAGGAGATAAGCAACGTGTGTGGAATAACTCAGGCTCAACCAAGAACTGAGCAAGTCTGAAAATTACCTGGGCAAATGGGTTGGCTCCCTCTGAGAAAGGGAACGTCATTTGGCTGAAAATCATTTTAAAAGCACTTAATCATTGTGTTCTTCAAGACTTAAAAATGTGAAGATTCTCTACATCCTTATTTAATGCTCAGCAGAACCTAGTTTATGTCCAGGAAGGTAAGAAATCCAAGTCTCTAGGCGAATACAGACAAAGTCTAATGGTGCCCTGAGTCATTCAAGTGGAGATTAGGTCCTTTGACCAATGACCCCACTATCCTTCCCCTTCTACATGGACCCAGTTATAACACAATTATATCCAGGAGACAAATACATTAAATTTAATCTGCTATTTCATATCTGGGTGAATACTCGCTAGTACTTTACGAGATTGGACTGGGAGGCAAAGAAGAATATTACTTGACCTCTAGTTCAGCGGTTGGGTGGTAGGTTGGGTGGAAGTGTGTGTGGGGATACAATCCTGGTCATATTAGGTTTTTACAAACTACACAGTTTTCTTCCTTTCCCACTATCTCACATTCATAGACAGAATATGAGGTAGTGGGAGGGATCCAGATCGAGAAACCCCTTAGGTAATTTTGATAGGATCACCCATCCCTAACCCTACCTCATGGGAGAACCATTGATTCACCTTACTTCAAAATGAGCTAATTCTGGCAGAAGTCCTTTGGAGACTTGTATTTAATTTTAAAGTATGACAAGATCTTACAAGTCCCTAAAAGTGAAATTATTATAGATGCTCTGCCATGTTTGAAGGCATATATGAAATTGGCATCTAAATAGAACAGATAATTACAAGGCAATTATTTACTTTGTGAAAGCCACATATAGCAATAGATAAGGCATTTTAATATATTAAGGTTTTATTAATCTCTTGCTGCCAAAAAGAATGATTTTCTACTTCCTGAACTAATTCCTAATTAAAAACTAGGTGTTCTCAGAAATGCAGTATTGACTTTTTTTCTAGCACATTAGGAAACTGTTCAATAAAAGTGTTTTACTCTCTCTCTCTCAAATAATAAAATCTTTAAAAATAAATAAATAAAAGGATGGGGGCGCCTGGGTGGCTCAGTCAGTTAAGTGTCTGCCTTCAGCTCAGGTCATGGTCTCAGGGTTGGTCTCCCAAGGCGTTGGGCTCCCTGCTCAGTGGGGAACTTGCTTCTCCCTCTGCCCCTCCCCCTGCTTGTGCTCTCTCTCTCTCTCTTTCAAATAAATAAAATCTTTCAAAAAGAAGTGTTTTAGTATACTCAAAGCACTCTACTTAGTTGTCTCCAACAATTAGGAAAGGTGGTGTCCAAGGAAGTCTAAAGAAACTAAAGAACATAAGAAATTGTTAGAATAACACACCTGCATAACAATAAGTAAAATAAGACCACGTTATCCTTTGCATAACGTGGCTGAAGGCAGAAGGAGAGAGGTACTTGGAAAGGAGGAAGGAGGAAGACAGGAGGAAGAAAGGCCAGTAAATTTCAATTAACTAGAACTCAGACTATCAACCAGAATTAACACAATTGGGGCAACAATTTCAGATGAAAGAATTCATTTTTGTTGTGGTTTTAGTTTGTTTTTAAACACCCATCACTGATTTGGTAAAGCACCACAAAGGTTCTTGTGTCCATATTAGGATCATCGTACGCTCAACTAAGCTTCATGCAGAGTCCTAGTCCTACATGTGATCTCACACCCAGAAAAATGACTATGACATCCTCAGAGAATGTCAGGTGACTACGGCAGGAAAATAGATAGCTTTTTATTTATTTGACAGAGATAGAGACAGCCAGCGAGAGAGGGAACACAAGCAGGGGAGTGGGAGAAGAAGAAGCAGGCTCATAGCGGAGGAACCTGATGTGGGGCTCGATCCCATAACGCCGGGATCACGCCCTGAGCCGAAGGCAGATGGAAAATAGATAGCTTTTTAGATAGATTTTCAACAAACACACTGAAACAAAGCAAAGCTTCTGATTAACTTTCAGTTAATACTGAGTTAGCCAACATGTACCGTTCCCTAAGGCCCTTATCTGGGGTCTGTTATGCTCAGATGAGCAGAGCCCACAGGAAAGGCCAACAAATTGTACCCTTTTCCTATTCGGTAGTCCCAGCTGAAGCTTCTATCCACACACAGATGTGGCCCAGACATCCCAGGGTTGGTCCCAGCAAGTGATAAAGATAATAGCAAATCCCACCCGAGTACCTTGGGTTTCTACACACCTGGAAGAATTTCATCCCACCAGATGTTCACATAGTCATCTCGGTCAGTTCTTGACTGCTCATGGTAAAATCCCAAAGCATGGAGGATCTCATGCTCAATGATGGCCTTATAATCACACCCCTGGCCAATGGAAAGGTTCTGTCCCACGTGTTGATCGCCAACCTCAGACCAGCACCTTTAAAGAAGAGAAGGAAGTTTTCTCCTGAAGAACTCTCAAGTGGCTGTAATTCATGGGGTTCCAGAACACAAATCTGAAGGAAGTTAGGTTTGATTAAAAAAAGAAATTATCAATAGCATTCTCATAAGCTAATAGTTCAAAATAGGGGACTGGTTAAATGAGCAACGTTTCCTGGAGGGAATAATAAGCCGGCTTTCAAAGGGGTGGTCCATTATGGAAGTAATAATATACTCAGAGGCCAATCAATCCTAATAATGCACCAAGTAGAAGGATGTAAAAATTGGGCATTCTTTCTCACCTTCACAAACCCAGAGGGCATTCCAGAGAATAACACTATTGATTTTGTACCAGAATATTAAGTTGTCTCTGGGTGGTGGCTATGGTTGATTTACATTTTCTGCTTTATACTGAAATGAATTTCCAAATTTCCTATAATGAGCAGGTGTAAGTTTTATGATCATGAAAAAGAACCTCATTAAAGAAGCAAGTCCATTCCTTGGGCTGTCAGCCGGTGTGCAGCATTACGGAAGCACAGAGCTGGCCGCCTACCATTTTGGAAAAGCTCCAGGCAAGAAGGACCCATAACTTCCCACAGAAAACAGTAGACTCAGGAACTGCTGGCAGGTTCTCCAAATTCCTCATGGTGTAGCCTCTTGCCTCTTTATTTCCCAACTATTTTTTTGTCTTTCTTCATAAATCCAACTTTCTACCTCTATTAAGCAAATTTGAAGCTTTCCACAAATTGTTTCCTTATCTGCTTTACGTTGTAGGAGAGCGTCTCTACTTTAACCAGTGCTCCACAGAATCCGAGATTTGCCCATACTTTTAAATGTGACCGATGGATTCCAAGTTCTTTGATGACAATCACATTGTCTTACCTGCCATTGTTTTCCCGGAGATTGCTAATATCATATGCCTACAAATGCTAATGGCTTTGATTTCTACTCAAAGGCAGGTCTTAATTATCTTCTAATAACATTTTAAAGTGTAATTTACATACTATGAAATTCATCAATTTTAAGAGCACACGTGCAGTCACGGTGGATGGTGGCTTCACTTCCACGCTCATCTGGCCCAGGTTGGTTGCCATAAGTACCATGGGAAAAAAACCACTTCTTTCTTGATATATCCTTTATTTCTCCCAGGAAATAAATAACTACAAACGACCTCTAGAACTTTTCAAAGAGGTCCAGCCAACAGAGCACCGTAATTAAAACCAGGACCATAAAAAAAGGTTTATAATTTATACTTTAATAGACCTGACTTAAAAAAAAAAGTACTATAATTTAAAACATGACCTAAACCCAGGAAAAGAATTGAAATAAATCTCCCTAGGCCCAGAGTTATCTAAACAACTCATTCTCCATCTAGACCATTAAAAATCTTACGGAATTTAAAAACTCACAAGGAAAGATTTGATTTCGCTTTTAGTTTCTCTCCAGCTTCTTCTTTCGAAAGACATGTATCCCTTTTGTAAACAAAAGGGTGCGTGATTACACACTCTGTAAAATTTCATCCTTACCCGTCAAACTTCTGAAATATGATATATGAGCTTTCTCCTTCATAGGGCTTGAAATCCACACAGGACTTGAGGCGGAACATTTCAAAGGCATAAAGAATGGCTCCTTTGGCATTCAGCGCTGCAGAAATCAGTGAAAACATCAATGAGCATTTCTTAGATCTTAGATAATAGACATAACATAGTTTAGAGACGATCTTGCCACCACATGAAATCCACAGAGGTCCGTGACATATTTTTTGGTAGGAACCAGAGTCCTACTGGTCGTGTATATAAACATGAAGTGCGAACTTTAAACACATAACGTAAACATACCTACAAAATAAGAACACGCTCATGTAGGCACAGCTGAACAAAATGATAAACTAACTTCCTCGTTTCCTCTCTCCCCCTCCCCCATTCAAGCGGAGATCCGGAGCGCGCTGTCTCAGCAGAGTCACGTTGCAGAGCAGAAGACAGTAGGGACTGCAAGCCATTTCTGTCTCCTGTGTGAGTAAAGCACCTGGAGAGAAGCAGGGAGAAGACTTTACACCAGTCTAAAAAGATACCCCCTCTTGCTGGAGGAAGAGAGCAGAGTTTAGAGAGCTGTATGGGTTTTGAAAGCATAAGGAGCATGGATGGTATGTTACCCGGCTTCCCTGCAAGACCCTGGGGAGATGGCAAGACTACACAGGTAGCATTGAAACAGCCTTCGAAAAGATTTTTACAACTCAAACTTGGACTCAAAGCCGCAGAAGTCTAATGGGCCCAAAGAGGCCAGAACAGTAGATGCTCGCCTGTAGGTTAGGACCAGGGACCAAAGATCAAATGCCTTTTCTTTCACCTAACATGCACACACCCTGTCATCGCATGAGACAAGCATGCGGTGGGAGGAAAGATACTCCAGAGGAACAGAGATTATATTTTACTTTGTGTGTGTGTGTGTGTGTGTGTGTGTTTTCCTCCCATCAACTCACGGAAGGTAGAGCTCTAAGCTAAAAATTAAGCTAGGTTATATAAAGTGAAATTGTATTTCTTGTACATTTGATTTTGTGCATTCTTTCAAAGAGTTTATAATTCTTGGCAGTTTACCAAGTACTTACTTAATGTTTTCCTGGCCCTCATTTCATTTAATAAATTACCAGGTTGGAGATTCCACAGTTCAGAAGTCATAAAATTATATTAAGTTCATTAAATAAATAATCAATGGAATCATCAGTCAATTACTTGTGGAAACAACACAGATAACAAGCGTATGCATTAAGCCTACTTAGATTTTTATGAAATTTTACGTACTCTTAGTGGCATCTATAATATGAATATTTGTACCCAAGATGGATTGGTTGTCACAAAAGTGCAAGAAAAAAGACCAGAGACAATGTAACTGGGGCAAAATGTTTGCAAAATCATATCTGACAAAAGACTTGTATCTAAAATATATAAAGAATTCCTACAACTCAAAGGAGAAGAGACGAATAACTAATTTTTTTAAGTGGGCAAACTATTTAAACAGATATTCCACAAAAGAAGACATACAAATGACCAATAAGTAAACAAAACAGAAAGTAAAACAATAATAAACTAAGACCACAATTAAATAACACTATATGTCCACCAGTACGGCTAAAATTAAAAGGAATAACAACAACGAATTTTGGCAAGGATGTAGAGTAAAGGAACTTTCACTCATTGTTCATGGAAGATTGTAAAATGGTACAAGCACTTTGAAAGAAATCCAACTCTAAACCTACGTCTATATCTAACCCAGCAATTTCATTTCGGATGTTTACACCAGAGACATTATAAAAACATATATTCAAAACAGGCATGTACAAGAACGATCATAGTAGCTTTATTCACGATAACTCAAGCGTAGAATCAACCCAGGTGTCTGTCACCAGGAGATCGGCTGAACGAGCTGTGATATACTGTATTCATGCAATGGAATGCCGCTCAATCGTAAGAAGGAACAAATCATTGATGCACGCCACAACATTGGTGAACCTCAGAAACGTTTTACGGAGTAATCAACAAAACCATAAAATATGATTCCACTTGTGTGAAATCCTAGAACAGGCAAAACTCATCTAGGATTAAAACAACAACAAAAAATTTATTTCTGGAAGGGTGAGAGTAACTGGGAAAGAACAGGAGAGAACTTTCTGGGATGATGAAAGTGCTCCATGTTTTCATAGGAGTTGAATGTAAATGTAAATGTAAAAACTGTAATTCTTTTTTAAAATGTAAAATGTAAAAAATGTAAATGTAAAAAAATGAATATTTTTACATTGTATAAGTGTAACGTATAAATCACAAGGTGTATAAATATTTTAAAACTCATTGACCTGTACACTTAAGACTCCATGCATTTTACTCTATGTACATTTTACATAAAAAAGAACCATAAAGAAACCTTAAACTTTACTTAAAGACGCACAAGCTGCAGTGTTTGGGGCAAAGCGTACTGGTCCATGCAATCTACTTTGAAATGTATCAGAAATAGAATGTATTGAAAGAAGGATAGAAGGATGAACAGGGTGGGTCGATAAGATAAAGCAAATGTAGCAGAATGTTGTTGGTATAACGTAGGTGATGAGTATACTAGTGTTCACTGTACAATTCTTTTAGCTTTTTGTCTATTTAAAATTTTTCATAATAAAACGTGGAAAAGAAAAAACAATCATTACAACTTTAAAGAAGGAAAAAAAAAAAAACCTGTTAACTTAAATTCTATTTCCAGTAAAAATATGCCTTCAAAATGAAGGCAATGAAGAGGTTATTTTGGAGAAAGAAGAGACTTTATCACCAGCAGTTTTGCTCTACAAGAAATGCTAAAGGACAGGGGCACCTGGGTGGCTCAGTCGGTTAAGCACCCAACTCTTGATCTAGCTCAGGTCTTGATCTCAGGGCTGTGAGTTCAAGCCCCATGTTGGGCTCCATGCTGGTTATGGAGCCTACTTAAAAAAAAAATTGTTAAAGGAAGTTCTTTAGGCTGAAGAGAAATGACACAAGATAGGAACTCAGATCTCCAGGAGGAATGAACAGCACCAGAAATTGCAAGCATAAAAGTAAATATAAAGACTACTTTTCTTAAGTACTTTAAAAGACAACTGATCAAAGCAAAAAAAAAAAAGATAACACTGTATTATGAGGTTTATAAAGTGTATAGTTGAAAAGTATAAGCCAATGATAGCACAAAAGGAAGGGGTATAAATAGAATTATACTGTTGTAAAATGCTTACATTTTATGCAAAATGGCACAATATTAAGTCTAAGCATACTGTCACATTTTAAGGCTACAAATCGTAATCCCCACAACAAAGCATCACAAAATAATACAAAGGGATTGAGCTAAAAAGCCACCACAAGAAGCAAATGAAATATTAAATTATTGGACTTAACCAAAAGAAAGCAGGAAAAGAAAAGAAAAAATAGAAGACAAATAACTGATCGTTCTAAATCAAACTATATCGATAATTATATTAAATGTAAATAGGGGAAGAGAGAAAAAAATGAAACAAGACGAAACTAGAAAGGGAGACAAACCATAAGAGACTCTTAATCTTAGGAAACAAACTGAAGGCTGCTGGAGGGCAGTGGGGGGATGGAGTAACCGGGTGATAGACACTGGGGAGGGTATGTCTTGTAATGAGCACTGGGTATTATATAAGACTGATGAATCACAGACCTGTACCCCTGAAACAAATAATACATTATATGTTAACTAACTGAATTTAAATTAAAAAAAATCAAAAAAATTAAAAATTATAATTAAAAAAGAAAAACCACTGAAAAAAATGTAAATAGACCAAATGTTCCAATGGAAATTCAGAGGATGACAGACTGGATAAAATATAAGACCCAAATACATACCGTCTAAAAGAGACACTTTAAATAGAAAGACATTGAAAGGATAGGAGTAAAAACCTAAAAAAGATACACAGTGAAAACAGAAGTTTTAAAAACCTGGTGTAGCTACATTTAACTGAGACAAAGTAGACCTCAAAATAAAGAGGATTACCAGACATAAAGAGAAATTTCTCTAAATGTGTCGATTTAGCAAGATGATACGGCAATGTGCTTGCCCACAAGAGCCGTTTCACGAAAATGCTAAAAGAAGAAATAAACAAGCACACGTCACAGTTAAAGAGTTTAACACCTCTCTCTCAGTAACAGATGAAACAATTAGTCCAAAACTCCTTGCAGATAAAAATATTTGAACAATACAAATGATCACCTTGACCTATTTGACATTGATAAAATAACACATCCCACACCAGCCAAATGTAAGTTCTTTTCCAGTGCACATGGAACAGTCACCAAAAAAGGCCACAAAATATGTCTCAGTAAATTTCAAAAGACCAAATCTTATAGAATATGCTCCCTGACTTCAACAAAATTAAACTAGAAATCAATAATAGAATATCTAGGAGTGCTATAGACGTTTGTAAATTTAAAGAAACACTTCTAATTGACCCATGGATTTTAAAAAATTGCAACAGAAATTAGAACATATCTGAACTTTAATAAAGATACAATCATATCAAAAGTTGTAAAAAACAGTAAAAGCAGAGCTTCAAATCAAGTTTATTGCTTTAGATGCCATATTATAACATTATATTTTATTGGAAAAATGAAGGTTTAAAATCAATGATATAAATTTCCACCTATATGTAAAAAAAGAATTAACCAGAAGAAAGGAAATAGTAAAGACAAGCAAAAAGCAACAAAACAGAAAGCAGAGAAGAAAGAAAATAAACAAGTCAAAAGTTACTTCTTTGAAAAGATTAATAAATTAACGCACTGCTTAAAAAACAAAAAAACAAGACAAACAAAAAAAGAAAGTCACAGACTGGGAGAAAATATTCAAGATACCTATCTATCAATCAATCTATCTATCTATCTATCTATCTATCATCTATCTATCTATCTTTGACAAAAGACTTCATCCATAATATATGAAGTTCCTCTACAAATAATGAAAAGACAAACAGTACGATAAAAAAAAAGCATGATAAGAGTTGAACAAACATTTCATAAAAGAACATACACAAATGGCCAATAGCACATGAAAATGTGGGAAATAGCGTTAGTCATTAGGAAAATGCAAATTAAAATCACAGTGAAATTCCATTTTACAATCACCGGAATGGCTACATTTAAAAAAGATTAACGCCACCAATGTTACTGAAAATGTGGAGCAAATGGGACATTGCTACATTGCTAGTGAGAATGAAAAATGGTACAGCCACTTCAGAAAACTGCTTGGTCTTTTTTTACTAAAGTTAAACATACATTTGCCCTATGATCAAGCAATTCTATTTCTAGACATTTTCTCAAGACAAATAAATATATATGTATATATATAATATATATGTATGTGTATATATATAATGTATCCATGCAGACTTGTGCAAGAATGATCATAGCAGCTTTCTTCATAATAGCCCAAACTTGGCACAACCCAATGTCCATCAACTGAAAAATGGATAAACAATTGCCATGTCACTGAGGAATATTACTGAGTAGTAAAAAAAAAAGAATTAACTACTGGTCTTCAATGATATAGAAAAACTTCGAAAATATGTTAAGCAAAGAAGCCACATACAAAAGAGAAGATACCGAATGATTCCATTTATCTATAATTCAGGTAAAACTAATCTATAGGGAAAAATAATTAGAATGGTAGTGTCTTGGAGAGGGGGGTAGGGATTGGCTGGAAACAAGCACACGGGAAGTTTCTGGAGTGATGGGAGACTGGGTTACATAAGTTTATGCATTTACCGAAAGCCATTGACTTTTACACTGATTTGTATATTTTACTCTGTGTAATTTAACTTTAATAAAAGAATTGCATACAATTACGAAACTCTAGGATGTTTGCTTTTTGCAATGGTATGGGTCCAGGCACCTGAAATTTTCCTAACACTAAAGGTGATTCTCCTTTGGGGCTACTTGAGAACCACCGTGGTGTCCCTACTGCTGCTATCTTATTTCAGGCCTCCCGGCTTCCATCTTGCTCTCTGAATCTGTCACCAACTTACAGCTAAAGAGACCTACTACTCAAGCTGTGACCAATAGACCAAAAGCAACAGCATCACCTGGGGGACAGTGCAGGATCTGAGACCCCACCCCCGATCTACTGCACAATTCCACAAGATCTTCAGGGGAGCCTTATGCATGTAAAAGGCTGAGAGGCACTGACTTAACGCCTCACAGAGCTGTGGTGAAGCTTAGATCAAATATTAGGTGAAGGCCCAGCATCCCGCATATGTTGGTGATGCAATAAGTGTGCCTATGTCTTGATGGAAGGGGGGAAAGCACAGGTGCGACGGATAGGAAGAAAAATTGTAATGGGGAAAAACACCCCTCTCAAAGTTGATGTTTCTTAAATCACAGTCCAATAAATATGGGTGCTCTGTGAATTTGCAAGCGTGCAGGCAACACGGGGTGGGGGAGGGGGAGATAAAACCTCAAATCTCAAAAAAAAATCGCTGAGAACAACAGCATTTGTTTCTATCTAGCTCTCCTCCAGAAAATGGATCAGCATAATAACAGTGATGGCAAATATTGAAACATAAGCTCTATCTCCCGAGAGTGGGAGGAGACTAGCGGTGCATTAAGATTGAGCAAGCTTGTCCCAGCTTCCCTTCTCCTCTGATCTCCCTCCATTCCTGTGGGATGGGCCTCTCAGGCATGGCATCATCATGGCTGCTCAGGTGTCAGTCACCTGCTTGCAGTCAGCCAGTGTCCACAAGCGGCTTTGAATATTTATTTATTCCCTCCGAGTATTATTTCCAACAACAAGTGAACTATAACTTAACCAATCCTTTATTTTGAGAGAGAAAAGAATTGAAATTATTAACACTGAGGAACAAGGACTCTGAGCATGTGAAATACAGACTTCTCTATTTCTCAAAAGTGTGGAATGTGTGTGTCATAACAAACGGGGAAGAAATCAGTATGCTGAAAATATATCTAGGTTCACCTAAACAAACTCATTGAAAGTATACATTTTTTGTGGTTGTGAAGCCAAATTATATTTCATTGTATTTTTGTTCTTTATGGTGCTTTTGGTTTTATTAACATGTTAATGTGTTCTGCACTTTTAAAATTATTTTTTGATACTCTGTAATTTTTAAAATTACTATTTGATGCACTGTATTGCAGACTCGTTAAGCAGGACTGGGTCAATAGAATGTTATGCCTTTCATCCCATGGGATAAAGAATGATCAGGGCTTGGAAACCCTCATATGCATTGGTGTTACTCCCAGTCTGAAGCCGATGAACAGGAGTGGGCAGGGGAATAGAAGAGTAAAACCCCAAATTCCTAATTAAAACAATTAATATTACCCAGATTGTCAGCCAGAATGTAAGGAATGGGGAACTTCCACCTGGCGTCAGGGTCTCTCAGGCCATTTCTGGATTTCTGCGGAAACAAGGCAAAGATGGCGGGGAAGGTCAGTCTTCGAGGTCCCCTGGCCTCCTCCGTCCCTAAACTTTCACACCACAAACAACCTATCATACAATTCAAGCAAAAGTGTTTGTATTCTGATTATAAAAGCAACACAAGTTCATTGCAGACAATTTGGAAACTTCAGAGAAATTATTAAGAACAAAACTTGAAAGATCTGCAATTTCCAAAAACTGAGATAGCCACGTTAAACATATTGGTGCATTTCCTTCTCTCATTCTTCACTTACTATGAAAATTGGGTGAACAAGTAATGTGATAATTATAGATTCTTTGTACTGTTTACTAATTTCTCATCTGTTTTTGTCATCATCAACCACAGTGGAAGCCCTTGTGGATACAGATGACAGATTAGATTCTTTCGTGTTTGCCACAGTGCCCAGCCCAGAGCTGGACACAGCAGAGCCTCCCAGTCATAAAAACCAGCCAGTCCTGAGGAACGTTATCGTGTCCTTGGCAGGTACTCACCTGCAGGAGGATGTCTCCTTCAAAGAGGTCCAAGCCCTCAGCTAGACACAGATTTAAAAAAAAAAAAAAAGAAGAAAGAAAGAAAGAAAAGAAATATTTGAATGAGCATTACTAAAAGGCATTTCTCATAATAAAATTAATATTTTCCATTGTAACTCTTGTGTTGTTAATCTTTGGTCAAAGTCTTTTTGAAACAATGCATAATTCCCTCTAATTGAGTAAATGTAAATAGCCCATCCATATCACGTATTATCACATCCTCTGAGTTATAAGGGATCTTTTTGGTCATTGACTCCAAACCTCTTGTACTTTAGGAGGTCATAAGGGAGTCTTGAGACAGGAAGTAATGCACGAGGTGGTCAGCAGTTGAGCGGGCTTGAGAACTCCGACTTCCTATCCAGAGCCCTTTCTGCTATCGTTCCATCGTTCTTCATGACTCTAGGTAAATGGGTTGGTTTTGCTCTGTCCCAGGAAAAAACAATGGTAGCCTCCAAAGCCGAGCTCAAGAGAAGGCCCTTGCAATAAAGACCAGGCAAATATGGACAGATCCACTCAAACTTTATCTCCAGGTATCTGCTATCAGGAGCTTCATGTGATAAACTTTCTCCCTTATGGTACTCCTTGATTCTGGCCTCCTGGCGTTTTTGCAAAGAGGATTCTTAAAAGGGAAGATCCTTGTGCGAAAATTTGATGAGCATTTGAAAGAATGTCTCTTCTTACGACAACTCTCACGTTTGACAAACATCTTCCCTGTAAAACACAAAGCACTTCAAACAGGGTCAGGGCACCGTACTTCATTCTGAGAACAGCACCCGATTTACGGCTGGGGAATCAAGCTAGAGAGTTATCACCACAGCCTCACATGGTTACAAAGGTCCCAGGTGACAAAGCTGACGGCTCATTCATGGTAAATGACACCACTGGGGTTCTTGGTATTAGGAGAAGTCGAGGTTTCACTTGCTAATGACTAACTAAGGCACCCTGATCCCTTTCCCCATGTCCTTATATCTTAACCTCTACAAGCCTAACCTGTGTATATGATAACGGCACAACCAAGCAAAAACAAATGGCATTGATACCACCGCCCCACAGGCAGTAGGAGCCAGGTTTTCAACTGACTTTTCAGTAGGGGTAATATGCACTCATCTATCCACACTCTGGCTCAGGCTTGTCAAGAACAGACACTTGCATTTTCTTTTCTTTTTTTTTTAAATATTTTATTTATTTATTTATTTGAGAGAGAGAGAGAGACAGCCAGCGAGAGAGGGAACACAAGCAGGGGGAGTGGGAGAGGAAGAAGCAGGCTCATAGCGGAAGAGCCTGATGTGGGTCTCGATCCCAGAACGCCGGGATCACGCCCTGAGCTGAAGGCAGACGCTTAACGACTGAGCCACCCAGGTGCCCCGACACTTGCATTTTCTGACACTGGCCTGGATTAGGGGTGGAGGTGAGAGCTGGGCTCTTCTAGAATGATATGAACAAGCTCATTCAGACCTTGGCCCCCAGGTTGGTCAGTGTAGATGGGGTCATGGAGGGGTAAGAGAGTGCAGCAGTGTGTATGTGTTGGGGGGAGGGGTAGCACATCCCCAAAAAACATATCCATTAAAAATAAGCCTCGGGTGATCCAATCGGTTGGGCATCTGACTCTTGATTTCGGCTCAGGTCATGATCTCTGGATTGTGGGATCAAGCTCCCTGTCCATAAAGCCCACTTATGATTCTCCCTCTCCCTCTCTCTCTCTCCCTCTGCTCACCCCCCTTCCCCCACTCACATGCAAGAGTACACATGTACTCTCTCTCCAAAGAATAAAAATTAAAAAAAAAAAAAAGCCTCAGGAGATTCACTAACCAATTTGCTCAGGTAGCACATACTTATTAAGCACCTAATGTGTGCTGGACTTTGTTCTCCATGCTAGGGATACAGCAGAGAATAAAACAAAGTCTTCAGGGAGGTGACATTCTTGACTGGGGAAGGAGGACAGACAAGCAAATGTTGAGAAGTAGACGGTGTAAAGAGCAATAATAATAATAATAATAAAGAAGAGTAGGGGAGAAAAGTGGTGAGGGGTAGGGTGTTTGATATTTTATAAAGGTGGTCAGGGAAGGCTCCCCTGAGGAGGTGGCATTAAAGCAGAAATCTGACAGAGTGGGGAATAAAGGAAGAGTATTGAGGGCAAAGGCAACAGCGAATAGAAATGAGGCACGGGGCACCTGGATAGCTCAGTTGGTTAAGTGTCTGCCTTCGGCTCAGGTCCCGGGATCGAACCCTGTGTCAGGCTCCCTGTTCAGCAGGGAGTCTGCTTCTCCCTCTCCCTCTCCCTATGTGTTCTCTCTCTCTTTCTCTCCCTCTCTCTAAAATAAATAAATAAAATATTAAAAAAAAAAAAAGGGAGTGAGGGAGGAAAGCCTTGCTGTCTTAGAGCCCCTTTCTGAACGAGCCTGAGAATCTCCTGAGGGCTCGTTAAATCCAGACCACGGAGCTCCACCCTCAGGGCTTCTCAGTCAGCAAGTCTGGGGCAAGGCCGGAGAATTTTCACTTCTAACAAGTTCTCGAGTGATGCTAACTCTGCTGGTGGGGGGAGCACACACTGAGGACCACCTCTGTAGAGGAATAGCTAGGAAGTCAGGGAGGCCGGAGAGCCCAAGTAAGTAGGGCAGAGAGCGGTAAGAAGTGAGACGAGATGGCTGGCCACGGTCAGCTCATCTCAAAATTTAATGTGCAGGGAATCAGCTGGAGTCCCTCAATAGGCAGGTGCTGATTCTGTAGGTCTGAGATGAGACTGAAGGTGCTGCATTTCTAGAAAACTCTTAGGTGGTACAGGTGATATTGGCTTGTGGAACACACCTCGGGAATCCAGGTTCTAGGGCATTTGTTCGGTGTTGGATGAGATGTCAATCAGCGCTGGCCAGCGTTGGAAGACTGGAAGATTGGATAAGAGAAGTGACATGGCCTGAATCCTATCAGAAGGAGAGCTCTGTCTACTCTGAGAGCTCTGTCTACTCTGAGCAATAGCTTGTGCGGGGTGAGGGCAGAAAGGCAAGAGAAGTTACGAGGCTGCAAGAACCTGGCCAGACCAGATGGCTTGGACAGGAACAGGAAAAGAGAAAGTGCCAAGAAGTCGCAACCCGTGATCTAGTTTGATGATAGATCTAACAGCATTTGCTGACTGATGATGTGTACGTCAAGAAAAAGGTAATGAAACATGAGAGACTATGGACTATGAGAAACAAACTGAGGGCCACAGAGGGGAGGGGGGTGGGGGAATGGAATAGACCGGTGATGGGTAGTAAGGAGGGCACGTATTGCATGGTGCACTGGGTATTATACGCAACTAATGAATCATCGAGCTTTACATCGGAAACCGGGGATGTACTGTATGGTGACTAACATAATATAATAAAAAATCATTATAAAAAAAAAAAAAGAAAGAAAAAGGTAAGACTCAGAGGTTCCGAGCTTCCGGATCTAGAAGGGAGGAATTGCTTTTACTGAGATGAAAAGACTAAAAGCAACAAGTCTTGGGGTAGAAGGTTAAATTGGGAGGCATGGAGAGAAGATAGGTATAAAGGTGACAATTTCCTCTCTGTGATTTTTCCTGAACAGTTTTTGTGATGTAGGACCTGGCTGTGCGGCCAACCCTAACAATCACGGTAGCTGGGTTGGAATGACCTAAAAGGAGAAAAACCCCACATGGTAACACTTCTTCATTGGAGTCACAGCTCGGAGAGGGTGGTGGAGAAGACGCACAAACAATGGCCCTAAGGTAAAAGAATTACTTGGTCTAGACAAATAAGGATGGGATCAAGAAAACTCTAATTCCAGTCCCAGCCCTATTTTAAACTACAGCAGATCCCCCTCGAGTCCATATACCTTGGTTGCCTGACACTAAAGATAGATCATTTGAAGCTGGTTCTGAAGTCGTGGGGCCTATTCACCCATTTACCTCACCAAACTAGTTCTTTAAAACCATTTCAAGCTTTTCCAGTTATGTAGCAACAAGCCTGCCTTCCCTGTAAGTGGGACAAAGCCACAGAAATTCAACCCTTAGGTATGGGTTTTTTCAGTTTTGTAGTCTCCGGATAGCACTGCACTGAATCAGAAGACCTGGAGGCGAGCCCCCTCATTGCCATCTGTGATCCGGACAGTTCACCTCAACCACAAGGAAATTCCTGTCCCTTCCTGCAAAATGATAACAGCCCTCACTCTCCCACAGTATTTGACAAATAAACATGCAATTGATATTCAAGACCGTATGGTGCTTAAGATCAGGAGTATCTCTGCTGCTTGCCAATCCGAACCAAAGATACCCAAAATGTAAAGGCTTCTCCCTCATTTTAGAAGCAGGATAAGTGAGAGAAAAGAGATGATAACCCAGCTTCTCTCTCCTCTCAGTAATGGACCAGATTGAAGGAGTTCTTCAAGAAAAATGTCTGCAGACAAGATGTCGAAATGGAAACAGCTTTCCACTCTTCCCTAAGTCCTGAGCAAACAGGTGTTAATGACTATGATGCACCCGTAGAGGGGCTAGGGTCCCCCCTAAACATAACTCTAGGCATATACTACACGCGTATACATACATACATATGCATGTGTATATGTAGCAAGCGGAAAAATCATCCACTTTTCTTTCATTTTTTCAAAATAGAAACAGGAAAAGTGACATTTTTACAACCAAAACTCGTGTGATGTATTTCTAGATCCCTGGAGCGCTCCCTGGTTCCTCTAGAAAGTTTGGTCTAACCATCACTCTCTTTCCACATTTCCATTTCTCAGAAACTCTGCAAATTCTCATGAAGCACCAATAGATATTGCTCCCCTGAAGTTACCCAACACCCTATTATGAAGGTAAGAGCTTTACAGCAATTGTAGCACAAAATTTAAAATTATTTCAAAGCATGAATAAGGCAGAAATTGAACCCACCTAAGTTGATTTCTGAAATAGCCTTCTGTTCATGAAACTCTTCATCATGTACTGTTAAAAGTAGGAAAAAAAAATGTTACTAATCTTGCTGAAAGAAAGAAAGAAAGTTCAGAAACACTCTATGCATTTCAATTGATTCTTACCATTTCCTTTCGAGAGATGCTTAATCTGAAAGAAAATGAACATACAGAAATGACATATACTAGAATTAATATTTCTAAATAACCAGAAGAACAGAATTCTACTTACTGATACAGCTGCAATGTGGGCAAAAAACAAGATGAAAGAGAGGACACAAGTGGATTTTGTCCAAACCATTGTTGCAAATGAACAGACTTAACAAAGACACCTTGTAATAAATACTTTTTGGACCTTGCCCTGGCTGTCATCTTAGAAACTTTGACCCTCACATATGTACTGTGGCATTAAAAAAAGTAACCAAAGAGTATGTCATTGACCCTTTTAAGAACAGATACCAAGTTTAACATAAAATCTCAAGCCCCCCAGACCTGGGAAATGTTTGAAAAGGTTAATACCGAGATGAGCATATAAACATCAGTAACATTTCTACACACCAGCAATAACATTCCTCTACAACAGCAAAAACTGTCCGTATAACAGATAAAAGATCCGTTTCACAATAGAAATAAAAAATAATCTATAAAATAACCATAAAGAACTTAAATCCAATAAAGAACGAATAAACATTTTATGGAAATACTTTAAGGCAATTATCAAAGGACATAAAAAAGAAAAAAAATCAGTTCAAATAACAATGAAATGCTACCTCAAGCTCAGATTGGCGTGAATGAAGAAGGCTGGCCGTACCAAGTGTCAACAAGAATGTGAGGAAACAGGAAATCTTGCATACTGCTGGTAGACCAGCAATCCGATGCTATCTCGTAAGTTGAAATGTCCATCTTTCATAAGTTAAAAAAGTCCACTTCCAGGTATATACCCTAAAGAAATACACACATATGTACACAAAGTACCATATAACATATTCATTGTGGTGTATTTTTATAATAGTAAAGAACTAGAATAATGTATTCATACTGGAAGGAAAAAATGGGGTCTATTCAGTCTTGCACGGATAAATGTTCAACAACCAGTTCTCAGAGGGAACAAGCCTTTATGTGCAGTGTTTGCTGATTTCTGGGATGTAAATGCCCCCACCATGGTCAGTTTCAAGCTGCCAACATTCTGTCACTGAATGCGGTGCTGGAAAGAGGTGTGCACTGTGGGCGCTACCTGCCCCAGCATGGTACTGCGTGTATGTAGACACCCTCCAGCTCTTGCATGCAAGAGGTCTGAGAGTCTTTGGTGTCAGAGCAATAGTCAAGGTCCAGGGCCTGCCTGTCTCCACCTCAGACCTCCTGTGTGGGCACATGGGCTGGTCCTGTGGTCAGAACGGCACTTCCTGTCAGAAAAGCATTTCCTGAGGCCGAACGTGGGGTTTCGTGAGCTATAAAACAGGAGCCATGACAGCCGGGGGCTAGCCTCCGATGGGCTGAGGAAATCTGTAATGGCTTCCTTTCCACTATAGCCACGGACTGTGAGGTTGTAAGAGAGTGTAGAGAGCCATCTCCCACGCTCTCCAACCACAGGAAGCCGCCCGTGTTCTCCAAAAGAACCTGAACTTGCCCAACAGCTAACATGGCTTAGGTCAGCAAATACAATCCTAATGATTAAAAAATGGGTGGGGACGGACTTGATAAACATCTACGTCATGAGACTAATTGGCTCTGAGTATACGAGAGGAAAAGCCAGAAGACTTTTACTTCTTAAACGTAATTTAAAAAGAATGAACATTTGTTCATTCTGGAGCCAGGAAGTAGGGGTTTAGGACTTTGCTATTCTGTTTTCTAAAGAGATGGGCAACACTCTTGCCTTGGTACCCCTCCTGCTAAATCTCAGGTGTTAGTTCTTCAAACGGGCAGTGATGGGGCTGTTGAATTCTCTCCACCTTTCCCCACCCCCTGATATGCTTTTATCTTTCCCTTCCTTCTTAAACTTACCTGAGTGATATACTCTAACTTTGGAGTCAGATGGACAGGAATTTAAATCCCACTTCTGCCACTGACGAGCTGTGCCATTTTGAGCACCTGCTTTCCTTGTGTAAATTGGATAGTGGTGCCTACTTAATGGGATTAGTATAAGGATTCAGTGAGATGACCCACATAAAACACAGGTACCAGGGACATAGGAAGCATCTGGACAACTCTAGCTCTTTCTATCCACGCACACTGCCTTCTGGCAGAAGACAGGCAAGAAGAACACAGTGCTCGGCGCACTTGTTGCTCAGCAGAACGTCCACTGATGGGATCATAGGTCTTCAACAGACAATAACCTGCCCCAGGTGATTTCCTTTTTATGATCTTCACTCTGGGTGTTAATTAGTTACCAGTTATTTGCAACCCTAGGCATTTTATGTCCCGGGGTGTCCAGTGAGAAAGCCTGGAGTCTTAAGTTCTGGGTTTGAAGAGTTTATGGCTTTGCAGTTCAAAGATAGATCAGACACTCCACAGGGCAAGGGTCATGTTTTATTTTCCGTACCTGTCCCAGTGTCTAGAACACAGTAGGCACTTAGTAATTATGCTGGATGAAATACAGTAAAATATAATTTTGTTTGAAGCTATTGGATATGGAGGTTTGCTTCGATCTCAGTGAGCACATTTTATGAACTGACCAATCGAGGAAAGGGTTTGAAGATTGGAAGAGAAAAGCTACTGGCAGGTGGGAAGAGGAAAGCCCTCTCCTGTTGTCAGACAGGCTCCAGCCTCATAAAAGCTGAGGCCAGGACCCCCTCGTAACTGGCAAAGTCCTATCCTTCCAAGCTCTTCTCAGGGATGTTCTCTGCCCTCTGCTTCGTCCACTTGCCACTTTCTGCTTCACTCACAAGGTTTGCTCTTAACAGACTATCAGACCATCAGTTAATCTCCGACACAACCACCTTCGCTGTTCCTTCAGGTGATCAACGTTTAACAGGGGCTCAAAGGCATTTAGAGCAAGAGTTGGCCAACTTTGACCCTGAAGAGGGTCAAAGAGTAAATATTTTAGGTTTTGTGGGTCATATGGTCCCTGTAGCAACCATTTAACTCTACTGTTGCAGCAGGAGAGCGGCCATAGATAATAACATAAATGAATGAGCATGGGTGTGTTCCAATAAAACTTTATTTAAAAAAACAGATAAAGGGCCATAGTTTGCTGACTCCTGGGTTTACAGAACAGACCCCCTAGACTGTTGAGATTGGGATAACAATTGTAATAGAAGAAGCAGCAACAGCAAACAACATATACATAGTTTTTCCTGTGGGCCAGACACTGTTCTAAGGATTTAAAGCATAATTATGCATTTAATCCTCACAACAATTCTATGAAGCAGTCGCTACTATTATGCCCCTTTTAAAGATTAAGAAACTGACACAGAGAGATTAAGAAACCTTCCCAAAGCCATGCAGCTCCTGGCAATGCTCCTAGAATATTACCTGGGCGGGCAGTTTTCTCTACAACTGGCCCCCAAAGCCCAGGGGTGAGGCCTCCCCCACCAATCTGTAACATGCAGGCCCCATATTGCATAGCATCCATCTCCAACCATTTACTAAGAAGACTGAGCCCAGAGGAAAACAGTTCTCAAGCTATAGCGTCTTTCAAAATCCCCTGGAAAGTGTGTTAAGTTACAGATTCCTGGGCCCAGAATTTGGAAATTCTAATTCAGGTCAGGGCTGAGGCCCAGGAATCTACATTTTCAATAAACACCTTCATGCTTCCCATGCAGGTAGTCGATGGAATACACTGTGATAAACAGGGCTCTAGGGGGTTGATGTTAACCAGATGCTTCCACTCTGATTGTGCTTTGTAGCTAGCTTTCCTCCAATTCCCTTCTTATAAGAAAATCAGAAGATCATAGCCGCCTCCAGTTTCCTAGTGAGGACATATAAGACATTAAGAATTAGAAAGATCTTCAGTGCAGAAATCCACTTCAGAACACCTCTGAGAATGGCCTCTCAGGGGTGTAGTTTGGAAACTCACATTTTTTAACAGGCATGAGGGTGAATCCTACATGGAAAATGGGAGACCCCTTGACCTTTGCAGGCAACTCCATTTTGCACTGCACCAAGACCAATTCCAGCGGCTTCCACTGGGGAGCCAAGCAGAGACTTCCTATGGTCCTGGGCACTGAGATCCCTGATAAACTCCTCTCCATGTCCAGGTGGGCATCCAGTGGGTTTGGTTTCAGCTTTTCCTCCTTTATAGGACCTAAAGAGCACATAGTTGCCCATGTTTCATGCTGCTGGGAAGAATCAGACAAGAGGCTTACTTCATAGTTTGCCAATTCTTTTCCCACTTATTGAGCCCTTATAGAGTACTTGCATTTAAAACAGACTCAGCAGAGAGCTACAGGATTGCCCCCTGATTTTAGGAAAAGTCTATAACCTCTGCTAATTGCAAGGGTCATCACTGTCCAAGAGGCCAAGTTCAACCATGGCATCTGGGAGGAAGACCAAACCAATGGGAATTGTTGAGTAAAGGGAAGACACAGTTGGGAATGGGTTTTTCTTTGAAAGAAAATGTGATTCTAAAGGAAAAGAGGTCCAACTATTTTCTACTGTCAAATGCCAAAACCAAAACAACTGAGGAATAAGTTCGACATGCTTGATCCGAGGGAAAACAGTCCACAGATTGGGGGAGCACTGTTCCTCATAAGCAGTGGAGTTCTCTTCCGAGGGATTTGGGGCAAGAGCGAGTTTTACAAAGCATTACAAGCAGCAACACAGAAACAGGACATGATCAACTGGGGTGGCATATCTGACCTTATTTAGAAAGATCAAGGAGCAAGGAAAAAAGTAGAGAGCCCCGAGTTGGCCTGGCGTTTGGGGACTGGCTGACTGGAGGTCACAGTTGGAACACTCGCACGATCACAGAAGTTGGGTTTACTGATGAGGCACCCTGGACAAGAGTGGCTCCATCTAGCCTTGGAAATTTATTTCAACACCACTGTCCCTGAAATTAGGGTACAAAGAAGCCAGCTTAAATTGCAAAAGGGACATTTAATTATTAGCTACAAAGACCTTCCTGGTCATCTGAGGATTCTTGGACTCTAAAACGTTTTAAGGAGGGAGACCGTGTTAGTCATAGAGACTAATGCCAACGCCACAGGCTGGGGTGAGGCAAGCCCCGACAGATGAAATTCTTCAGAAAGAGATGATGTTGGAGAAAGAACGGGTGGGACTTGGTTTGGGGATTTTTCTTTGTCCTGGGAGAAGTCATTCCGTTTTGAGGTCATTTAATGGAAGCAAGATGGTGGTAAGTCACACGTGTAACTTGATCCAGAGAACAAAAAGGCTAACCCTCTTAGAAAACAAATGGGAATTATAGTCCCATTTCCCCTTGAAAACCACAGAACTGTTTTGGGGACAGCAGATTCTTTCATGCAAGGGGCCAGCAGCTCGGTTCAGGGCCAGCTGCGTTACCTCACACCTTAACAGGAATCTGAGTTAGCACAGGGGGAAAGTAATGGGAGGCCCTGTGCGGGGGCATTATGGGAAATTCTAAGGGTCATTAGTCAAAGTAAGTAGACTAGCTAAGAAGTCTTCTTGAGTAGCAGGTCTGCTCACACTGATATACTGAATCAAATTTGTAAACATCAGTTCATCTTCTAATAACCACTGGTGAGAGCAGGAAGACTACCGTGGCAGCCACTTTGCACAACACACATGAGGACAGCTCTGCACAAACATACAAGCAAGGACGCCAGCCACTGACAGCCTGTGAATGGATGGGCTAAGAGACTCCACTTAAAGGAAAGAAAGAACACTAGCCACACCTTGGGGTTTTCAGTTAAATTTTTGGGAAGAGCAGTTTGCTAACTGCCTACAACGTTTCCTACCTTGAATGTCATTTCTTCTTTTCCAAATAATAGCAATTATCATGATAATAACCAGATGACCTATTAGGCACTTATGACCTGGCAGGCCCTGTGCAAGATGCTTTACATAAGCCATTTCATTAAATTCTCATAACAATCCCATAAGATAAGAATTACAGTCTTCATTTTATACGACCGAACTCAGAGAGGTTGTGTATGGTATCCAGAACCTGAAAAATATGAATGTGAGTTTAATGTTGTGGTTCTCTTTCTTGGTTCCCTTTCCAGGTGCTCTCCTTCTTAGGTGATGACCTAGACTGCCATATTGTGTTCATTCATCCATTTGTTCATCCATGCATTTGTCCACAAATTTTTTATTGATCATGTCCTCGGTGCCAGGCATTGTGTTAGGCTTTGGGGAAACAGCCATGAACCAGACAGACACTCCCCTTGCTCTCATGGAGCTTGGATAGAGGTGAAGGTCATGGGAGGGCAAGCATCCCTCAGGATTTTAGTAGATGTTAGAGTAGAGATGGATGAAAGGTAAATAGATGAGCAAATTGTGATGTATTCATAGATCACGATAGAGTTCTCCTAGAATAAAATAGAATGCACAATAAAATACCGTCGCTATGGAATACTACGAAGTAATTAAAAAAACAATTGGACTACCGGCACACACAACAACATGGATAAATTTCAAAAGCCCTATGCTGAGCTCTCAAAGTCAAATACCTGACCATACGCTGTATGATTCCACTTATATCAAACACCAGAAAAGGCACAACTCTAGTAATAGAATCCAATTCAGTTGCCAGGAACCAAAGGGTGGGAGTAGAAGGAGACTGACTACCAAGGACGAAAAGAAACTTGTGAAGTAATGAAAATATTCTGTATCCTGTGTTGGTGGTTATGTAACTCTATGAATTGTCAAAAATCAAGGGATTGCATGCTTAAAATCGGTAGATTTTATTGTATGTAAATTATATCTCAATAAAACGGAGTTTAAAAAATCGGGATCCCTGGGGTCCACATCCCACCTCTTCCACAAAGGTACTGGATAACATTGGGCAAAATCCGCAATCTATGGTTTGGTTTATTCTTTTATAATATGGGGCTAATGAGACTTGTTCTGCCTCTTTTATTACTATGTCAAGAGAATTTTAAATATGGAGAGATGTCTTCCCATATATCAAATGCTTTGTAAAGATGTACTTTAACTGTTATTGTTTCTGCACTGAGGGCTGCGCTATCTTCAAATCAGAGGCCTGGAATGAATTTAATTTCATAGGTTTCATGACAGCTTGGATTTTGATCTTCTTGTAAGAAGAGCAGCTTCTGAGGCTCAGATAGGGTTTCATGGTCCTGCGTCCACATGTTTTAGAGAAGACCCAACCATCTGCTTTGGATTTGGACCATCATGCGGCTGAGCAAATGGAAACGACATGTTCTGAAGCTTTGTCCCAATCACCACACACATCCCTGCGTGATTAACAAGTCCATGTCCCCTGTCTGGCCAGATGAGGGACAAATGCCCACGGTGGATCCATGGATCCTGGTCACAAAACCAAATAAGCAATTGATGGCTGGCTGTATGTTTAGAAAAGCTCTTGATTCTTAAACCTCCAGGGATTTATCTCTCTACAGCCAGCTATTTTCCTGAAGAAACAGAAATTCTGAAGGCAATACTCACGCTACTCATTTTTATTGTATTGTATTGTATTTATTTAGTTTAATATGTGACTGATTTCTCAATTCCATGCACTAAGAAGGAACATGAGTAACACAGGAATCCAGCTTGATATAGTAACCATCCAGCTGGTATTTGACCCAGTTACCAAAATGTACTTGGGTCCGTGGTGGATGCCAAGGAGAAAACCAAGAAGAATATTGCACATTTTTGTCCTCAAGGCCCTTAAGTTTAGCTTCTCCTGAGAGTTCAGCCTCTTCGTTTATTGGGTCAGGAAAAATATATATATATAGTGTAATAACATGCCCATTATGGAGTATTTAATATTTAAAATTTTTTAAATACATTAAAAAGAGGAGAAAAATCACCCCAAATCCCACTTTTGACATATAGTCAGTTACCTTTCATTTTTTAAAAAAACATTTGTATATGTATATTTTATAATAATATAAACTTTTTATTCACTTAAATTTTGGCCGTCAGGTCTTTCAAGGAAACAGTGAGTTAGAACGTCATCTATTTTTCCTAAATTTTCCCTCTTGAGAATGGTTATCAGTGCTCAATCTTCCCTCAACAAGCTCCCACCAGTGCACAGCCCCAGCAAAAAAACTGTGGGCCCTCAGATGCCTCAGCTTTTTAGAAATAATGTTTATTCAGTTTTCTTATAAATGTATAGTTATAAACTTAATTAACAGTTTATTTTATAAACTTAGTAGTTATTCAATATAAAAAAACCTCGAAAACAGTGTAGGAAAATACTAACTTTAATCCCATTAACCAAAATAACCACTGTTAGCATCTTGGTATAGGTCCTAGAATTTTCTCTATGCTTTTTTTCCCCCCATACAAAAAGTTACATTACATTCATAGCCTGGCTTCATAAACGTCTCCCCATGTCAGTCGATATTCTTTAACAACATGTTTTTCAGGGACTACATATAATTCCGCTGAATGGATATACTGAATTTAACTTATCAAGTCTGTATTGTGGATATAGAGGCTTTTTCAGTTGATTTTGCTTATCACAGTCAATGCTACAGGAAAGATCTTTGCATTTCCAATTGTATGTACCTTAGATTATTGCCTTGGAACAAATTCCAATAAGTGGTTGTGAATCAAACGTATTAAGCTGTTCTATTTTTTTTAAAGGAATGTAATTTTAAAATGATGTCTCATTTCCCCACCCTCTGAAAGCGTGTCACAAAGGTGAAGGTGGTTTGAAGTCCTTTAGCCAAAGATCCCAAGAACGCAGAATTAACTCTTTAAGAGGGACACAGGTAAGACTTTTCAAAGCAGCATAGGAAGATTCTGAACTCACTTCCTCCTGTAGACACACTGAATCTACAACTACGTATGGATCTGTCCCCTCTGAAAAAGACCTACAAACTAGCAGCACAGCTCTTCAAAACAAAGAGTAAAAGGGCTACATCCAGATGGTAGGAGTGACGGAGACATGGTCTCACCTAAAACCCCATTCATAGTGTGGCAACCCACAATGAGAAGGGGTCTCACAAATTCAGAGCTTCTCCCTGAGAACTGACCCCAACCCTTGGGACCTGCAGCGGACGGATGAGCTCCCCAAAATGTCTGACTTTGAAAACCAATGGGGGCTCATGTTCAGGAGATACATCTCTTTAAGTGTTTGTGCACAGACTCACTCACCCCAGAGACCAGTGCAAAAGCAGCGCTTTGACAGGCACCTAGACTATATGGGAAGGAGGTTCATTTGCTGATCTTAAAGTGCCTTCCAGAGGAGCAGAGGCCTGCTCATACTCTCTCCAGGGACGGGGACACTGGAAGGAATCATTTTTGTGCTGTCCCACTTCTTGAGAGCAGGTGTCCCAGCCCTGCACTCTCCCACAACCTTGCTAGAGGTGGTGGGCATGTGCAGCCCACACAGGGGATGCTCCTTGATTGCCTGACTCTGGTAGTCAAGGGGCTTGTGTTCCTGGGTCCCAAGAGACTGTAACTGTAATTAGAGAGAGAGTTTTTATCAGGCTAATGCTCCCCAGGGCACTACATAAGTAGCAGACTAAAAACATACCCCCTTTTCTATGAAAAAGGCCTATTTACTTGTCTTAGAACTTCTGCCTAAGAGGTAGAATTCAGGGTTTCCAGATATCTAGAGGTTATGGAGGAGCTCTCAGGAAATACAGGCTGGGAAATGCCATGTTTGTGCTCTTCCTTGGCCTTGCTGCAGCTTCTGGTATCTCCTAGAAAGGAGCTTTTCACCCAGGGGTTGCCCCCAGATCTCTGGTCTGGAGGCCAGCAGGGGTTACTCCTGCAGCCCCACAGGACTGTATATACTTGCATACTTTAAAAGCTTCTGCTAAGCCCTGGCTTCCAATCAACCTGAAACTAGGTGCTGACTGAAATACTCCTTGCCCTATGCTTTGAAAAATTGACAGGTCTTGGCACACCCTCAACTACTGGGACCGATCAAGAATAAATCAAGCTGCTTAGACAATCCAAAGGTTTAAGACACAACCAAGAGCTAGGACAAAGTTGAAAGATAAGTCTCATCCCCTCTACAAGGCCACTCCTTGAAGAATGAGAGCGATAGCTGTTTTGCCCAACAGACAGAAATAAACGTAGAGAGGATAGCAAAATGAGGAGACAGAGGAATATGTTCCAAATGAGAGAATTAGATGAAACCTCAGGAAAAGCCATAATGCAATAGAGTTTAGCAATTTATCTGATAAAGAGTTTAAAGCAACGGTCATAAAAATGTTTACCGAACTGGAGAGAAAAATGGATGAATACAGTGAGAACCTCACCCGAAATAGAAAATATAAGAAAGTAGCAAGCAGAAGACGCAGAGCTGAAGAATACAATAACCGAAACAAAAAGTACACGAGAAATGTTTCATAGCAGATGGATGAAGCAGAAGAAAGGATAAGTTACCTAGAACACAAGGCAGTGGAACTCACTCAAACAGCAGCAGAAAGAAGAAAGAATTTAAAACAGTGAAGATAGCTTAAGAGACCCATAGGAAAATGTCAAGCAGAATAACATTTACATTATAGGGTTCCCGGGAGGAGAAGAGAGAAAGAAAGGGATAGAAAGCTTATTTGAAGAAATAATGCCTGAACACTTCCCTCACTTGGGGAAGGAAACAGACATCCAGATCTAGGAATGCCAGAAGGTTCTGAATAAGATGAACCCAAACAATTCCTACCAGGACACATTATAATTAAAATGTTAAAAATTAAAGAGACAATCTTAAGAGCAGCAAGAGATAAAAGCTTGTCACATGCGAAGCAGCCCCCATAAGACTATCGGCAGTTTTCAGCAGAGACTTTGTAGGCAAGAGGGAATGGCAGGATGTACCCCAAGTGCTGAGAGGGAAAAACTTCCAACTGAGAATACTCTACTTGGAAAGATTATCATTCAGAATTGAAGAAGAGATAGAGCTTTCCACATAAACGAAAGCTAAAGGAGTTTATTACCATTAAACTGGCCTTACAAGAAATGCTAATGTAATTAATGTAATGTGATGTAATGTTCTTTAAGGTGAAAAGAAAGGGCATTAATTAGTAATAAGAAAACATATGAAAGTATAAATCTTACTGGCAAAGGTAAATATACAGTGAAAGTAGTGGATTAATCCCTTGTAAAGCTAGAATGAAGGTTAAAAGACAAAAGTAGTAAAAATAACTTTAGCTACAATAATCAGCTAAGGAATACAAAAAGTATAAAGATGTAAAATGTGTTATGAAAAACATTAAAGGAGGGATAAAAATGTAGAGTCTTAGAACGCATTTAAACTTAAATTGCTATCACCTTAAAAGAGACTGATATATACATGGGACGCAAGCCTCAGGATAACCACAGAACGAAAACCTATACTAGATACACGAAAGGTAGGAAGGAAGGAATCGAAGCCTGAGACTGAGGAAATCATCAAATTGCAGGAGAAGAGAACAAGAGAAGAAGAAACAAACAGATAGGAACTACAAAACGGGCAGAAAACAGTGAACAAAATGGCAATAAGTACATACCTATCAATAATTACTTTCAATGTAAATGCACTAAATTCCCTGATCCAAGGACAGAGAATGACTGGATGGATAGAGACAAACAAAAACGCAAGATCCATCTCTACGCCGCCTGCAAGAGACGCGCTTTGGGAGTAAGGACCCACACGGACTAAAGGCGGGGGGATGGGACAAGATGTTCCACACAAATGCAAATGAAAAGCAAGCTAGGGAAACTATACTTATATCAGACAAAATAAACTTTGAAGCGAAGACTATAACAAGGACCTAGAAAGGCATTATATAATGATAAAGGGGTCAATGTAATAAGGGAATATATTTGTCAATATGTATGCACCCATCATAGAAGCATCTAAACACATAAAGCAAATATTAACAGACATAAAGGGGGAGAAAGTGACAACATAATCATAGGGGACGTTAATACTCCACTTACATCAATGGGTAGATTATCTAGAAAATCAATAAGGGAACATTGGCCAGAAATGACACATTAGAATAGACGGACTTAATAGATAAATACAGGCTCTTCCATCCCAAAGCAGCTGAATACACATTCTTCTCAAGTGTAGATGGAAGGTTCTCCAGTGTAGATCACATGTTAAGCCACAAAACAAGAATCAATAAATTTAAGAAGACTGAAACCATATCAAGCATCTTTTCCAACCACAGTGATATGAAATTAGAAATCAATGACTAGCGAAAACCGAAAAAAATCACAAATATGGGATTAAGTAACACGCTACTGAGCAATCAGTAGGTTAATGAAGAAATCAAAGGAGAAATAAAAAAGTACCTTCAGACAAATAAATATGAAAATATATCTATATCACTGTATTGAACACCTGAAAACGATATAACACTGTATGTTAAGTAACTGGAATTAAAAACTTAAAAAAAAAAAGTTTACAACACCCAAATATGGCTCGATACAGTCAATATATTTAATATTATCAAATCACAACAACTACTGTTAAAGCCCTTCTTTCCTATGCCAAACTTTAAATGATGAACTAAGTAGGAGACTTTCAGTTGAATATCCCAATAAAAACTACACAAGAAAAATGTTTAATGCCTTACATAAGGTTGATTATCAGGGGATGTTAACGATAGAAAAATGATTCTCAATTGCATGTGTTATGAAAATCCCATGGACTCCTGGGGCCCTCGGGTGGCTCAGCTGAAAAGACTGACTCTTGATTTTGGCTCAGGTCATGATCTTGGGGTCATGAGATCGAGACCCATGTCCTCCTGCTTAAGATTTTCTCTCTTCCTCCCCTGCTTTCTTGCTCTCTCTCTCTAAAAAAAAGAAGAAAAGAAAATTCTATGGACTTCTGAGTCACAAGTTTTCATTTGTTAAGCTGCCAAAAATTCCACATTAGCACACATAGGGTTGCTAAAGTCTGTCATGTTGCGTAGGATATTGCTAAAACTACCCAGGAGAAAAAAAAATACTCTAAAAATGCCCAGAAATTATTATCACAGACTTGGGTTGTAAAGCAAAAGACAAAAGACTATTCAGAATTTTGGTTTTTAAGTAAGGAGGCATTGTTTTGAATTACTCTTACAGATTCTTTGGACCAAAATGATTAGAAAGCAATTTAAAAAAAAAAAAAAGAAAGAAAAAGAGAAAATGTAAATACAACTTACCAAAATCTATGGCATACAGCAAAAGCAGTTTTAAGAGGGAAGTTCATAGTGATAAAGGCCTCCTTAAAGAAATAAGAAATATCTTAAGTAAACAGTCAAATTTACACCTAAAGAAAAAGAACAAAGCCTAAAATTAGTAGTTGTTTTGTTTTTTTGGGTTTTTTTATAGGAAAGAAAAAGAGGAAAACAAATCATTGTACAATGGTTTTGTGGCTTACAAAAGGCAACACAAAATTGAAGACTATTTAGATAAATAACATGGACAAGGCCAGGTCCATTCTTCCATTCTCTGTTAGATGCTATGATACAAGTAATAACAGATTTAGCAAGAGTGGCAAAATGTGTTCCCTGCAGTAAATCCTTCAAATGAGCTAACAGGTATGAACTCAGAGATGACAGATCTCTTAAGGAGCCAAAGAAGTCAGCTTGTGTTATCTGTGTGCTGCAACCAGAACACAGCCAGTTTTCAATATCATTACTCCACTTAATCTTCACTCAAGCCCTTGGATATAAGTTACAGACTGAATGTGTGTGTCCATCACCACTGCCCTTAAATTCAAATGTTGGAGTCCTAGCCCCAGTGTGGCTGTATTTGGAAATGGAGCCTCCAAAGAAGTAATTAAGGTCAAGCGAAATCGTAAGGGTGGGGCCTTGATCCTTTTAAGAGACATCGGGGAGGCACTCCTTCTCTGTCTGAATACAAGCATCGAGGAAAGCTCCTGTGAAAAGAGAGCAAGAAATTAGCCATCCACAATCTTGGAAGAGCATTCTCACCAGAAACCAAATTTGCCGGTACCTTGATCTTGGCCTTCCCAGCCTCCAGAACTGTGAGAAAACAAATTTCTGTTATTTAAGCCCCCCGGTCTGGGCATTTGGTTATAGGAACCCCAAAGAGCTAAGATCACATGGGTATCATCACTATTGGCTACATTACTGATGAGAAAATGTTGACCAAGAAAGGTTAATAATTTGTACAACGTCACACAGTAAGCCACAGCCAGCTCTCAAATTCAAGCTCTGTCTGATACCACAGTCCCTGTTCTATTTGCTTTATCCCCTTTGCTCTAGGAGGGGAAAATAGTGACAATTTCAAGTGTGATTTGAGACACTGTATTCAGCCTTTCTGGGCCCCAAGACATGTCCTTTATCACGTGTCTCAGTTCCTGAAAATCCACCATTAAGCAATCTTTGTCCAATGTTCCAAAGTCTTTGCCTGCTTTTTGGAACCTCCTATAAAACTCTGAAACCCCTAGAAAGCATATTATTTTAAGCAAAGAATTGGACATGTAGCCCCTCCCCAAAGGTACAGCCCACCTGAAATGGTCAGAATACTGCCTTTGTCTAAGTCTCAAGACTATGGGCCTAACCCGTTGCTCCCCAATGCCAGGATGTTACAAACATCAAACGAGGAGGCTTGAATCAATAAGTGATCATTATTAAAACTAAACATAATTATATAATTTAGAACTACTGAATTCTATTACACAATTTCATCTTGAAACTGGGATAGAATGAAAGTTTATGGAGGAAAATAAGAGAGAAGAACAAGTTCTCCATCATACCCTTGACATTTTTTAAATCTCATCAACACTTCCAAGCCAGGCACAGACTTTCTCTAATCCCCTGGTTATTGATTAATATCCACGTGGACACACAGTCACAAAAGATTTCAGACTGTGCTGCTTAATCCTACAAAAACATGTAGATCACCCAGCCATTAACTTTTTTAGCCGTCATTTCGAGCCACCATTCATTCAGGCCTGCTCTTGCTCTCCTATTCCCTACCTCAGTTACCATCCACCCAATAGCCCCAAACCAGAAACTTAGGAACCATCCCGGCCTTTTCCCTCTCCCAGCAATTAATCTCAGTTAAGTCTGTGGATTCACCCTCATAACCAACTCTCAAAACCATCTGCTTCACACCCGCCCCAAGACCCCCCATCCCACCCCAGGTGAGTGTCACCACTCCCTTCCACGACTGCCTCACCCTCCTAACCTGTCCCCCCACCAGCTCACGCTATGTGGGGTGGGAAACGTCAAACGTGTTTAAAGAATGCAGAACAGTAGGCTACTAATAAAAGTTTTTATATTTGCCGTACTATCTATATGTGGTTCTCTTGACACATATCTATGTTCATGTTAGTTAGCTGTTAATGCTGTTTTCATGAAAGGTCTCCAATTCTTATCAGCACCTCAGGGTGCGAGGTTTTACACTTTGAGGACAAGTCACTTCCATTCTTTGAGCTTTCGTGTCCTTATCTGTGAAATGATGTTATTATATACCTCAACGTCTGAGGTTACGCCAACATTCTAAGGTTCTTTGATGTCTTAAATAGACTTAACCACCCACTTGCAAGGTTTTGCTTACTTTCGTAATTCAGCACTAGGGATTCAGTGTGCACTTTGGTGAGGGACGTGCAACGTGGTTAGACCGTTTAGAACTTCAGGCCTGGAACCTTTCTTTGGTGTTCTATAGACCACAAGGGGGCACCCACTTTCTAGCAAGTTGAACATCAGAGGCTTGGCTTCGCCGAAGTCGTTCTCTTAAATTTCGGGAAATTTCAGTGAGCAAAGAATTATAAATAATGTAAACTGTGCCTGTAACTTCCTGAGATATTTCAAAACATAATTGTTAGTGCAGATTGATTTCAATTTTAAGAAGAAATATCTCCACAAATTGGTAGAATTTGTTGCTTTACCCATGATATCGGAGTTCTGAAATATATGAAATTTGTATGAAGTTGGACTTGAGGTTCTATTCGAAACTAGAGAGAATCCCCATTCCTTCACCAAGTTCCTACTTAATTCCGCTTGATCTACCTGCAAGGGTTTATGGAGATGAGTTTAGATGAAAATGACCACCTGAATGTATTGTTACAAGGCAGGAGTTTATTGCTGAAAAATGCATGTTAACTACATTAACTATAATAGATATTTCTAGAAGAAAAAGGTAAAATGAAATCATAACAAGTCCAATTGTTTTGAAATGTATTTATTTGAAATCTCCACCAAGTAAAAGAAAGGTACCCACGTCGATAGCATGTCTGTACTCAGCAACATCATATTTTTGATGTTACATGGTGACTTTGCCAAAACAAGGACATATGACACTTTCATCATCAAAATGATTCTGGGCACAATTCTTCACAAAAACAACAAAATATTTTGAGGATCAAATAAGCAGTTTTGCCGGAAGATTCTTCTTGAGAGAACTTGGTTCAAGGGTACACGTTTATGGGCCGTAGGTAAATTATAGTGGGGTTTGGTGGTGGAGGTTGGTGATGATGAAGGGGTGGGGTGCAGCGGGTAGGGATAAGGGAGGGGAAGAGAGGGGAGACCAACTGGAAGGGGTCGGAAGAGGGCAAACAAACTAGTCAAAGGGACCTTGTCAGACCGGCAGACATGAGGTCAGCACTTCTGACACCAGAGAGCAGCTGTCATGCAAAGTGGACTCAAAGAGGACCCAGAAAGTCCCGTCAAAGGCACAGCAGCCACCCAGAAGGATGGTCAGGGCATCGGGAGAAGATGTGAGAGGTGACGTCCACAGGACTCCTTACAGGAGGTGGTACAATTAGTTGAAAAACATGGATGTTTTCAATTTGGGTTTGAGTGACCTTGAGAACACTGACTGGCGTCTCCCTGCCTCAGTTTCTTCAACTGTAAGATGAGGATACATAATACCTACCTCTCAGTGTTGTTGTAAGGATTTAATAAATTAATACATAGGAAGCCTCCCGTGGTAAGTACTACAACAACATCACCATTATCACGGTCCTCCTCTCTTTGTCTTCATCAGCATTTGTACCTTTATCATTATCCCCTTGGATCATTTCCCTTCTAAGGTCTGTTGAGGAAAGTCCTTAAGTGGACGTCCTGTGTGCCTTCCCACGCGTGAAAGCTAAATCGAAAACAAAACTCTAATGAAGTTGAACATACACCTTCCCTATGACCAAGCAATTCCACTCCTGGGTATTTACCAAAGAGAAATGAAAATGTGTTGCAAGTAAAAAGTCATGTACCCAACGTTCACTGCAATTTTTTTTTATTGTAGTAAAAACATTGAACATCAGATCTATGCTCTTAACAAAATTTTAAGTGTAAAAAAAAGTATTGGTAACCCCAAGCACAATGTCGTACAGAAGATCTCTAGAACTTACTCATCGTGCGTAACTGCAACTCTTCTCCCATTGAATAGCAACTCCCAATTTCCCCCTCTCCCCGGCCCCTGGCAACCACCATTCTACGCTCCGCTTCTATGAATTTGGCTAGTTTAGGGACCTCATATAAGAGGAATCCTGCAGTATTTGTCCTCTTGTGATGGCTTATTTTATTTAGCATAGCGTCCTCCAGATTGAGCCAAGTTGTCCCATATCCCAGGATCTCCTTCCTTGGTAAGGCCTAATAATAGTCCCTCGTGTGTATACACCCCATCTTCTTTACCCATTCATCTCTCAATGGACATTCAGGTTATTTCTCTATCTTGGCTGTCGTGAAGAATGCTTCACTGCAGTTTAATTATAATGACCTCAAACTGTAAGCCACTCCAACGGCCACCAACTAGTGAATGAATAAACAAATCATGCTATATCCATCCAGGGAACAAACCACCGACACAATCAGTAACATAGACGAATCGCAAATACATCATGTTGAATGAAAGAAGCCCAGCACACATTCAGGCATTCTACCGATTTCCGTATACGAGGTTGGATATGCCAAACTACTTTATGGTGACAGATACCAGAACAGAGGTTGGCAGGGACAGGGACCAAGGTGTTAAGACAGACTAGAAGTGGGCATGGGGAAACTGTCTTGGGCAACGGGAACGTTTATGATATAGATTTCACAGGTATACACACTGAACTGTTCACTGAAGCTCTGTGCATTTGACCTATGTAAATTATACTCACTATCATTGTAGTGCTTCGGAAAAATAAGACAAAACCAAACAAACAAGTCTATGATATTTAGCCAAGAAGCTCTCGCAAAGCAAAGCTGGGCAACCAAGATATAGTGAAGGCAGCACGTGCACAGCTAGCTCTCCTGGCAGACAGACAGAAGCCTATAGTGAGGAAGAAAGCAAGAGCCACTTTCCAGAAGAGTGAGCACATCCACAGCCATTCAGAAAAATAATCAGCTGACAGAGGCCACCCCAGCAAAAGGATTCCCTCTGTGAAAGCTGAATTGTCATCAAGCATAATCAAGGTCCGTGAAAAGGGTTGATGGGGCCCACCCCGAATATTTGTGTATTTTCCTCTTAATGTGTCTATTAATGTGTCTCTTCACTCTCCCACCAGGTCCTCTGCTCTCCCTGCAAAGTATGTCCATAATCCAGCTGCTTCTCACGGCCTTCCCTGCAGCCCAAGCCACCATCATCTCTAGCCTGATTATGGCAATAAACTTGGTGACTCTTGTCCCCACTTCTACCCCCAAACCCCTACAACCTCTCCTCAGCACTGTGGCCAGAGATGCACTTAAAACTCCGTAATAGTTTTCTGGGACCCTTACAATGAAATGCCCAATTTTCGCCATGGCCCACAAGGTTCACATGAACCCGCTGCTGACCACGTCTCCAACCTCAGCGCCTTCCCTGAGGCACACCTCCCCTCCCCTCCCCAACTGGCTTCTTGCTCCAGCCAGAGCAGCTTCTTATCCCAGCCCAGACGTTCTGGACTGGCCCTAGATACTCATTACTCCCTGCACCTGGAAGGACCCGCTACCACAGCATCTTGCTTTCACTTCATTTAGGCCACTGTTCAAACGGCCACTCCTTGGAGATACCTTCCCTGAATCACCTTTATAAAATGGCACCCCTACCTACCATTTTCCCTATCAACCCAGATGATGGTTAATATTATGTGTCAATTTGACTGGGCCATGGTGTGCCCAGGTATTTGGTGAAACATTATTCTGGGTCTTTCTATGAGGGTATTATTGAATGAGATTAACATTTAAATTGATAGACTGAGGAAGCAGGTTGCCTTCTATAATGTGGGTGGGCCTCATCCAATCAGTTGAAGGTCTGAATAGAAGAAAAGGACTCTCCCCCAAGTAAGAGAGAATTCTCCAGTCTGGTGGCCTTTTAACTGAGACGTCCACTCTTCCTGGTAGTATGAGAATCTGCCACCTTTCGGACCTGAGTTGGAACACCGGCTCTGTAAATTTTGGATCTGCCAACTTTCATTATTGTGTAAGCCAATTCCTTATTACTTCTCTCCCTGCACCCCCAATAAATGTTGCCCTTCTGTATGTCTTCTTTGGAAAACTCCAGAGCTTTTAACCACATGGCTATGCTGCCTCCCAGTGGCATCTCTTGCTTGGGTTATTCCAGCATTTCCTAGCTGGTCTTTCTGCCTGAATTCTTGCTGGGCTCCCGGTCGTTTGCCATGTCACATCCAACCCTACCTAAACTCCTCAGAAGCTCCCCATTGCCTTCAGAACGCCATCCAAGTGTCACACCATGGCCAACTGTGACCTGGCTTTACGCCTCCTCCAAGGCCACCCCCATGGTCACCATGACTCCGGCCTTCCTTGCTCTTTCACACACATTATATTTCAGCCTTGACAAGCCCGCTTTGGTCCCTCAGACTCAACACACATCCTCTACAGCCAGCCTGCAGGGTTCTCTCCCAACTCTTCTGCTTACCTCCAGCCAAGCTTCCTGTTTTCATTCCCATGCCACTTCCTCCAAGAGGCCTCCTTGGACTTTTCCAGACTACTTTATGGGCTCCAGATAATAGGGAGCCCTGGGTCTCCCCTTTCACAGATAATCAACTTCCTTGGTTTTAGTTGTTTGACTTCCTGCCTTCCTTGCTGGACGGGAACTAGTCTGTTTCACTGGCTTTAGGAAAAGCAACTAGCATGCATAATATGTATTTTTCAGTGGTTGATTGAATTTATCAGTAATAGAGATATGATTATCTGCCCTTAAGAACCCATCTACCCATTTGTATGCAATTTCTAGAAAAGGGAAATCTACAGGGAAAGAAAGCAAACGAGTGCTTGCCAGGGACTGGGAGTGGGAATGGGGAGTGCCTGCCTAAAGGACAGGAAGAATCTCTTTGGTGTGATGGAAATGCTCTAAAATTGGATTGGGGTGATAGTTGCACAATTCTCTAAGTTAACTAAAAATGTTTGAATGGTACGCTTGAAAGGAGAGCCATAGCCATGGCGTGTAAGTTATACCTTAATAATTTTTTTTAAAAGAATTCATCCAGTGTCTGCCGGCTCATTGCCAGAGACTTTTCTGATGACGGAAACAACACCCCAAAATCTTACGTAGCTTCACGTTTTTATAAAAGCAGTAATAACCAGACTTCACATGTCACAGTCTCATATGCCACTCTACCTTCTCCCCGGAAAGTATTTTGTGACTTTAGATTCTTCAGGGCCTGCAATCATCAAGCTTCATGGCAACTGATAAGGAAGCCCAGAATCCCTGGGGCACCTGGATGGCACAGCAGTTAAGCGTCTGCCTTCAGCTCAGGGCGTGATCCCGGCGTTATGGGATCGAGCCCCACATCAGGCTCCTCCACTATGAGCCTGCTTCTTCCTCTCCCATTCCCCCTGCTTGTGTTCCCTCTCTCGCTGGCTGTCTCTATCTCTGTCTAATAAATAAATAAAATCTTTAAAAAAAGAAAAAAAAGGAAGCCCAGAATCCTAGAGCCGTGAGAATTCCTGTACTGAACATTAAAAAAGAAATCTTTGTAGATGAATTTTCTCAAAGACTAGCACGACGTGCCCAAGTGTTAGAGAAGAGCAGGCCAGAAAGAGGAAAATGACTCAGACCACAGGAGCTGTTTTCTCCAATTTTTGAACCCTTGGTGCAAAGTTGCTAAACAGTCATGTGGTTGCAAGGGGATAGAAGTTCTCTGATTTCCCTTCTGCAAATTTGGCAAGAATTTGGAGTTCTCTAGCCCAACGTGGGGGAGCGTGTGTGAGAACAGGCAGGACTTAGGCCCTCAGTCATATTCCAGGAGGAGTAGCTTCTTTGTCCTGGTCTGGTCAAATGACACGGGACGAGGAATGACTTGCCGAGGGGCTGCTGCTATACCCGCGAAGATGGAACATGCCATGACGCTACGGTACAGCGCCCAGACGGAAGCACCATGCGGCTTCTCAGGCCCGATCCCTGGATGGCTCAAAGCTGGTTGTCCCTGAAGTCTCTTGATCCCGTGAAATCTGGGACTGCCCAAGGATTGAGGCAGATCAGCAAAGCCAGCAGGGGGGAGAACGCCACTATTCCAGCCTTGGTTGTCTCTTACTAGGCATTTACTCTTTTGCATGGGAACTATTGATGATAACTGATTGCCATGGAGTTGGTTCATGTAATTCTATAAGATGGAAGAAACAAGTCTCAGGAGAAAGAGTGCTTTGAGAGACAGATTACTGGGCTGGGACACAGAAGATCTGAATTCAAATTCTGGTTCTATGACTAATCAGTTTGTGACTTTGGGGAAATCACGTTCCCCTCTGACCATTTGCTTGTGCACCTGTTAAATGAGGGGTTAGATGAATTTTAAGGGTTTTTTGACTCTGATAATAAGAATAGTACCAATTCTGATTTCCTAATCATTTTCCTCATCAGAGATGCCAGGTACATTTGCATTCAGTCCTAAGAGGCAGGCATAATTTTCAACTCTTTGCGAGCGATAAAAAGGACGATGAGGCCGGCTAACCGAATTGCTCAAGTTCAAAGTGCTGAGAAACAGAATTACTTGGGCTTGCCCAAATGTGTCTTCTCTATACCAGGTCCTGAGACCCAACTACCCAGCAGAATGGGGAGGCAATTGTTCCCCCAACATTGTATTTAGAAAACTTCTCAGCATAAAGAAAAATTGAAAGCATTTTACAGTAAAACACCCGTATACCTGTCTTCTCCTAGCTCTCACTGCTTACTTTGCCACACATGGAGCCACCTAGCCCTCTATCCCTCTCTTCCTCCATGGATCCATCTTATTTTTTATGGAATCCTTTGATTTTGAATAATTTTGAGAAATCCTTCTCCCATCAAATTTTCTCAATCTTTTCTCCCTGGCCACATACCATTTAGTCATTCAAGAGCCAGTGCAGTAGGCAGGATCCCATCCTATGGATGAACGATCGGGCTCACGAAGGTAAGCAGCCGGCTCCGTGTTGCTTCACTGGGAAGCACTGGTCCCTCTTTCTCAGGCTAAAGCTTAGTCTCTTAGCCTTATGCTCTCATGTCCTCTTGCATGGCACTTTTCCAAAACACAGCGCGCATTGTGCCTTCACTTTGACCAGTCTTTGTTAATTTCCCCTGGGGATGTTTTTCCGAAGGCAATTAACATCTTTTATAGGCAAATGAAACAACAGCAACAACAAAAAGCACCTTAGGGCTTATTCGCTCTGCTATGACCAGAACTACTTTTTTTTAAAGATTTTATTTATTTGAGAGAGAGAGAGAGAGAGAGAGAGCCTACAGGAGCAGGGGGAGGGGCAGAGGCAGACTCCCCACTGAGCAGAGAGCCCGATGTAGGACTGAATCCCAGGACCCTGAGATCATGACCTGAGCCAAAGGCAGATGCTGAACCGACTCAGTCACCCAGGCGCCCCTGCTGTGACCAGAACTTTAAATACAGTCTCTTAAAAGAGAACATGTAAATTATGTGGCCCTTCCTCCAACATGTAAATTATGTGGCCCTTCCTCCTGTCAACTTGGCTTATACAAGTAAACAAATCCCCTGGCCAATCTGACTGAGCAGAAGGGTGTTGTTCACCAGAAATACCTTAGATGACCCAAGACCCAGTCACTGTTTGTATTTTAGGCCAGTCATCCCCTCTGCTTTCATTTAAATAGGGGTGTGTCTGCAGTTATGGAAACCACTGTAATTCAAATCAGGAAAACTTACCAAGGACATGCTTAAGTGTTTTGTGCCATGAGCCCCTTTGGCCATCTGGTAAAACATTGGACCTCTTCTAGAAACAGTGTTTTTAAATTAAGAAAATAAAATGCAGAAGATAATAAAGGAAATTAATTTTATTAAAATGCAATTATCAAAATGTTAGAATAGTAGTTTATGATATGTTTATTAATGTATTATATAAGTAGACACGGGGATACTTGCAAAAGTTACTATAATTTCCAACTAATGACAAGTGTTAATGTTATTTCAAGATACCTGAAATATCATCGGGATATTTCATGATCTGAAATGCCATGGTTTATAATATGATGTTAATATTGAATGAAAATATATGAGATGTCTGTGTGCAGCGAAGTCGTAGAAATTGCTAATATTTGAATTTTGTTACCCAAACTCACAGTTGAACGAAATGCTAAATATCAGTATGAGTAAAAACAAAGGTGATTTTTTCCTCCCCCAGAGTTTACATACATCCTAAATTCTACGCGGTCACAGGAATGCTTAGTATAGAAAAGACATTAGCAATTCTGCCTCAGGAGTTCTAAACCTAGTTGGGCTTCACAAGAATTTAGTTGACTATTGAAGAAATAGAAATTCCCGGGACCCAACAGTGACTTACTGAATTGGAGTCTGAAGTAAAATCCATGTGTTTTTTACAAACCCCAAGGCGATTCTGATGCACAGCCCATTAGGGAATTCATTGAACTTTCAGTATTTCCAGAGAATTTCTCTAAGAATTTCTGATGTGTATGGCCTTTTCCCTGCCTCAACTCTCAGGAACCTCCTGATATTTTGCAAGGCTTTATGTCAGTGTGTGAGTTAAGTAAACATTAATTCCTTCCTCCCATAAAAATAAGTAAGGTACCAATTACGTACTGGAACGTTTATACTTTTTAGTGTATCATATAATCACGCAACCACAGCAACTATCAAGATACGAAACAGTTACATCACCCTAAAACTCACCTGTGCCTCTTCGTAGAGAGCCCTCCCCTCTACCTCCAGTCCCTGGCAACAACTGGTGTTTTGTTTTTTTTGTTTTTTTTTTTTTTAAAGATTTTATTTATTTATTTGACAGAGATAGAGAGAGCCAGCGAGAGAGGGAACACAAGCAGGGGAAGTGGGAGAGGAAGAAGCAGGCTCCTAGCAGAAGAGCCTGATGTGGGGCTCGATCCCAGAACACCGGGATCATGCCCTGAGCCGAAGGCAGACGCCCAACCGCTGTGCCACCCAAGCGCCCCAACAACTGGTGTTTTCTGTCCTAGTTGTGTCTTTTCCGGATTTTCCTAGAAATGATTCAAACAGGACTTTGAGCCTGGCCTCCTTTTATTTAGCATAACGCATTGGGATTCATGCATGTTGTTGCGCGTATTAATCTGTTCCCTTTTGTTACTAAGTAATACTTCTTTCATGGTACTGATGGACCAAGCTTGTTTATCCACACACCAGTTAAGGACATTTAGATAGTTCCCATAATTTCTGGCACTATGAATAAAACAGCTGTAAATACTTACACACAGATTGTATATGAATGTAAGTTTCATTCCACTCGGGTACATATCTAGGAGTGGAGTTGCTGGGTCCTATGCTAGGTGTATATTTAACTATATAAGTAACTGCCAAAATATTTTCCAAAGTGGCTGTACCATTTTGCATTCACACACACACACACACACATGCATGCACACACACGACAAACATGTTCATAACTAGATAAGGAGGACTACTCATGAGAGCAACGGATCCCATGCTCACAGCTGGTATTTGTTACAACCTACTTACACTACCCATTCTGGATTTCCTTTGCCTTCAGCAAGCACCTCAGCTGGTCATGGTTCTGATCACACAGAGAGTAAGAGAGTAAGCTGTGCTAAGAGGGTTATTTATTTATTTATTTATTTATTTTTAAAGAGGGTTATTTAAAGTGGAGGATGTTGGGGGCGCCTGGGTGGCTCAGTCAGTTGACTGTCGGACTCTTGGTTTCGGCTCAGGTCATGAGCTCAAGGTGGTGGAATCAAGCCCCATGTGGGTCTCTGCACTTGGCGGGGAGTCTGCTTGAGGTTCTCTCTCTCCCTCTGCCCCTCCCCCCTGAAATAAATTTATAAATTTAAAAATCTTTTAAAAAAAAAATAAAACGGGGCTGTTGGAGAAGTGCATGTCTTCTGTATCTAATTCTCAGAATTGTTGAAAACTCCAGTAAAATTCAGTTTACAGGTGAGGAATCTAGAGAAGTGGAGCAACCTGACTGTGGCCCCACAGCCGGAAGGGTTAGGACTCCTTCTAATCCAGGCAGGCTTTCAGGGCTAGGCGAGCATTAGCCTGGTGGCCTCGTGCAAGTCACGCAACCTCTCAGAATTGCAATTTGTGATGTCACTGGGGGACAGTAAGACCTGCCTCGCAGGTGAGTCATGAGATTAGATATAAGACATGCTCAGTACAGAATTCACGTTGCAACAATTTCTTCATAGTGTCCTCCTCCGGTTGTTCCCATCTGCTATACACAATCTCTTTCTCTTCCCAATGCCTCGCTGAGATGAACAATCAAAGGAGGACTCAGCAAGGACAGCAGGAGGCCATGGGGGTATGGCTCCAGTAAAGGACACTTATCGGTTTGGTCTAGGTTTGTTTGGCCAATGGAAGACAGACTGATCCATGCCATGAAACTAGACAGGGCGTATTTATGGACTGGACAATGGAAAGCCTCATTTGACCCATACGGGGCATTATTCCTGGCCCTCTTCAGGATTCTCAGGAGAAAACCAAGCCAACTTTTACAGAAACATCATAGCTATCACACAGACCTATTACAGAACGCCAGTGGCCCCCTTAGTCCACACATCTCATCTCATCCCCTCCGCAACCCCAGGAAGGAGGGATTATTTTGCCTGTTTCATAGGGGAGGGTATAAAGCTAAGCCCGCTTGACTCATAAGCCCATGACTGTAAAATACTGTACTAATTAGAGAAGATGGCTGGTGGAAAAAGGGGGAGAAATCAATTCGATATGCTGAGAGCAAAAGAGGAAATATTATTATGAAAGCAGTATTTCACAGATTTCCTGAGTACAGAACCAGAACTGGAAACCAGAAAGCTGTGCATGTGCGTGCATGGCTCCACCCCCCCACCTCCCACCCCACCTCCCCACCCACCGCACCCGCCATCTTTTACCTCAGTCTTCTCTCTCGCTAGCTCTGTGGAGCACCTTCGGACACTTACTCAGCCCTGTGTAGAATGAGCCACTCCATATTTCTCTGGTTATATGCTACTGGTCTATCCTCTCATGATTCCTTTTCAACTTACCAGGACAAGAATCTTTTACTATTTTTCCTTCTTTTTTAATTTTTTTTTTATTATCCAGGTGGGGATGTGAAATCTGAGGGAGGCCACAGAAATTCCTGAATCCAGCTTCCTCCTATGTGGGAGTCTTATATATCCCCAAAATGTGCTCACCCTTCTGCATTTGGACACCTCCAAGGCAGCCAGGTTTATTGTGGGAGTCCTGGCTGTTAAAATACCCACCGTGTCCTGCTCCTGCCTCTATTAATTCCCCCACAAGGAGCTTACCAAGGCTGAGGGAGAAGGCCTGGGGGGCAGGCTCAGCCCCAAGGTTTCCCAGTTCCTCCACCCCACCCCCGGCCCCTGGCCCATGAGCTCTGGTCATCAATGTTCCCCTGAAATGGGTGCCTAACCACACCAGGCGAGACTGCCACCGTCCTCATCTAATCTCTGGGCAAGATTCCCTGCTGTTTTTTCAGCCCAGCACATGGCAGCTGGTGCTCAGGGGGATATGTTCCTCCAGATGAAGACCCTCTGTAGGCAGCTCAGGGCCCAGAAGTGCGAGTGGAGACCCCTCTGCTCCTGAGGAGGGCCCGGCCAAGAGGGGAAGTGCAGAAGCCAATCCCGCCCCCTCCTCCCCAGCCCCAGCCCGGCTCAGTCACAAGCCCTGTCTATGCCTTTCTGAGGATGTGGCCAGTGTTGAGGGTGGAGCTGAAATTGTGGAGAGGGGACTCTTTGATGTGGCTGAGTGCTCTGAGATGGAGGGGGCTTAGTGAGGAGAATGAGGGCCCAGGGAGGGAGGAGCTCATCAGAGGGGAGGGGAGGACCCCTAAGAAGACTGGGTCTCAGGCTGAGGGGGGAAACTACAGGCCTTTCTCTTTCCCAGCTTGGGGCCACTCAGCGTTGCAGCCTGGGCCTTTTTCCACTCCAGCACCACCCCCTCTCCACCTGAAACCCTCTGCGTGGGCTGTGGCTAGCAGTAGGGGGAAGCGTGAGCTCTGGGAAAGCATGGACTCTGCAGAGACGTCACGGGCGGTGTAGGGCAGGGCAGCGTCGGAGACCCCCCGTACCCAGAGCTTAGGCTCAGAGGCCAGAACCAGCTGGCTCCCTGGAGAAGAATCTGAGTGGTCCAGCTTGAGCCAGGTGTCTTCTAAAGTTCGTACCCCAGTGGAGGAGCTAAAGGAGCGTGGCAAGCAGGAACCACCCCTGGGAATTGCTGAGCAGAGAGAAAGGGGATTGAGGCTCAGGCTGGATATAAACACTAGAAAAGATATCTTCTGCACATGTACCACTTTCCTATCAGAGTTTCAACCCTTGATTCATTGCAGAGAATTCGAACCAGGCATGGCCTGTATTAACACAAGCATTGATTGAGGAATGTGTAATGATGTGAGGCACCCAGAGACATTGATTTAGGTAGAAAAACTACGAATCCTAGCATGCGGAGTAGCCAGTTGGAGTGCATCAGGCCAGCTGCCTGGTGGACACCAAACAGTTTCTGGTTTCCACTGCAGGGCTGTCTGGTGGGCCAAAAAAAAAAAAAGAAAAAAAAAAGCAAGCCACCCATGTGATTTTAAACATTCTAGCAGCCACATATTTTAAAAAGTGGAGAGAAAGAGCTAAAATATATGTTAATGATATATTTTATTTAACCCAATACCCAAAATATGATCATTTCAACCTGTAATCAATAATATTGTGAATGAGCTGTTTGACATTTTTTTGTTCCAAGTATTCAAAATCTGATAGGTATTTCACGCGTAGAGCACATCTCAAGTTGGATGCGACATTTTCACTGGAGATACCTGATCTGTATTTAGATTTCCTAACATGCACATTGAACGAGTAGGGCCGTAATCACATGTTCTAATTTTTATGCTACCTTTCATTCGTTACGTGGGATAAAACTAATTCTCGTCCGCGTTCCCAGGATTGCTCACCGAGTTGGTCTATCGCCCAGATTGTTCTTCCTACGGAGAAGTGACCCTTGGTTAAAACAACCAGGCTGGGATGGTTCGCCTCTGTCCCACGAAGGAGAACCACAGCTGGAACCTGCGAGCTCCATTTGTTCACCTCTTTGCTTGGTTTATGTGACAACAAATCACTTTTGTCACAGATTAACTGTAGTGAGTAGGCAGGAGATTTCTGAGATTTTATTGTTACTTTTCTTTTCATTGAAGCAATCAAGTCCTTAGGGAGAGCTTTCTTTGCCCCTTGAAATTCTATAATGGTACATACGGGGTCAGGCGATGCCGACCGGGCAAATGACTGGTGACACTCGGCCCTTTTCTGGCAATCCTTGTGGACAGGGCGTATCAGCAGGGAGGCAGCAGCTCCGCAGAGAACACTAGCAAGGCTTTGGACAGAATGGCAGGTCCTGAGCTACCTGTAGAAGGCGTCTGGGTAACGGTCATAAGTAAAATCACGTAACGACAGTACAGGTCTCACACTCCTAGTCTGGTCCAGGGACAGTCCCCCGCAGCAGACATGCGTGCCAGAGGCACCGATGATGCTGTCCTTCTCACGCTCTTCTCTCCTTTGGATGGCCCGGCCTGGTGGGGCCTCCAATTGTCTTATTCGTTTTCTTATTAGTGTTTCGATTTGAGGAAGGAAGAGACAGCTCCAGCTCCCTTTTCTTGGCACCCCAGTCTTCGTCCTGCTGGTCCAGAGGCAGCCCCTTCTGCCTGGCGGTGCGCCGGTGGTCCCGGCACTCGGGCTCAGCCCTGGAGAGGGGGACACGGCAGCCCTCAGCACCCAGCTGGCCGGGAGAGCCTGTCCCGGCTGCAGCCTGGGCCCCTCTTCCTGCCCTCTGCACACAGCCTGGCCACGTCAGCGGTCCAGGAGAGAAGGAAGGAGGCCAAGTTCAAGTATCTCTAAGTGCACCCTTTAGGGATGCCTCAGACACTAAAGAAGTGACTATGGGATGGAGAAACATGGCAAGCCCCTGAGCGGGAAGTTCATGGAGTCACGGACGGGCTTTAGACCACGTAGTATCCCTCCTCTGCCCTGTTCCTTTGACCTTTGCCACTTTCTAGCCTGTCTCAGTGCTAGTATCTCCTGTCTCAGGGAACTGAATGTCCAGCACGTCTCTGACGCATCTTTAAATCCTTTTTAGCATCTAGTTCAAAGCCATGCGCATGGCAGGGCTCCAAAATATTTGTTGACTAACACATTTACTAGAAAATTGTTGAATACTGTCTAGGCTTCTTCTGAAATTCTCTTATATCGTTTCTCTGCATCATCCTAGCCCGGGAGCCCACCTGCTTGCAACAGGAGGCGTTAAGAAATTCCTCAGTGATCCTTATCCCTCCACTACCCCTGCACGTCCTCACACGTACACACAGCCTATGCACATTTCCAACTTGATGCCTTCACTCCAAATCAAGAATCTTTCTCCCTCCTTCATTAGTCAGATCTTAGCCATCTTTCAAGGTCCAGATTAATTTCCCCTTAATCAGGATTCCTTCTCTCTGAACCCACTTAACTTTCAAAAGGGAAGTTCCTCGTGGAAGATGACGATAACTAGAAATGACTTGCATGTGATGTGGCTGACCTTTGTTGTTTTTGTCTGCTCAGCTCTGCCTGTCCACTTTTCCTGGTAATGGCACCCCCCACTCTCTGGAGAAGTACTCCTCCTCCCCTTCAGTCATGCTGGGATCAGGTATCGTACTCACCCACCCACTCATCACTGGGGAGGGGCTGACATTTCTGCAGAGAGAGTCAGCAGAAGATAGCCGAGGACAGGATCCCGAGGAATTTCAGCATTATAAAGGCATGCAAGAATAGGAGCTCAAGAAAATCATGAGAAGAAACGATCAGATAGGTAAAAGGAGAAATAGGAGAGAATAGCACCAAAGAATCTGAAGGGGCTCCACAAATCTTGTACCATGACCCATTTCAAAGTTGGTGTCCCACCTCTCTCATCCGAGATAATTTTTGAATCATCTAAAACAATAATTATAAGTTATACATTGTTAAAATTATTATAAATATGCATCATAATAATTATAATTTTGGTATAATACAAAAACAGTAGATTTCACGTAATCTGAAACAATATAGTTCCACCCAAATTAGTCATTTCAGGGAAAAGAAATAAAAACAACTCAAACGACAGTTGGCTGAATTTGCTTGTTTCATTTTCAGGGACCTCAGACCACTGAGTGGGCAAAGACCTTGACCCCAGGCTCCTGCTTCTCCGCCCTTTCTCTAATTGGGAATAAATGAAGCTTACTTCTCCAGGAACGCCACACAGGCGGTCTGCCCGTAGATTTGTGCGATCCTCTTCGGCGTGTCTCCAAAGAAGTCGGGGGCGTCGATGGCGGCATGCGATGCATGGAGAATTTTCAGCACGTTCACATGGCCTGACTCGGCTGCAAAATGAGCTGGGGTCCAGCCCACATCAGTTACCAGGCAGGGCCTGGCTCCATATTGGAGAAGGAGCTGCATCACCTCCATGTGCCCTTAGATGTAACAGGAAGAAACGGGAGGAGGTTAAGATTAAAATGTCTCTGCCCGACTGAGGCCAGAGAAGGTCTAGATAGTATAAAAGAAGGGGTGACATTTGCTTTGAAGCCCTTCCAGTTTCCTAGCATCATTCCCTCTTCCCTTCGTCCTCTCTTACCGGGAACTCAGTGCTCCACCTTGAACCCATGAACTTTGCTTCCACCAGAGTCCTGGGCTCTGCAAGGATTCCCTCTACTCCCTCCAGGACACTCCCTTCTCCTGTCCATTCCCGCAGGTCCTTCCTAGGAATCTTGCTTTCCCTCCCAAGTCACCCTACGCATGCCTATGCGGGCACTGATAAGGCTCGCTCCACTTTCTGCCTCTCGATGGTGATTTAAAGGCAAGTATTCTGCAACAACGTGGATGGACCTCGAGGGCATTATGCTAAGTGAAGTAAGTCAGATAGAGAAAGAGAAATATCATATGATCTCACTTATATGTGGAATCTAAAAACAAAAAGACACCAAGATCACAGGTAGAGTTAACAAACTGGTGGTTGCCAGAGGGCCGGGGGCGGGGTTGGCTGGAGAAATGGGTAAAGGGGGTCAAACGGTACAAACACCAGTCATAAAATAAATAAGTCCTGGGGATGTAATGTACAGCATTATACTATAGTTAAGATAGTACAGTATTCTATAGGAGAGTGACAGTAGTGAATAATACTGTTTTGCATATTTGATGGTTGCTGAGAGAATAGATCTTAAAAGTTATCACAAAAAGCTTTTTTGTAAAAAAGAAAAACCCAACAACTTTTTTGTAACTACATGTGGTGATAGATTTTAACTTCATTTACTGTGATGGTCATTTCATAATATCTACAAAAATTCAATCGTTATGTTGTATACCTGAAACTGATACTATGTTGAAGATCAATTAAACCTCAATAAAAAGTATGTTAAGTCCCACTTACTTTACAGGTAGCACAGATTAAAAGCACAGGCTTTTAGGTCCAATAGATGTGGGCTCATACCTGCCAGTAAGTAACACTTGCTAACTGTGGGATCCCAGGCAAGAAACGAAGGTCTGAGGCTCAGTTTCCTCATTTATAAGTGAAAAATGTTCCTTACCTCATGGAGTTCTTTTGAAGTGCAAGTGAAATCACAGACATAATGCATATAGCACGATGCCCAGCATACATGTTCGCGAAAAGGTGTTTTAGTACAGCTACCATCACTTTGCACTCAAATTTTTGCAGAATTCCCCCAATGATTTCTCTGCAGCCCATCTTGCTTCCTGCCAATCCACTCTCCATACAGAAATCAAAAGAGCTTTTTAAGAAGCAAAGTTGGGGGCGCCTGGGTGGCGCAGTTGTTAAGCGTCTGCCTTCGGCTCAGGGCGTGATCCCAGCGTTCTGGGATCGAGTCCCACATCAGGCTACTCCACTGGGAGCCTGCTTCTTCCTCTCCCACTCCCCCTGCTTGTGTTCCCTCTCTCGCTGGCTGTCTCTCTGTCACATAAATAAATAAAATATTTTAAAAAATAAAAAATAAATAAATAAATAAATAAAAAATATAAAAAGCAAAGTTGATCAAAAGCTAATGATGATGTATGGTGACTAACGTAACATAATAAGTAAAAAATAAAATAAAGTAAAACAAAACAAAATAAAATAAAAAGCAAAGTCAACTATGACACTCCTTTACTTAACGTTCTTCAGTGGTGTTCTAGGGCTGAAGACTTTGACAAGACCAATGGCTGAGATTTTGCCCCTACTATCCTCCAATTCTGTAACTGAGCCATGTGAGGCGTGGGGGATACAGCACTGAACAAGACTGAGTCCCTGTCCTGCCTTTCCTATTGGAGGTCAAGAGCACAGAGCATTAATATTAATTGAGAGCAAACTGTGCTAGGCACAGTACGCCCATTATCTTACCGAATCCTCACCACAAGACTCCAAGGTAATCACTGTTTCCATTACGTAGGTGAATAAATTAAGGCCCAGAAACCTTACATAACTTGCTTAAGGTGCTACAATCAGTAGGTGGTGGTGCCAGGGTTGACGTATTCCATTTGGCTCTCAAGAACTGTTTCTTTCCACTACGGCACACAGACTACTGACTGGTGGCCTCATCAGTGGTGGGCTCAGAGGGCTGGATTCTACCCAGGCGTTGTCCACTCACCTTTGATTGCAGCCCAGTGAAGTGGGGTTCGGTCATTCCAGTCCACATCCTTGTAGTTTGGGTCACAGAGACCCTTTTTCAAAATCTTTCTCACTAAATTGTAGTCCCCTGTAGCCACGGCTTGGTGCAGCTTTGTCATGTCTGACATTCCGGTCAATTCCATGACCAAAAAAAAAAAAAAAAAACTGTAGGGAAAACATAGCGCTTAGGAAATTCTCTACAGTTCTTTATTCTCAGTAAGCGATTACATAGGACTCTTTATCGTTTACTTTCTTTCTTACTTCACAAGTTCGCTTGTGTGTGTTCTGCTGAGGGCGTGTTTGGATTTCATACACTGTGGTGAGTACATGCAGTCCTCTCCCTAAGAACTATCAATGGCTCCCCTCTCCCTACAGGAATATAGGATGAACTCAAAGGTTGGCATTTTCTATTTGGCCTCAAGCCACTTTTCAGTGCTATCCACTACTCCTATTCCAAAGTGCTAGTAGTGTGATTCTGAATCAGTCGTGTAATTCTGTGCCTTACCCTTCTCATCTATAGCATGGGTATAATTTGCCAAAGTTGTTGTGAGGATACAAGGACAATCTATGTGAAAAATTTACTGATTGGACACAAAGCTGGTACTCCAGAGAAATTTAATACTATTGGTACACCAGTTCTGATGGACAAGATGTAAACATGCAAATACAATGCTTACAAGTTTTTTACAACATTAAGACATAAATCCACAATTCTCAAACTATAGTCTACAGGTGTTTAGGAATCCCGACTCTTTCAGGGGATCCATGAGGTCAAAACTATTTTCATTATAATATTAAAATGTCATTGGCTGTGTTCACTGTGCTGACATTTGCCCTGATGGTTCAAAAGCAACAACGTAGAAAGCAGCTGGTACCTTAGGGCAAAGCAAGGCAGTGGCAGTGACATCGAACTAGACTAGCAGTCATGGTATCCTTCACCAGCACACACACAGAGTCCGAAAGAAAGAAAGAAAGAAAGAAAGAAAGAAAGAAAGAAAGAAAGAAAGAAAGGGAGGGAGGGAGGAAGGAAGAAGAAAAAGAAGCTAGTTTCAATAAAGAAACTAAAGTAGTAAGAGTAACTTATTTTTATAAATGTTGACCCTTGACTACATGACTTAATAAAAAGGATTTTAAAATATTACATAACAAAACGTGTCACCATTTGGAAAGTCTGGGTAACTCCATGAACAAATGACAAGTGTACAATATTACAAAATCATGCCTGGGTAAAGATAGGACATTCAAGATAGGACAATGGATTTTAGTGAGACAAAGCGTGAAAAGTACAGAGATTGTTTCAGATTCCAACTTACTTGAAAAGCATCATCATCTGTCCAGTTTTGGTGCAGTATCAAAGAAGAATATTCACAGTTATCTGAAAAGGTTATAAAATACTCCTCCCTTTTCCAATTTTATGTATGAATGGAACCAGATTTTCTTTCTATATTTCAACCAAAACAGCACACTGAATGCAGAAGATCCAAGAATCCAGCTGTCCTCTATTAAGCCACATATTAAAGAGATTTGACTACGTAAATAAATAAAGATGCTGTCCTTCTCATTTCTTTTGCTTTAGAAAATATAGTTTCTTTTGCTTTAGAAAATATAATTATTTTTCATAAAAATATCATTCGTGTTATTGCATATCAGGCCTATTATGATTTTTATAAATGATTTAATAAACATTTCAATTTTTTCTCAGTTTTAATTTCTAATAAGGTAAATATGGATAGCTTTAATCCATATAAACAAAAGCTCTCTGGAGTTCTCAGTCATTTTTAAGAGTGTAAAGGAGCCCTGAGACCAATAAGTTTGAGAATTACTGATACAAGCAAATAAGGGCCTGAGGCAGAAGAAAAGAATAAGGACAGAGTCACTTGAGGTGGGACCAGCAGGAATGTCCCTTTGATCCCAACATTTAAGTTGAGAACTCAAGAAGAGTTTGGAGTCAGCCAGACACATTGTGGTCCCACAGCAACATCACCTAGGAATTTACTAGAAACGTGAATTATTGAGCCTCATATCAGACCTACTGATGCACATTGAAATATGAGGACAGCCCCAAAGTGGGAAAGAAGTATATAACACAATTAACATGCAATCTCCCAAGTGTTACGATGGCAGTGATTTTCTGGGGTTAGAGGAAAAGGACCAGTCCCCCGGACTAAGAAGTAAAAGGCACTTTTTTCTGAAAGTGACCTAAGCTGAGTCCCAAAGGGGTGAGTAAGAGTCATCTTGGGCATTGGCGGTGATGGAGAATCCAGCTAGGCATAGCGTATCTATGGGGGAAGGCACACTTTGCAAAGGGCAAGTGGCTCCAACTTTGACGTATACACCAAGAATCTACAGATGTTTCCTGTAAAGGGCTGAATATAAAAAATTTTAGCATCTGTAGGCCAAGAGGCAAAAATCAAGACTATTACGTAACATTACATAACTATTATGTAACCAGAGAAAAACTCCTGCCAGGGGTGGGCCATCCTGGGGGAGGAGGGGGTGGTGGTGGTGGGTGAGCATGCTTTGTGCCCAGAAGCCCTCAGCTGGAGACGTGCTCAGGGGGAAAAGCAACCAGCTCGAGGGAAAGGGTCTGGCTGGTAGGATGGTTACTTTCCTTCTACCCTAGTGATGCCAGATCCCAGCATGCCCTCTCCTTTCCAAGAACCAAATCATTTCAAGTTGAAAGCTGGTGGAAGGCAAGTTGACAATTGAACTAACTCTACTGCTCAGTGCCCAGAAACTGCCAATAGCAGAGTTCCCAAAGTGCAGGTGGTGACCGGCAGGGCCCTGGGCAGAGGCTAGGCACAGCTGTGCACTCAGGAGACAAGTGCTAGGAACAGACTAGGGAGCAGTTGGCTTTCCAAAGCTCACAGGCCCTCACTGAGGGCCACCATCATAGGCGGTAACTACAGGCCTAAAAAAATGGAGTAGGCCACACTTGGCCTGGAGA
>NW_024425452.1:5844292-5875539 GCF_017311325.1 Ursus maritimus | reverse complement strand
AGAAAGAAAGAAAGAAAGAAAGAAAGAAAGAAAGAAAGAAAGAAAGAAAGGGAGGGAGGGAGGAAGGAAGAAGAAAAAGAAGCTAGTTTCAATAAAGAAACTAAAGTAGTAAGAGTAACTTATTTTTATAAATGTTGACCCTTGACTACATGACTTAATAAAAAGGATTTTAAAATATTACATAACAAAACGTGTCACCATTTGGAAAGTCTGGGTAACTCCATGAACAAATGACAAGTGTACAATATTACAAAATCATGCCTGGGTAAAGATAGGACATTCAAGATAGGACAATGGATTTTAGTGAGACAAAGCGTGAAAAGTACAGAGATTGTTTCAGATTCCAACTTACTTGAAAAGCATCATCATCTGTCCAGTTTTGGTGCAGTATCAAAGAAGAATATTCACAGTTATCTGAAAAGGTTATAAAATACTCCTCCCTTTTCCAATTTTATGTATGAATGGAACCAGATTTTCTTTCTATATTTCAACCAAAACAGCACACTGAATGCAGAAGATCCAAGAATCCAGCTGTCCTCTATTAAGCCACATATTAAAGAGATTTGACTACGTAAATAAATAAAGATGCTGTCCTTCTCATTTCTTTTGCTTTAGAAAATATAGTTTCTTTTGCTTTAGAAAATATAATTATTTTTCATAAAAATATCATTCGTGTTATTGCATATCAGGCCTATTATGATTTTTATAAATGATTTAATAAACATTTCAATTTTTTCTCAGTTTTAATTTCTAATAAGGTAAATATGGATAGCTTTAATCCATATAAACAAAAGCTCTCTGGAGTTCTCAGTCATTTTTAAGAGTGTAAAGGAGCCCTGAGACCAATAAGTTTGAGAATTACTGATACAAGCAAATAAGGGCCTGAGGCAGAAGAAAAGAATAAGGACAGAGTCACTTGAGGTGGGACCAGCAGGAATGTCCCTTTGATCCCAACATTTAAGTTGAGAACTCAAGAAGAGTTTGGAGTCAGCCAGACACATTGTGGTCCCACAGCAACATCACCTAGGAATTTACTAGAAACGTGAATTATTGAGCCTCATATCAGACCTACTGATGCACATTGAAATATGAGGACAGCCCCAAAGTGGGAAAGAAGTATATAACACAATTAACATGCAATCTCCCAAGTGTTACGATGGCAGTGATTTTCTGGGGTTAGAGGAAAAGGACCAGTCCCCCGGACTAAGAAGTAAAAGGCACTTTTTTCTGAAAGTGACCTAAGCTGAGTCCCAAAGGGGTGAGTAAGAGTCATCTTGGGCATTGGCGGTGATGGAGAATCCAGCTAGGCATAGCGTATCTATGGGGGAAGGCACACTTTGCAAAGGGCAAGTGGCTCCAACTTTGACGTATACACCAAGAATCTACAGATGTTTCCTGTAAAGGGCTGAATATAAAAAATTTTAGCATCTGTAGGCCAAGAGGCAAAAATCAAGACTATTACGTAACATTACATAACTATTATGTAACCAGAGAAAAACTCCTGCCAGGGGTGGGCCATCCTGGGGGAGGAGGGGGTGGTGGTGGTGGGTGAGCATGCTTTGTGCCCAGAAGCCCTCAGCTGGAGACGTGCTCAGGGGGAAAAGCAACCAGCTCGAGGGAAAGGGTCTGGCTGGTAGGATGGTTACTTTCCTTCTACCCTAGTGATGCCAGATCCCAGCATGCCCTCTCCTTTCCAAGAACCAAATCATTTCAAGTTGAAAGCTGGTGGAAGGCAAGTTGACAATTGAACTAACTCTACTGCTCAGTGCCCAGAAACTGCCAATAGCAGAGTTCCCAAAGTGCAGGTGGTGACCGGCAGGGCCCTGGGCAGAGGCTAGGCACAGCTGTGCACTCAGGAGACAAGTGCTAGGAACAGACTAGGGAGCAGTTGGCTTTCCAAAGCTCACAGGCCCTCACTGAGGGCCACCATCATAGGCGGTAACTACAGGCCTAAAAAAATGGAGTAGGCCACACTTGGCCTGGAGACCATAGCTTATCAACCTCTGGTCCATATAAAGTACCTGGGCTGTTGTCAAAATGCAGATTCTGGTCTAGGCTGAGGCCTGAGATCCTGCATTTGTGATAAGTCACCACAACTGCCACCTTATAGACCACGCTGAGTAGCAATTTCTCTCTGGAGATGAGGCAGGGGGGAAACCTGAGGTAAAGGAGAGGCATGGCCGTAAGAATATAGCTGCTGTTCTTCTCTGAAGAACTACGTGAGAATTACTGGTGGGTTTTAAAAAGTACATTTTTATTTAAAAAATGAAAAGCTTGGGGCGCCTGGGAGGCTCAGTTGTTAAGCGTCTGCCTTCGGCTCAGGGCGTGATCCCAGAGTCCTGGGATCGAGCCCCACATCAGGCTCCTCTGCTATGAGCCTGCTTCTTCCTCTCCCACTCCCCCTGCTTGTGTTCCCTCTCTCGCTGGCTGTCTCTATCTCTGTCAAATAAATAAATAAAATCTTTAAAAAAAAAAATGAAAAGCTCATATGGAAATAAATGCAAGAGATTCAGAATAGTAGGCAAAACAGTCCGGCAAATGAGCGAAGTAGGAGGAGTCAAACTTCCTGATTTCCAAACTTACTTCGAAGCTACAAAAATCAGTGTGATAGGAATGAAGTTCACTGTGTGACATAGAGTGTGGCATAAAGATAGAGAGAAATGGGATAGAATTGAGAGTCCAGAAATAAATGCTTACATTTATGGTCAATTGGTTTTCAATAAAGGTGCCAGGAAAATTCAATGAGGAATAAATAATCTTTCTAAATGGTACTGACACAATTAGATATTCACATGCGTAAGAATGAAGTCAATCCTTTCCCTCACGCCATATACAAAACTTAACGTAAAATGGATTACAGACCTAGCGTGCCTGGCTGGCTTAGTTGGTTGAGCGTCCGACTCTTGGTTTCAGCTCAAGTGTTGATCTCAGGGTCCTGGGATTGAGCCCTGTGTTGGGCTCTAACCTCAGTGAAGAGTCTGCTCGTCTCTCTTCCTCTGCTCTTATTTCTCTCTTGTGCTCACTTTCTATCGCTCTGTCTCAAATAAAGAAAGAAAGAAAGAAAATTTAAAAAATTGGATTCCGTTTTAAAAAATGGGTTCCAGACCTAAGCATAAGACCTTAAACTCAAATTCTTAGAAGAAAACATGGGAGTGAATCTTCACCACATCGAGTTAGGCAGTGCTCCATACATATGACGACAAAAGCATAAGCTACGAAAAAAAAAATAAATAAATAAGCTGGATTTCACCAAAATTAAAAACTTTTATTTTCTGTACACTATACCTTTGAAAAAGTATAAAAGCAGCTATAGGATGGGAGAAAATATTTGCAAATTATATATCTGATAAGAAACTTGTATCCAGAATTTATACAGAACTCTTACAATTCAACAATAAAACAATAGTTCAATTAAAAATGGTCGAGGAATATAAACAGAAGTTTCTCCAAATAATATGCTCATGAAAATACGCCCCAAATAATAAGCACCTGAAAAGATGCTCAACCTCATTAGTCATGAAGGAAATGCAAATCAAAACCACCCTGAACGGACACACCACTCACACCCTCTAGGATAACTGTGATCAAACACACAGACAATATGAGTGTCGGTGAGGATGCAGAGAAGTTGAAACCCTCATACATGGGGTCGGAACATAAAATGGCACAGCCGCTTTGGTAGTCCTCCAAAAAGTTAAACATAGAATTATCATATGACCTGTAACTCCACACCTAGGTATATACCTAAAAGAAAGGAAAATATATGTCCACACAAAAACGTGTATACAAATGTTTACAAGCAGCATGAGTCATAATAGCCAAAAAGTGGAAACAATCTAAATGTCCGTTAGCGGATGCGTGCATGAATAAAGTGTGGGCGCTCCTACACGTAACATTATTTGACACTAAAAAAGGAATAAAGTACTGACACGTGCTACGACATAGATGAACCTTGAAAACATGCTAAATGAAAGAAGCCAAGCACAAGAGACCACATGTTATATGATTCCACTTATGTGAAATGTCCAGCATAGGCAAATGCATAGAGACCGAGAGTAGATGGCCTGGAACTGGGATGAGGTGGGGGTAGGAAGTGACTACCAGTGAGTATAAGATTTCTTCAGAGGGTGATGAGATGTTCTAAAATTAGACAGTGGAGGGGCGCCTGGGTAGCGCAGTCGTTAAGCGTCTGCCTTCAGCTCAGGGCGTGATCCCAGCGTTCTGGGATCGAGCCCCACATCAGGCTCCTCCGCTGGGAGCCTGCTTCTTCCTCTCCCACTCCCCCTGCTTGTGTTCCCTCTCTCGCTGGCTGTCTCTCTGTCAAATAAATAAATAAAATCTTTAAAATAAAAAAAATAATAAATAAATAAATAAAATTAGACAGTGGAGAGTGATGCTTTCATTACCTTGAATATATTAAAAGCTACTGAATTATGTATTATAAATAAATGCATTTTATCATACGTAGATTATATCACAATAAAGCTGTTCAAAAAATAAATAATACTATTAATTAGAGGCTTTCTTTAAAAAAATTATTTGTAGAAAACACCCAATTCACTAGCCTACAACTGACTTCTGAAATTTAGCAAATTTTCCTTCACATAAATCTTTGTAAATTTGATTAAGTACACCTGAATGTCCATCTTTCTGCTGCAGGTGTCTCGATGTAAAAAAATAGCAGATATAAGTTCTAATAAATATGAATGATCTACAATAATTGTAGTAAACATCTAAAGGCAGGAGTAATATAAAAATACTTACTATCTTGTTTGAAATCTGAGGCATCGGCACTTCGGTGTCTTAGAGCCCAGAGCTTGTTGTGTTCACGCCATGGAAACTGGCCCCTCCTTCCTCATGAAAGCCTGCCAGTCAGCTTGGGGAGGCAGTGCCCGCTGGTGGAGTGGGGACTGCCTCTCTGCCTCCCGCAAGCTGGCCAGCCTTCCAGTCTGCGTCTCTGGTCCTTGACAGCTCCTCTTCAAAGAACATTTGATCAAAATGCATGAAAATACTCAGCCATCAGAAAGAACGACTTCACAACACTTGCAGCAACGTGGACGGGACTGGAGGAGATAATGCTAAGCGAAATAAGTCAAGCAGAGAAAGACAATTATCATATGGTTTCACTCATCTATGGAACATAAGAAGTGGGAAGATTGGTGGGAGAAGAAAGGGAAGAAGAAGGGGGGGGTAAACAGAAGGGGGAATGAACCATGAGAGACTGTGGACTCTGAGAAACAAACTGAGGGCTTCAGAGGGGAGGGGTGGGGGAATGGGATAGACCGGTGATGGGCAGTAAGGAGGGCACGTATTGCATGGTGCACTGGGTGTTATACGCAACTAATGAATCATGGAACTTCACATCAAAAACTAGGGATATGGTGTAACATAACATAATAAAAATTATTATTAAAAATAAATAAATAAATAAATAAATAAATAAATAAAGTTTTAATTAAGTACAAAAAAAACCCAAAAACCCAAAATGCATGAAAATTGGAAAAAAAAAAAAAAAGATTGCCAGCCCACAGGGCACTGTGAAAGAGATACCCTGCTTGGTAACCATGACGGGCTGGTGGAGACAACGGGCCCCTTACTTTCAGCTGTGAGATCTTGGGCAAAGGCCTTAATTTTGCTGAGACTCTTATTTCTCACCAATAAAAATGAAGATTTAACTCTTTTCTCATAAGCCAGTGAAAGGTGAGTAGGTGAAATAGTTTATAAAGCACGTGGAACAGGGTAGAGGAAGAAAGGGAGGGAGGGAGAAACTCTTCAGGTCATCTCTCGTTGCCTCCTCTTTTTGATACCTTACAATGGCAGCTGCTATCTTTATCATGATGCTGGTCTGAAAGGCCTTCTTCTTGCCTCCCTCTTGCTTCTCTCCCTCCCTCCCTTCTTTCCTTCCTTTCCTCCTTCTCCTCCTCCTCCTCCTCCTTCTCTCTCTCCCTCTCCCTCTCTTCTCTCTCTCTTTCTTTTTTCTTCCCCTTTCCCTTTCTCTGGTACCTTTCTTCCCACCTGTATTTATTGAGCGCCTTATATCCGCCAGACGCTGCTGGGCCTGTGGAGAACAAGGCACTCATGCGCCTTTCTTCTTTGAGAAGAATAGAGTCCAAAGTAAAACACAATATTGAAAAGCAGTTACCACGCAAACCGAGTACCCCATTAGCAGATGCTACTTCTTGTAGTGTACAAAGAATTAATATTTTTGAAAGATCAGGATTTATCTTGGTCTTATTTTTATAAGGCTTTGTGTGCTATTCGGGTTAAAATTTTAATTTTTTTAATATTGTGACTGAATGAATAACTTCCATCTGGCGTTAAGGTAAAAAATCTTTTGCCCATTTTGTGATAGGTCACAGAGACCACCGGGCAATATCTGTGGCGCAGCCATTGGTCTTTGGTCACACTGACTCAAACACTGGGACTAACATTTCTTTTTTTTTTTTAAGATTTTATTTATTTATTCGACAGAGATAGAGACAGCCAGCGAGAGAGGGAACACAAGCAGGGGGAGTGGGTGAGGAAGAAGCAGGCTCCCAGCGGAAGAGCCTGATGTGGGGCTCGATCCCATAACGCCGGGATCACGCCCTGAGCCGAACGCAGACACTTAACCGCTGTGCCACCCAGGCGCCCCGGGACTAACATTTCTGACTGAGGTGACTTCCATGGAGTATTTTGTCCATAGAAACCATTTTTAGATCAGGAAGAGACTCTAGAAATCATGATTCAAAAATTCACTCTAGAGGGGGCGCCTGGGTGGCACAGTGGTTAAGCGTCTGCCTTCGGCTCAGGACGTGATCCCGGCGTTCTGGGATCGAGCCCCACATCAGGCTCCTCCGCTGGGAGCCTGCTTCTTCCTCCCCCACTCCCCCTGCTTGTGTTCCCTTTCTCACTGGCTGTCTCTATCTCTGTCGAATAAATAAATAAAATCTTTAAAAAAAAAAAATTCACTCTAGAGATGAGAATGTTGAGACCTGTTGACATCATGTTATTTAAGTAAAGTCACCCTGCTACTGTGTTTTAATGCATCTCTTACCGTCTTCCCCACCCTAACTAAGCTCAGAATACATCATAGATGCACGGTGACCACAAGTTCAAGGGTGGGCTGGGCCGCTTTGAAACTCCTTTGCATATTTACTGCTTCCTGTTGGCCCCTGTTCAGGACACTGTGATCTGATTTTCTTCTACCTCCCTCTATTTCTAAAGAAGATGGTAGTAACAAACCCATATAGACTTTGTCCTCAAACCAATACTTGTGAAGGAGGCAATACAGTGAGAATACAGTGAGGTGGCGGGAGAGCTGACCTGGCACCTGGGAGGGACAGGAAGGAATGAGATATTTGTTGAATGCCTTTGTGCCTCAGGCATTATTCTAGGTGTTCTACGGATATTACTCATCAATCTTACACTCAAGTTTGAAATATAGTTTGCACACAAGGAAACTGAGGCTCATAGGGCTTAAGCATACTCAGGCCAGATCTGACTACTTCCGGTTGAGAGTTGAAGGTGAGAGCTGGTCAGACCCAGCGCCTGACGGTGTTGCTACTGGAGCCAGATGTCGGGGAGGTTCCAGGGCTCCTGTATCTAAGGCTGTGAAGGTGAGTGTCAGGCTCCATTTGTGGCTTCCAAATCATTTGTTCCTGTCTACGTCCATCCTGGAGCTTTCACGGAGCATCCCAGTCAGGGAGGAGATCTTTGGTACCTGTTGGCCCTTCCACCTAGCATCTCTTGTCCAGACATTTCATCTTTCCTACCATTTCCTGCAGACCCATTGCCTTGAGGAAATCTCTTTGGGCGATAAATTCACAACCAATTTTCCCTGAGCATCTGAGCACATGTGAAAAAGACCATATTTCTCTTTAAGGAGGTATTGATCTATTTGAGGAAAGAAAGTATTACAGAAATAAAACATAATTGAGACGATATTGGATGCCCTAAGAGGAGCACTAAAACACTTCAAAACTTAGCATTTGGGAAGCCTGAAAGGATGCCAGAAATCCTCTATTGTCCCATCAGATACTCTCTGCTGTTTGCCATCTTGAGAGGCTGACCTGAATGGGCAGTATCCATGGTCTCCAGTGTCCTCTGGCTTCCAGCTGGGCCTGGCCAATTTCCAGGAGGAGATTGGAGCGTGGATGAGAAAGTGATATAGTCTGTCGGCTTCCTGCCTGCCTGGTTGCCATGGTTTGCTGCCAAGGTCACAGCTCCTGTCAGGTGGCCCTCTGTGTATCGTTACTCTTACCAGGTCCTAGTCATCGGCTCTTCCTCTTGCTCCTTCCGGCAGATGGGTGATAGATAAGGGTTCCCCAGTGTTGTTTGCCCAGAGGCACTGCCCTGTGCCTTGCGGGGTTCCCCACTCCTACTCTCGCCTTGGTAAATAGTCCCTGTAACAAACACTCATCAAGTCATCCAGGTTGAGGATGCCACATACTTATTGCCAGGATCTGGACCGATCAGATAGAAATTCTACAAGCAAAGGGATGCCCCAACACAATGGCCGCGTAAAGTGGGTTGAACGTGGAAGACCTACGTGAAAAGGAGGGCAGATCCTGGAAAGCCACGCTTGCCCTGTCAGGATATCTGGACTTTCTTTCGCCCTGTGGGCCGCAGGAAACACTGATAGTGTCTGAGCGGGGAAGTCAAATAATTACAAGTCCTTCATGTTTAGACAAGTAATTTTGCCACAAGAAGGTGTAATGCATGCAAGGAAAGACTTAGAAGAAATAACCATCATACACTGTGATTCAGGAAATCCATTTCTAGGGATGTATCACAAAGAAATAATTAAAAAATAGGCACCAGGATTTAAATGAAAGCATCATCACGGAAGTGCTATTTCAAAAATTAAAAATGGTGAATAACCCACATTTCTAGTGAGTAACTCAAATTTCAATAAGGGAAAACGTTATAGAGTCTCTTAAACTGATACATCCGAGGTGTATCTATTGGCTTGGTAAAATATTAGGATTACATTGCTAAATTAAAATAGGATCTTACAAAATGACCGATAATTTGGTATATGTGTGTGCTTGTTTATGTGGAGAAATGGTTAATAGGATATACACCAAATTAGTATTAAAAACCATTTTTCCGGGGCGCCTGGGTGGCTCCAGTCAGTTAAGCATCAGCCTTCGGCTCAGGTCATGATGTCAGGGTCCTGGGATCGAGGCCCGCATCGGGCTCCCTGCTCAACGGGGAGTCGGCTTCTCTCTCTCACTCTCCCTCTGTGCTCTCTCTCTCTCTCTCTCTCAAATACATAAATAAAATCTGATAGAAGATTTCTTTCCTATAATGAGCATGTATGACTTGTGTAAACAAAAGAAACATTTTGTAATTGACGAGGGTAGAGCTTTTGAGGACCTTGATTAGTGTAGTGATGGCAGGAATGGGAAGGAGGACATTGCTGACACCCTGACACCATGGCTATAGGCTCAAATAACTTGGCCACTGGATAAAAAAGCCGGGTGAGCCTGCATCACAGAGCCACTAAGACAAACCTGGGAGTCTTGGACGTAGCACAATGCTTCCTACATCTTGACTGAGGTTAGTAGGGTGTTATCAATAACTTGGGCAAGAAAAAATGTCCTGGAGACCCGTTTGGCAAGCCAGATCGAGTCCAGTTACTGAACACATACAAATAAGTCACTGGTGACTTCCACAGTTTCAGGGTTTTTAAGTAAACGGCGTCTACAAAGGGTATGTGGACACTGCCAAAGAAGAGGGAAGGCTTAGCCTGGCATTGGATAATGAGTTCTGGAATTGGCTAAAAGATTGAATAAAAGATTCCTTATCTTCTCTCCATTTTAGAACTTTAGAGACATGACCCTCTGGGACCTGTCATCCTCTAGAAGTGAGTGCTTCACCCTCTGAAGTCTTGTGCTCCAAACTTCAACCATGACATTGTACCTTTTCACTTCTGTCACTCTGCCTCAGGATAGGTCCTTCCAACCCACTCAAGTCACCAGTATTTTTCAGTTCCTCCTGGTTACTCATGTTCTGTAGGTATGTGTGTATTTATATACTGAATACATGTATATATTCATATATACATGAATTCTCTTTCCCATATACACACATATATGTGTATATATGTGTATGTTTATATATATATTCTCTTTCTCATATACATACATATACGTGTATGTTTATATATATATCCATCCCTAGAAATGGATTTCCTGAATCACATATATGTATAGATGTATGTGTGTGTGTATATACATATATATACAGATAACACATACATTTCAAATGTTCACTCTGCTTGCCAAATACTGTTCTAAGCAACTTACATGCATTAGCCCTTTCAGTTCTTACTGCAACCCTGTGATACAAATTCTATTATTATTTCTATTGTACAGATAAGGAAACTGAAGGGTTAAAAGGCTATGTAACTTGCCATAGGCCTTTAGAGCTAGCAAAGGTAGAGCTGGATTCAAGCCCAGGTCTGTCTGACTCAGCCCTTTTAATGACTGCACGATGTCTGGAAAATTGTCAGGAAGACATGTACCAAATGTTCAGTCATTACTTAATCAGGTTGGGGTTGGAGGACCCCCCAACTTCTATGTTTGTTATTTTGTTTTGTTTCGATTTCTAACAACAGGAACGTATTATTACATCTTAACTAGGAAAAAAATCTTCTTTCAAATTATCATCAATTCCCTTATTTCCTTTGCCTTTGGCCAAACTGCTCTCCAATTTTCCAAGACCAGATAAGTCCTCCTCTCTGGCCTTGTTCCTGGAATAGCAAACATCACCAGGGAAAGCACATGACCAGACCTACTGACTCCATGACTCAGGAGTGAATTCCAGCCACCATGGGGCTCAGACAGCTTCAAACACCATCAGGCAGAGCCCATGACCAACCCCCAGATTGTCACTCTCCTCCCGCTCTCTCTCACCCAAGCTACGGCTGTCTGTCTTTCCTGTTATTCTTCATCAAATATCTGAAAGTGGTCTACACTCTCTGTCCTTGTATCTCCATCTCTACTCCTTACTGACTCTCTCCCTTCACCCCTCTATTATGAAGCAATTAGTTTTAGCTGTCAACATACCTTCCCGATTGCTAAACCTCATGACTCTTCCTTCAATCTTCATTCGTTCTATCTAATCAACAGTGTTGGTGATACTTAACCTTTAAAAACCTCTTTCCTCTCTTGACTTCACAGAGCTTCTCTCTCCCATTCTCTATCCTCACTTTGACTAACCTTTCTCAATTTCTTTCACTAGCTCCTCTTTCTCCTACAGTCCCTGGTTGTCATGTTCTTTAGAATCCTGTCTTCTGCCTCTGCTTCCTCTGCAAACCCCTGATGGCTAATCCCATGCGTTCTCAACATTTTCACTTCCAAATAAATGACTTCTGCCCAGAGACTGAGACTGGGCTTCAGACCTGCATAACCAATGGCGCAGGAGATGGTTCCACCCAGACACGGTAACTCCCTGCAGGGGAAGAAAGACTCATTTAGTAGTGTTTGCTGATTTCTGTGGCATGAAGCCCTCCCTCTGGCTGATTTCAAGCTATCAGTGTGAAGTCACTGAATACAGAGCTGGAAGGAAATGTGCACAGACAGCCGCTGAGCAGGAGTGAGTCACCTCCACCCACCACTTGTTCGGCTGGAGTCCAAGGGCAAAGGCTCTCATACATTTTTTTGACATGTGGTAGAAAATACATTCAATGTCAGTTACCTATGTATGTATACAATGAAAACAAAGTTTCTGTGAAACAACACTTAACCTTATCACATATGAAATACTTTAAAACCTGTCATGTTCCATTTCATTAAAAAATATTTGTCTTGGGGCACCTGGGTGACTCGGTCAGTTAAGCTTCTGACTGTTGATCTCAGCTCAGGTCTTGATCTCAGGGCTGTGAGTTCAAGCCTGTGGAGCCTACTTTACAATAAAAAAAAATTTTTGTCTCAACTCACCAAGTACATTTAATAGGCCATTAATGGTTCATGACTCCCAATTTAAAAACATAGGCCTCAGGTCTTTCAAACTCAACGTATACAGAATTGCGTTTATTATCTCACTTTTACAACCTGCTCCTTTCCCCGATTTTCCTTTCTCAGTTAATGGCTCCATCACCTACCAGGTTCCCCCAGCTAGAGATCTCAGGGCCATTTTGGACTCATCCCTCTGCTGTCTCTTTCACCCCTTGCTCATCTCTTAAGTAGATCTTCCTATCTCAGTTCCCACTGTCACTGTTCTAGTTTACACCATCACCTTTCACCCCATAGCCTCCTAATTCATCCCGCTGGTTTCAGTTTCTCCAATCTCAATGCATCTTTTTTTTAGTACAAAATTGTCTTCCAGAAACCAGTACTGCTATTGCTCTGCTTATAAGTGCTGGTGGTTCCCCATTGCCCCAAGATATTTTTCATTCATTTAGAGAACATTCCGGGGGAGGGGGGGGCAACTACTGTGTGCTAGGCTCCACATTGCATGCAGGGGAATAAAAATGGCATAGACCCCATCCTTAAGGAGCTCACAGTCTAAACCCCATTGCATTACTCAGAAGACTGTTAGTAGGGCCAGCTTACCTTGTCATCCTTCCCTTCTGTGCCATCCGAGTTATACACCTGAGGCTTGCTGATTGCTGAATGTCAAGTTCCCAAGGAATATCATTCACTTTTAGGCCCCTGTGCCTTTGCTTATGTAGTTCCATATTCTGATCCAGCATTCCACATGCTCTTTTCTCTTTCTTCCAGATGACCTCCTGCTCATTCACAAAAGCCTCTGTCTTGGTGAAACTTTGTTTTTCACAAATTCTTTTCTTAAAAAGTTTTAAATGCTTAATCAATGTAATCATGCACATACTTTAAATAGTTAAATTATAGTTAAATTGTTCTGAAGTAACAAAACAGAAAAGCCAGGCCCTCCCACCTCTGCCCACCCCAACCCCAGTCCACCTCCCCAAAGATAATCACTCCTGACAGTGTTTCCTACTGGATTTCTGGTGATCACCTTGTGTTTCCCAAATAACACGCTATACTGCTATTTCTTGGTGTATCATCTTAGACACTGTCTCTCTAATTTCTAATAGGAACATGAGCATTTAGCTCACAAGCTCACTGGCTCTATCTTTTCTCTTCCCTGAGCCTCCTGATAGAATTACATCTGCATACTCAGGCCCTCTGCAGCTCTCTCCTCTGCAGAATTACTGTGCATGCAGACCTTTACTTCTGTCCTACCAACTGTAGACAGTATCTCTTGACTCTCAGCTTTCTAAAAGGAGACCCCTAGAAACCCTACCTTCTGTCCACCTGCTCCCCACTTCTTCCTCCTTCTACCTACCTACCTTTACTTTTACATTTAAAAAATTAATCATATTTCCATTCTCCTGTATAATCATAGTTAATTCTACTTTGGCTTGTGTATAAGGTGATTCTAAAAGTTGAAAACCACTGAGCAATGTTCCCACTCTGAGATTATGTGAATGTTGTTCTCTACAGTCTAGTGGACTGCTCTGTTTATACTTTCTTTTCTGGGCCATTCAGAGAAGTATATTCTTGAATTTCTGGTTTAAATGTAGTCTCTGTGTTTAGATACCACCCACTTGTTCAAAATCAATCTCTTGTAAGCTGTGTCACACTAGTAATATGCCTTTTCTGGACATTTCCTCCCTCGGAGCTCCTACTTTTAATTTTTTTAAATTTTAAATTTAATTAACTTAATGTTTTAATTTTTTCCTTTGCATTCATCACCATCTAAGAGCCTCAGGGGTTTCCAAGTTCCCAATCACACTTTCAATTTTATTGAATCCCATTTTCTCCAGTTTATTATTTTCATCAAGATGGGTTGGCTTGCAGGCTAGGCCTAGCTGTCGTCCTGGAGTTCCCTTGCTCTGCTCATCTGTGTTGGAGTCTCTTCTCCTTGGATCCTGTACAGCGAGGACAGTGTTGACTTCCACCCTTTCCAAGGACAATTAATGATTCACTTGTCTGACTTTTCCCACTCCTGTGTCTACCTAATGGGGCAGCACTCTGTATTGTGATTTCCTCAGCCTGCAGGCACAGCCTGAACAGTAACTGACATACAGCTGGATCTGAATAAATACTATTTGAAAATACTCTAAAGCACATTATTACTATTTAATCCAATATCATCACTGAGTGGAGAGTCATCAGTTTGATTTATGTTAAAGAAGTATATAAGCACTGCTATGTTGATGGGAAATAGGAGTAAGAAATAAGAAACAGCTCAACAAAGAATCAACTTATGAAAACAAGTACATAATTCTTTCCTTTACTTCGTAATATTAAAACAAAACCCATATCAGACCCACTTTTTAATCTGTATGTCTGTGAAAACTTGCCATTCTTTTGGAATATGAGACCCTTTTCTTTACTAATTTCACTGGACTGGGGTTGCCAGATAAAATAAAGGATGCCTAATTAAATTTGAGTTTCAGATAAGCAATGAAGGATTTTTTAGTATAAGTATGTCCCAAATATTTCATGGAATATACTTACACATACTTATATATAAGGCTTTTTAGCTTTTTGTTGTTTATCTGAAATTCAATTTTTTTTAAAGATTTTACTTATTTATTTGACAGAGATAGAGACAGCCAGCGAGAGAGGGAACACAAGCAGGGGGAGTGGGAGAGGAAGAAGCAGGCTCATAGCGGAGGAGCCTGATGTGGGGCTCGATCCCATAACGCCGGGATCACGCCCTGAGCCGAAGGCAGACACTTAACCGCTGTGCCACCCAGGCGCTCCTGAAATTCAATTTTAACTGGGTATCCTGTATTTTTATTTGCTAAATCTGGCAACACTACACTGGGTGTTTTCTCAGGGCACTAACCTGCTAAATGACAACCACTGTCATCCCATCAGACAATCTGATTTGATTTTGATGGGGAAACATAGAACTGGCTTTGAAAGAAACAAATAAAATACATCATATGTGCCTTCCAGACCTACTTTCAAGGCCCACCACCTTTATAGGTGTGATGCTGCATCTCCAGCTTCTCCATCTGGTCTTAAGGTCAAAAGGAGGAGGCCCTTAGAGATCTCTTAGGTCCTTAGAGATCTCTTAAGTCAGGCAAAATGTACCGTTTTCTATTAATATTCTAGGGCAATTTGTTTCGCAGGAGATTAACGCAGGAAGTACAGGAAAATGTCATCCGGCTGATACAGTTTTATTCAAATTTTCATCTCTTGTTGGGCTTAAATAAGTCACTGCTTCTTTAAAGACACTGATATTAGATAACAGCCAGAATGTTTCCCAGGTGCTGGCTCTGTCCTAGTATTTCAGTCTCTGACTGATAGCTCCATTTTACCGATGAAGAAACAGAGAAACAGAACGAATTGGAAAACAAAAAACAAACAAACAAAAAAAAACTGGCCCAAAGTCATGCCACTGAGAAATGAGCTACAATCCATGCCTTGTTACCACAGAGTCTGCAGAATAAAAATAAAATAAATTTCACCTACAATTCCCTCACCTCACCAAAACCCCAAAATCACCATTTAAAAAATACAGAACTTTCATAAGGCCTCCCATGAATTTCCAACTATTTTCCCGGAGTTCCTGAATGAAGCTTTAAATTAATACGTTTTAATTAGAAAGTGGGTCAAAGAGAAAGCATTGGAAAACGAAGGAGGGAATTGCAGTTAAACCCCAAATAACTGAATTAAACTGAGTTATGAGGTTGCCCCTTCTTCCAGCATTTCCCATCGGATATGCCCTTCTGATTGCCCTGCCCAGCTCCACCCAGAAATGAAACTGACACGGTGGCCGGCCTTCCAGGCCCGGGCACAGCGCGCGTATTTCCGAGTCGGGGTCTGACGCACAGGGCACGGGATTGAGGAATGGGCACGTATTTCAGATTACACGTGGAAGCAGAGTCACTCGGAAGGTAGTAGGACAGAGCGGGCGGGCTTGACGCCGAGTGAAGCAAGGAGCAGATCTGATCGGAATGGAGTGTGAGAAGAGAAATCGGGAGGCACAGCACCCGCCCTAGACACGTGTGGGTCCACCCCGGGGCGTGTTAAGTGAACGAGGGGGTGGTGCAGGGTGCGGGACCCCGGGCCCTGGGGAGGGTGCTGAGTGCGCCTGAGCGCGCTGGCGTCCCAAGTACCTCCGCCTGTGGGAGGCCGGTGGCCACACGCTCCTCCCCGTCCCTCCTCCCGCCGCGCCGGGGCGGACAGAGGGCAAAGCCGACGCGCAGCCCACCCACCCGCGGCGCGCCCGCGGTGACTGCGGCTGCCAGAGGCCCGCATCGTTGGCGGCGAGGAGCAGTCGGGTTCGGCGCGTTGCGGTCCGGGGGCCCTGGTTCCGGCGAGCAGCTCACCGCAGCACCCGGGTGAGGAGGGAGCGCGGGGCGAGGCGGGGGGCCGCGGAGTTGCGGGGGGCGCTGGGCTCGGGCTGGACCCGCGCGGCCCGGGAAGACGGCGATCCCGGAGCAGCCGCGGCCCCAGGCGTGGGGGGTTGTGGGGGGGCAGGAACCGCAGCATCTCTTGCCGGGGGGCCGACTCGCTGTCCCTGCCCCCTCGCGACAGCGCTGGGATCTTTGCGGGGAGGGCGACGGAATTCGAACCCAGTGCTTTTCAAATCTTTTCCTAAGGAGGCAACCCTAACCTTAGAGTTCGGTACCGAGAGGGAAGCAGGCCAGGGGAACAAGGAACACGGGGAGATGTCTTATCTCTAGATCTCTGCTGGGACAAGACCAACAAAGGAGCACCTCTCTTTGTGGAGCATTGCATTTTCCGGAGCCCAGTTCAGAGTCGCTGATGTACGACCGAACTACAAAAACAAAGCATTACCTCTGTTCTGCCCACTTGCGCCTGCACATCCCAGAGCTCCCCGACCCCCCGCGGCTCAGATAAGATCCTGCCTGCTCCACCCTGAGCCAAGGGGAAGCTTGCTTATAAAAAGTCAAACAAAATCAGACGGCAGAGAACATTGTCTTCCCCCATCTTACATCCTAGAAGTAGGAGCTTCTAGTAGAAGTTTCTAGATTCTTAAATGAAAAGGTCAGGCTTGCATCCAGGCCTGTGGTTCTTGTGGTTGCTGCAGAGGGGACTTGGAGGAGGGAGAGGTGTGCGGGGCTCATAAAGTGGAGCTTGGCCTTTTTTTTGAAGGACACAGGAGCTCAGCTTTAGGAGAGATTTGTGTGAGCAAATCAGTCTTGCGCAAATTACCTTTGACCCAAGTGAGAATCCTGAGTTGGGAGACGGGTATGTTAAGTCAGAGCTGGAAAGTGTATCCCTTAAAGTGCTGACAGTCCCAAAAGGCTCAGGACCAAATCTTGGGCTCCCATGCAACTGAGGGACCAGGGCATCAAGTATGGGCCACCACAAGGCATGGGTGAGCTGCTGGCATCCCAGCGGATTTCCTCACAGAAGGAATTCTGGTGGTCCCCCAGAAGCTGGTGAGAAAACCCACCTCTTTGGCATTTTCCAGCCTGCACTCATTGCACATAGGCCCTGAGGGTTCCTTCCCTTCCCCCAGACATTCCTGCAGGAATTGATGCTGTGGATAGCATGGTGATGTGTTTTGTGAAGTGGGCCCTTTGTACTCCAGGCCACAGCGGGAGTTGTGAGGGATATTAATCTGGTTCAGCCACTCCTGTTACAGTTGGGAAATCCCTTCTGAGGTGTGATAAGGGCAAGGCTTTCCTGAAAACAGACCCCTCCCTGGGCAGCTGGTTCCTCATTTCCTCTCCATTGGATGTCTGTGCCCTTTGAACCTCAGTCGTGAGGAATGTGCATCCCAGTGAGGTTTCCAGGCTAATACGATTTTCCAGCCTTGAGACTCTCATCATAGAGCAGTAAGGAAAGTGCTAACTAGGTCCCCGAGCAGGAGTGGGACCCCTTGGGAATGTCAGCTGGAATTTAGGAATCTGTATTCCTTTCAGTGACACCCCAGAAAGTGGGTATTTCCTGGAAAGAAAGGTGATCATCAGGTTATTTATACCTTGGTTCATCTTAAGCCTGATCTGATAATTGGCTAGACTGACCTCTTGAGACTTTGAGAAATTTCCATGGAAGTGAAGCATTGAAGAGAAAGTATTGAGTGAAGAACACCTGAAGGGGAACATCTGGTTGTAAAATCGCATTGTCCTGGAATTCTGAGGACTCTGTTTTGAAGGCATGAGCAACAGATTCTTACTGCCTCTTGCTGTGAAGCGGGGCACCTGCGATGTGCCTTCGCTGTCACTTTGCTCCATTTACAGGTGTGACTCATAACCCACTAATAGAAACAGTCTAATATACATAGGCTTGTAGTCAAAACAACAACAACAACTTAAGCAGTTGAGGACAAAGAGAAAGCCTGCTATTAAGAATCAATACTGATTGGATTAAATGGGTCAGTTGATTCCTAGAACAAGCTTTGTTCATTCCTTCATTGACTTCAAGAGATATTTATTTTATTTATTTTTTTAAAGATTTTATTTATTTATTCGACAGAGATAGAGACAGCCAGCGAGAGAGGGAACACAAGCAGGGGGAGTGGGAGAGGAAGAAGCAGGCTCCCAGCAGAGGAGCCTGATGTGGGACTTGATCCCATAACGCCGGGACCACGCCCTGAGCTGAAGGCAGACGCCCAACCGCTGTGCCACCCAGGCGCCCCTCAAGAGATATTTATTGAGCACCTACTATGTGCCTGGCACTGAGTACAGAGCAGTGAGTAAGACAGATATGGTCTCCGTCCTTATGGAGTTCACATTCTAGAACTGAGGGACGAGCAAGGTAAATTCAGAAACTACAAGATGCTTTGGAGAAAAGGAAACAGTGCTGTCGTAGAGTACTGTGATATGTGTGGGTGTGTGTGTGTGTGTGTGTGTGTGAGAGAGAGAGAGAGAGAGAGAGAGTGCAAGAAAGACAGCAGGAAGGGGAAGGAGCAGAGGGAGAGGGGCAAGCAGACTCTACACTGAGCCGTGGAGTCCGACACGGGCTCAGTCCCACGACCCCAAGATCATGACCTGAGCCCAAACCAAGAGTCAGACGCTTTAACCAACTGAGCCACCCAGGTGCCTCCTTAGATTGGGTTTTAAGGAGAGATTTTTCTTTTTTTTCCTCTCTCTCTTTTTTTTTTTTTTTTAAGATTTTGTTTATTTATTTGAGAGAGAGAGAAAGAACAAGAGCGGGGAGGAGGGCAGAAGGAGAGGGAGAAGCAGACTCCACGCTGAGCAGGGAGCCCAATGCAGGACTCCATCCCAGGACCCTGGGATCATGACCTGAGCCGAAGGCAGACGCTTAACCCACTGAGCCACCCAGGCACCCCCGAAGGCGAAATTTTTCTGAGAGATGACCTGGAGATGAGCCCCCAGAATACCGACAGATTGTTCTGGTGCAGGGACCCACAATCACACAGTCCTAACAACAAGCTGAGTGTGTTCCGGGCATAGCTGGAGGGCAGTGCGGCTGGAGGGGTGAGGTTGAGGACCAGGGGCCAGGTCATGCAGGTAGGCTGAGTCGGCCGTCTGGACTTGAAGTGCAGTGGGTAGCCAGAGGCAGAGGCGGGACGTGATAGATTCAGGTTGGTTCAGAGGTTCCTGTGGGGGCCGTGTGAAGAGCGGATCACAGGAGGAGACCTGCTCCGGGTTTATTACAGTGACCCAGCCGACCGTGCTAGCAGTAGGTGGACGGAAGCTATTTCGGGTGGTAGAGTGGGAAGTTCTTTTAGGCTTCTCTCTCACATTTCTCATCTATCTAGCGACGATGACATTGCTACATCTGGTCCACTTCTCTCGTAAAAATAAATAAGCTAGTGATCACGCTCTAAGGGTAACGTAAGACTTTGTTACTATTATTTCCTAGTAATGTGTGACTTCGATTTCCTGTGCGTCATTTTCAAAGATTTTATAATAAATGTAATTCTTTTGACTTATTTTGTTCTTTACAATAAACTCTGTTTCTTGTATATAAAAACTATTTCGATCTGCTCAGGTTGAAAAATCTTAACTGAGAGTTACCCACAAAACACACCATCCTAGAATGGAGTGAAGCTAATGCTACCACACTAGCTGGCTTACTCTGGGGAGTTCAGGGTGATTAGGTAGAACTCCGAATAGAATATCTGAGTCTGGAAACTGGAATAAAAATTCAAAAGAAAGTTAGCAGGTTTGCCGTTGCCTGGACGTGGCTGTGTGCAGATATCTGAGTGCAAATATCTGTCGATAATCGAAAATCTATGCGAGCCAGCAGAATTTCTGGAGAGGGCTGTGAACCAGAGTTGAATAGGACTGTTTCCCTTAGTGAAGCATTCTCTCTCACAGGGGACTCTTGAACTTTCCCTGGTTGACCACTGACGAAATTTTAGAGGGCGGGGGAAGAGTTTTGAAGTTGTTTACCAACGAGGGTAGGGATGACCTTCTCAGGGACAGGACAACAAAGTGCCACAATGAGGCAACCCCGTTTCTCTTTCCTGCCTCATTGTGACATGCCGCTTACTAGGAGGAGGTGTGTTGCTGTGGAAGAAAACAGACGTCCTTCCTCACTTACACGGTGTGCCCTGGAGGACTCTGCTCTTGGTGACCTGACGGGCTCCCAGTTATCTTCACTTGCCAGACCCCATGCATGAGTTATCAGCCAGGGCATCTGATTTCGGCTTCAAGTGGCCGGTCTGGTGATTCAAACTGCAGACAAAATATGACAGAGATTGTGGGGTCTGGGTAGTCCCTTAGGGTGGGGAGTGGTTGGGGCATCTCTAAAGGAGAGGTTTTAGTTTCTCCTACAGGAGCCTAATTATTCTGTTTGATTTGTGCAATGTTTTGAAAATTTTTTTTTAAAGATTTTATTTATTTGACAGAGAGAGACAGCCAGCGAGAGAGGGAGCACAGTCAGGGGGAGGGGGAGAGGAAGAAGCAGGCTCCCAGCGGAGGAGCCTGATGTGGGGCTCGATCCCAGAACACTGGGATCACGCCCTGAGCTGAAGGCAGACGCTTAACAACTGAGCCACCTAGGTGCCCCGTAATGTTTTGAAATATTGAATTAGCAGCTATCCTTTAAAAATCAGGAGATTTTACATGGAAATACGATTTTCCAGCTTTTCTTGAAAAAAAAAAAAAGCTAGTGTTATGGAGCTCTCACCCTACACACACACACACACACACACACACACACACACACTGCATGCCGGCATCAACTGGAACAGGGTGGTGGCGTTCCTCTTTGGATGGGCTCCTTTGCCACAGTCCCCACCACTGTTTGGTCTGTCACTCCTGTCTGTTTAGCTCATTGAGTTGCCTGGCTGGCCCTCACAGCCTTCTGATCTTACCCCTCGGATTTAGGGCTGCCTGCCTGTCCTTCCCCCTTCTACCCGTATCCAATGCAGGAATCCCCTTCTCAGGATCCTTGCTGGGAGTCCCCAGACCTGCACTTCAGCTGCTCCTTTGCTAGAACAGGATACTTGTCGAAAAGCTCCTGCTACAGAGTCTGGGTTCACGTTCGTGCCCTTTTTCTGTAGAACTGCAGCGGTCATGTGCCATCCGGGTCTTCCCCAGAGCCAACACTCCTGGTTCCTTGAGCCCCTCCTCCTATGACTTTGTCGCCTTGTTCCCTCATCAGTCTGGTTATTGTTCAGCGGTTGTCCTTTTGAATAAACTCTCAGTTGTGAAAGCCCTTAAACAACCTGACCAGTTCAGTGAGATGTGGTTTCACTGGTGTGGAATATACGGCTGTGCTTCCAGGATGGTAGCAAACTGCCCAGGTTCTTAGGTCACTTTTAACATTTATGGCCTTAAAGCTATAAAGGACACCAAATATTTGGAAACCAGATGCAGATGAGTTTCCCTTTCCAAAATGGGTGTAGACTCGATTAATTTTATTTTATTTGCAGCGGTTAAGGACTTAACAGTGTCTGTTTTATTCAGTTATTCCCACAATAGGGAACTGCTGCTTATTTTGCTTTTTTGACCCTCTTTTCTTCGGTTGTGAAATGATTACACAAGAGTTGTATCGACTGTGCCTGAGATAAGAGGCTTTACACGCTTTTGCAGAAGTCACTTGAGAGTCTGACATTTGAGATAATGTGCAGGTGAAGTTTCGATTCTCTCAGCTAATACGGTAGAGAGAAAATAATATGAATAGGCAGGTACCGTCTTTTCTGTTTCCAAGTTTTAGTATTAGCAAGTATGAGGCAACTTTTTGCTGATACTTTTTAAAAGGAGTGCTATATCTTAGAAGAAGATGGAACCTTGGAGTCGGGCCACACCCATGCTTCCATTCCCCCCTCCCCGCCCCCCTGCACCCCTGTCAGGGGGCCAGTTAGTGATACTTGAATCCTGCTCATGACAGAGCACTCTCCCCACACTGTAAGGTACACATCACAGCAGCCTGATTATTAAAAAGTTCCTCCTTGTATTGACCAGGCATCCGCCTCCTTAATGCCAGTTTCAGAATGGAATAAGTATTTCTTCCTTAATTTAAATGAGGATATAGTTTCTCCAGTCTCCCTTTAGACCAGGGTCCCTCAGCCTCAGCATTACTGACCTTTTGGGCCAGATGTTTATGTTGTGCTGTCTGTCTTATGCACTGGATGTCTCGTAGCATCTCTGGCCTCAGCCCCCCAGATGCCAAGAGCTGTCCCCTCCCAGATGTGACAACCGAAAACGTCTCCAGATATTGCCAGATGTCTTCTGGGTGCCCCAGTTGAGATTCGCTGCTCTAGGATGAAGTTTAGCCTATTTCAGAATGAAGTAAATCCTGTTTCCTTATCAAAGAAGGCATAGTTGCTGAAAGATACTGCTTGTTGAAAAATGCATGAGGTCATTTACCTCTTATTATGAACAACGAGTTCTCACCAGATCCGGAACAGGGGAAGGAATGGGTATGTAAAGTTGCAGAGATTCGGACTTTCAAAGTTACGTCTTTCCATAATTTTTGAATATTTAAAGAATGAATATGCAACACTAATATAAAAGAATAACAAAATATACCGCAACTAAAAAAAAAAAGTAATATATTGCTTAGAATTCGGGGCTGGAAAATTGACAGCTTCCTGCCTTCGTCCTATTGTAAAATATCCAAAGCATAAGATTTGTTCTCTGCTTTCATTCTGTAACTTTATATGCTCTTTTAGTTTTCTATTGCTGTTGTAAGGATTTATCACAAATTTATTGGTTGATTTTTTTAAAGATTTATTTGTTTATTTTAGAGAAAAGTGGTGGGAGGGGCCAAGGGAGAGGGAGAGAGAGAATCTTCAAGCCAACGCCCTGCTGAGCTCGGAGCCCAGTTCCAGGCTTGATCCCAGAACCCTGGGATCATGTCTGAAATCAAGAGTCAGATGCCTCAACGCCGCCTAATCCAGGCACCCCACAAATGTATTGGTTTAAAGCAGCACAACCTTATTATCTTACAGTTCCGTAGGTCGGACGTCTAATACAACCTCACTGGGTTAAATCCTGGGAGCACCAGAAAGAATGCTCCGGGACACAGTTTCTATAAAGGGCCCAGCGTCTTTTAATTTTTTTATTTTAATTTTTTATTTTTTAGTAATCTTGACACCCAATGCAGGGCTCAGACTCACAATCCCGAGATCAAGAGTCACATGCTTTGGCGGCTGAGCCAGCCAGGTGCCCCACAAAGTGCCCAGTGTCTTCTCAGCATCCATGGGCCACTTGAGATAGCAGGGGGTGGCGAACCCTGAGAAATGTCCAACTTCACGGCCAGGAACATGACTTGTCCACATGTCGCAGGGCTAAGGGGTGTTAGCTCTCTGAATATGATGGAGGAAGTGTATGCCACCACTTGTGCTGTGAATTTGTACACTGAGCAATTTTAATAATGGTGATGGTGACATCAGCCAGCAAAGCTGCAGAAGGCCCAATCCAACCAGTTCTCCCATCAGACCTTCCCCCCTACCCCCCTTACCCCCCTCCCCCACCCCGACGGACCTGTTGGTTTGGTGTAGGTGGTCTCTGGCCACCTCACACAGGCACAGGTGCATGCTGGCGATGGGATGAAGGAACCACAGGCGGGGAGCATCACTGGGATCCGGCTCTTCATCTTGTCAGGCACACCCACGCCCACGGCAGTGGCCACCCTGCCTGTGCATTGCAGGAGTCCACAAGGCATTCAGAGAGCCGGGGGGCTGCCAGGGACTCTAATGTCCTCTGCGCCGAACCCCAGGCTCTTGGCCATAGCTTGGCCCTGATTGACCTGAGGCTCGCGTCACAGGACCCTCTGCGGCCACCCTCCCTCTTCCAGTTTTAAAGACCCTTGTGATTACATCAGGCCCCCTGGATAATCCCGGATAATCTGTTTTCAGGTCCTGTGATTAGCCACCTTAAGGCCACCTGTAACCTTGATTCCCCTTTGCCATGTAATGTTCTGGGGATTTGATGTGGAGATTTGGGGAGGGGGGAGTGTCATGGTGCTGCCAGCCATATCCTCCCATTCCAAAAGTTCATTAGAAAGAATTTGAGGAACAGAGTCCTGGTACTTGTGAAAGAGCCATTTCTTTTGTCTCTACCAAGAACAGAAGAGGTGGGGGGCGCCTGGGTGGCACAGCGGTTAAGCGTCTGCCTTCGGCTCAGGGCGTGATCCTGGCATTGTGGGATCGAGCCCCACATCAGGCTCCTCCACTATGAGCCTGCTTCTTCCTCTCCCACTCCCCCTGCTTGTGTTCCCTTCTCTCGCTGGCTGTCTCTATCTCTGTCAAATAAATAAATAAAATCTTTAAAAAAAAAAAAAAAAAAGAACAGAAGAGGTGGAAGGCACAGGCCCCCATATCTTGCCAGGATTGGGATTGACACCGATTTACTCATCAGCTCTTGACAAATTCTGGACTCAGGAGTGGACATTTTGCCTACTATCTTGGTTTGTCTTTTGTTTCAAAAAGGGAAATGATGCCTGATGAGAATTTACTAGTGACAGACAGGGAAACAGAGGGTTAGCAGAGGTCATGGTTTTATATAGAGATCTCAGCTGAGATTTGAAGAGCAAGTGGGAAACTGTGGCTTGAGGGAAAGACATTAAGTACACAGAAGAAAAGACAGTATCACCTTTTTTATAAAGTAATCTCTACCCCCAGTGTGGGGCTTGAACTCACGACCCTGAGATCGAGTCACATGCTCTACTGACTGAGGCCAGGCAGGCGCCCCCAGAAGGTATCAGCTTTTAAATGGACTGAAACAGAACGTGTTCTCTGAGCGCTCTTTAAAGGTCTTGTTGCTCTGCCGGGATGATATTTTATCCAGTGGTCAAGGAGTCGAGATTAAAGAAAATGCTCTTCAGGTTTTATTAGTTGGAAGAGTATTGATTTTTTTTAAGTAAATATTCTCTCTTGGAAAAGAGAAAAGTAGAAGGAAGCATTAAAAATTACCTTCCATTTCTAAGTACAGACTCTTCAAAGAGGGTCAGCTTTGTAAATGTTCGTTATTTCTCTTATATATTTTGGGTCTTCTTGTTCTTATTGTTGCCCCCCACATACACAGTCCCTTCTTGTTCGTCTTTTATGTTTCCGAGACCATGGATAATCCTCTTTATTCTCTCCATGATATTTTACTTAATATGAAACATAAATACTCTTCATGGTCGTACAAACTCCACTAAATATTCTTTTTAAATTATTTACTACTAGTAAGGCAATATGTTTGGTAGTAAAAGAAAATGTTGGAACATGATGGGAATACCACCATAATTCCATCACCCTTATTATATTAATAGTCTTTTAGGGTGAATTTTTACACAGAAAAATTTTATAATCTTTTTTCAATTAGGATTGCATGTAAGCTTACATCTTTCCATAATTTTTTTTAAAGATTTTATTTATTTATTTGACAGAGATAGAGACAGCCAGCGAGAGAGGGAACACAAGCAGGGGGAGTGGGAGAGGAAGAAGCAGGCTCATAGCCCAAGAGCCTGATGTGGGGCTCCATCCCATAATGCCGGGATCATGCCCTGAGCCGAAGGCAGACGCTTAACCGCTGTGCCACCCAGGCGCCCCCCTATGCGTCACTTCTTAACACTTAACACTGAAACATCTTGTCCATCTTCTTTTCCCAAATAGATTGAAGCTGCTCCCGGAAAAGGCCCAATACCCTTCACCTTTTCAAATGTCTCACAGTCCTAAGTACCTTCACAACACATTAGTGTGGTTTCGAACCCAGGTCTCTAGCTTGATTTCTTAGGTAAAGCTGTTTCGCTGTTTCACGCGATTTTATCATAAGCGAACGCCAATCCTCTATGGAAGTAAGACACATTTTAGATCAATATAGCCAAACATTTCCCATATTACTACAATGAGAACTGTGCTTCTTGCTTTTCTGAACAAAGGACTACTCCCAACGGCTGCAAGGCCCTGGCTTTCTCGGACACTGGCTTCTTTTAACTTCGGATGGCCATTGAGATGTCTGAGAGGATGATGAAGGGAGGCCTCTGAACCCAAACACAGAGGGATAATTCATAGGAAGTCTGTTCTCTTTCTACAGGAAAGGACCTTTTTCTCAACCGCAGGATTCGAGTTAGCTAGAACTGTATTTACGTTTGCAAACTAGGGCCCGGAAAAACATAATATTAACTTTGGACATTTACAGCTGGAGAATGCAAGGTGATGACCCTGCAACATTTTGTATGGCAATGTGACTGATCATAATGTTTGAAGGCTCGTTACTGACACCGCCAGCCAATACGACATTCTCACGGAGGGAGATGTACCTGGCCAGACAGATCAATAACTGGCAAACAAAAAGCTGGGAAACACGGGACTTATGAATCCGTTCTCTGAAATTTACCAAAGCATAGTCGGCAGTTCCAGTGGGGGTATAACTAGGTACCCTGATTCTTGGAAGGCAATCGGGCAAGCCTTGAACTGCCCATATCCTTTGATCTCAGTACACACACAAAAATCATATTCACAGGGAAGAAAAACCCTAAAAATAGAATGCATTACTGGTGTTCGTTCCAATTCTATTTATGAGAAGCAACACACACATACACACAGGGAAACCCTACAGAACCTCAAACAATAAGGGAATATCATCCACGGGATTTTATTCAGTTATTAACATGATATTTACAAAACGCTTCGTTATGACAGCAATGACTGGCCGAGTTGATCCTTCTGATTACAGGCTCGGGCCTTTCCTCTTGCCCTTGTCCAGAGCTTGACGGGACCCCATGTTCTCCACAAGAGCCCAGGTGCACCTGCCGTCCAGGGTTGGGCTCGCTGCTGCTGCAAACCTGATGACCTAGTGACCGGGGGGCAGGGTATTTTGATCCCAGCTTGACCACTGCTTTGCCGTGTGGGTCCAGGCCAGTTTTCCCCCTTTGGGGGCCTCAGCTTCCCTGTAGGTAAAACAAGGGGATTAGATTCGTTAGTGTCTCATGGTTTCACCAGAACTGGAGTAGTTTATGTTCATCTTTTTTTATTATGATTATTTCATGTTTTTTTAGAGAGAATGAGTAGGAGGGGCAGTGGGAGGGGGAGAGAGGGAGAATCTGAAGCAGACTCCATGCTAAGCGCAGAGCCCTATGCGGGGCTCAGTCTCAGGACCCAGAGATTATGACCCGAGCAGAACCAAGACACGGACACTTAACAGACTGGGCCACCCAGGCACCCTTTTTTATCTTTATCTGGAGCACAAAACCAGGCATCTTCGAAGCGTATTATTCTCTTTTGTTTGTCATCGTACACCTCAAACCCCCCTCTTCTCCCCACCGCCTGACGCTCTGAAACGCTCTTAAAAGCCTAGCACAATGCCTGGCTAATGGGTACTAACTTGAAATTGTAATAACACAAAACACTGATTATTTTTTTTGGAAAAAATACCTACGCCAGACTTTCTTTCTTTTTTTTTTTTAAGATTTTATTTACTTATTTGAGAGAGAGAGAGAGAAAGAGAGAGCACGAGCAAGGTGAGGGGCAGAGGAAGAAGCAGACTCCCTGCTGAGCAGGGAGCCTGATTCGACTCAGGACTCCATCCCAGGACCTCGGGGTCAGACGGGCGCCAAAGGCAGACGCTTAACCTACTGAGCCACCCAGGTGCCCCTACCCCAGACTTTCAAAATGAAATGAAGCACACCTTTCTCCTAAAATTACTGCTCCAAAACAAAGCCTCAAATTAGTATTATCTCTGAATTGGGCCCAAAATCTCTAAGGGTCCAGCTTCTTTCTGACAGGAAGCCATTTGTTTACATTTTGGTGCTCAAGTAAAGAGCTAGGGTTTTGGGTTTTTCTTTTATTTTTCTTCCTACTCAAGCAGTGCATGTTGCTTGTTGACAGATTAGCAAAGTACGTGTTATAAAGAAATCTAGAACGACCTATAATCCTGCCTCTTAAATATAACCACTGAAAACATTCTAGCTTTATATTCATCTGGACTTTTTTTTTCTACTTGTGTATAAACACACATCTTTAAATGAAAATGAGAGCATATTATACTGGTAGTTTCTATCCAGATACCTCACAGGGCTGGGCTTGTTGATCAAGCCTCCAAAACCTACCAGTCCCTGGAGTCAGTAAATCACGCCAAGCCTCAGTGTTGCTAACTGTAAAATGGGGGTAATAGTACCTGCCTAACTCTACTCGTTGTGAGGACTAGCGATTACATTACGTACATAGCTAGACAGCGTTGGCACATAGTAGGTGCTCGGTGACCGTCGTTGATACCTCATTTCACCTTTTTAAATTTCTTAACTAAATCAGGAATCAGGTTTTGGATTCAGAGGGTCTGAGTTGCAGTCAAAATACTTCTTTGTTTATCTTTAGGAGTTTCTTTTTTTTTTTTTTTTAAGATTTTATTTATTTGACAGAGATAGAGACAGCCAGCGAGAGAGGGGACACAAGCAGGGGGAGTGGGAGAGGAAGAAGCAGGCTCATGGCGGAAGAGCCTGATGTGGGGCTCGATCCCAGATCGCCGGGATCACGCCCTGAGCCGAAGGCAGACGCTTAACCGCTGTGCCACCCAGGCGCCCCTATCTTTAGGAGTTTCTGCTAGTATTCAAGCAGACAAAAACCAAAGCCAACAAGTTGAGACACTGGAAAACCAATCCCTGAGTCTCTTCTCAGATGCTTATGATATGCTAAGCAGGAACGTTGGTCGATGCTTCCAGAAGCATGCTTCATCAAGTCTCCCTCCGGGTCCAGGGTGTTCTCATTCAGGTTTTTAGACACTGTAAAACTCTTATTCCTTCTGCGGCTTTTTGTAGGACATCACTAGCTTAATTTTAAAAGGGCTTCTTGTCCAGAATTGCCCGTTCACTGTTAAACCTCCTGGAAGAGGACCGGCTTCTATTGTCGCAAGCATAGAGAAAAAAAAATGGCTTCGAAAAAGGAACACATTTCCCGTTTTGTTTTTAATGATGAGAAGAAGTTGCATCTCCAGAATAGAACTGTTTGCATCCCTTGAGTATTATCTATTACCCAGCTCTCTCAAACTGCAGAAGTTACATGGCAAACTATGCTCTGAATAATTCAGATGCCTAGTTTATAGACTCTCTCTCCTTCACGGCAGTGCTGAATGGAAGCTTGGCTGCCAGAGGGTGCTGGGGTAGCCAGAGTGGATTACTGCCCCCAGGATCGGACTCGAAGGACTTTGAAAGGCCTTTTTTTCTCCAAAGCACTTCTTCCCCAAAGTATATGATTCTTTCCTTTAGAGTAAATTTTCAGGGGCTTTGATAGGATGCCCCCAGGAGACCTTGGTTAAAAGAAAGGGCTGTTATTTGGAAGTTGATGAGGAAACCAGAACCTCTTAGCAGCTTGTTAGACTAGGGAGCTGTTACCTTGAAAAGCCAGGTAAGGAGTTGAAGGGAGGAACATTTCCTAAGTCTTGAGAAGCAGGTGGTAGAGAAGAAGAGGTACCCTGGCCTTATGAGGGCCCTGGCAGGCTGCAGAGGGGAAGAAGGCCAGTGAATACAAAGTTCCCCCAAGAAATATAGGAGAAATGCTAGTTATAGTGTTTAGGGGTTGTTAGAGCCCTTAATGAAACTATAAGATCTATTTGGCGAACCACCAGGGGACAAAGGGGATGATGATGAAGGATGCCTTTCCTGTTCCCATCTCAAGGTCTTGATTGACGGACAACCTTTCTTCCTTTAATATTTATTAAGTAACTACTTACTTAGGGGCAAGGCATGCTGGTAGCAATGCAAAATGAGTATGCTAACATTTGCATTTAGCTATATGCAAAAACACTGTTTTACATATATTCATCATTTAACCTCGTGTTATCATTATCCTCAGCCCCATTTTACAGATGAGGAAATAAGGCACAGAATGATTCCTTAGTTTGCAGGGGGTCACACTACTAGCATCAAGGTAAGGATTCAGACCCAGGGAGTTGGGTTCTAGGCACTGACAACCAAGTAATTGACCCCTACCCATTTCAGTGTCTGGAAAAGTCACCCCTGGTGTGAAATCATCCGGGCATGTGTTTCTGGGCTACCTGGTAGCCCACGCCAAAAAGAAGATCGGATCCTTCCTCCTCATTCAAGAAGTATTTCCTACGGCTTGCTGTCTACTGGGCCCTTTGTTAAGCTAACTTAACAATAATACAACAGTAAGTGGCCCGTGAGACCGATCCCTGCCCTGGAGTTGCTCACAGGCTTCTGGGTGAAGCAGTTCTGTCCACAGAGCCTCGTAGCAGCGGCTGCCAGGTGCCCACACGGAGACCTGTACGGGCCGCTGCAAGGGCGGAGGGGGCGGACTTCTGTGTGGCTGGTGGCTCCGTGGCCGGACTCTGCCCAGACACAGGAGCCTCTGCTCGCTGAGGAGGGAAGCGCCTTCCTCTCTGCTGCCCTTGAGGAGCCAGGCCCAGAGGAGGCCTCCTTTCTTGACTGTAGGGAAACCTTGGTGATGACTGCCCACTGCTTTGGACCCAGCTGTCTTGCCACCAGCGGGGGACAGTCTTGGCCCAGCTTTCCCCCCCAGGGAGCACACAGCCTGAGGCAGCCGTGGAGGGCAGTGCCTTCTGTGGCGCTGGGAAGGTGGAGGAAGGAGAGCGATCCCATTTGGGTCCTTCTGTCACTCGGTACGCTGGGCTCAAAGGAAGAAGACCTGCCCTCCAGTCCTGCCTGCAGATGGTGACCGTGTGACTTCAGGCTGGAGCTGCAGCCTGTCTTTCACTGATCTTCTTCCCCCAAAATGAAAAATGCAGGGTGCTAATATCTGCTTCTCGGTTATGTCCACTGCACCTTTATTCCCACGACATTTTGTAAGGAGTCTGTTACAGCGTTCATCACAATCGTTTGAAAGTCTCTCAACCCACTGGAATTTTGAAGATAAAAATCACATTTATTTTAAAACCTTTGTTTATTTATTTATTTATTTATTTATTTATTTATTTATTTATT